>NC_085866.1:17819814-17822314 GCF_034702125.1 Engraulis encrasicolus | reverse complement strand
ACTGGGAATTGGAATAAATGGAAAAATGTCCCATAACAATAGGTCCGCAGAAGGACACTCTCACGCCATGGTTGGAAGACTGACAATATTTTGGCGTCATTGATTTACATCGTTTATTTTTTACCTAAATGTACAGCCGGTTAATACTAATACTTTAATCTCTTTTTAATAGCCTTCTTGTTTGATAGGTTTCTGAACAAATGAAATGAGCTGCTCAAATGTGTGATGGTGTTAATCGGGCGCAGGAGGCGTTGGCACCCTCCTTCGCCCATGCACTGTCTGGCATGGCGCACACCTCCCTATCACATGGGTAGACACGCACCCTCGCTTTACGCGCGCACACTATAGATATTATGGAGAAGCACCGGCAATTTATTTAAGCTATATAGCCTGTTTGACAACCGTGTTCTAATGCAGGATGTCTTAAAACCACAACTGAAGCGGACTCGTGCCAATGGACGAACTTCCATATTTTAGGATACGTTGGCATGGGCAGACACGCACATCTCAAGAGTCGTGATATAAAGTGTATGAGACACAAGAGGATAAATTAAAAGCTGAAAGTTCTTGGCACCTTAACAGTTGTAGGCTATGGCGTCCCCGAGGGATGCTGAAATTCCCCTGCATTTACATAGCCAAAAATATGAGAAGCTGCACATTTGCCTAATGTGTTGGCTATTGTGTAAAAAGAAAAGACACCTCTACTAACCGTAGCCTTGATGGGGACGTACAGGACAGGACCAGAGCCTCCATTCGCATTTCTGTCTTCGACTCTCCCGACTTGAAAACCTTTGGATTTGACCCAGAATTTAAATTTGGCGTTGATGTGGTTGCTCTCGAGGTAGGCGCCTTTTGAGTCATCTCCCTGTAGAAGAGTCTGTAAAATTTTGTCATATTTTCGCCGGGTCACTGTCTTTGTTTTACCCGAATCACCGTAAGTCCGGAGACACCAGTCCTGAAATACACTGAACATCTCCGCCTCCGAGACAACGGGGCTCTCGCTCCGTTTCGCTGAGTCCATGCTTGTATTTTTGGTTGACATTTTCCTTCAGAACCCCCCAGCTTCAAATTGCAAAATGACAGATATCTATTGAACGTCCCTAATTATAAACTTTAAGTATTCTGCCTCTATATGTCGTGTTACTACTCCCCATTCAAAACAAAAGCATGTTCTAAAGGTCTAAAGATCTGTGAACAGAAACACCTGTTAGCGGAATCGTTTCGCTTCTTGTCCCACAGGATGACAAACAATGTCAGACCCAACAGCCTCCCTCTGCTGAGGAACTGAGAGAAGGGGCTGTCCTACAAAATGGGTATCTCCCACCTGTGTCTCGTTGGTGTCCCTGTGCGTAATTAAGGCGTTTTCTGTGTTTTTTAAACCCTGCGCGTGAAGTTAATGTTATTTTTTTAGTGAGAAAATCAGACGATGTGTGAATATTTCTAAATTTGATCGTATTTTTAAAAGCATCGCAATTTAACAGCATTCGCTTGGTCGCTCAAGGTGGTGGGAACGCCAGCTACTAAAGCCCATAGCCTACCCCACCTGATTGTCAACCACCTGGGCAGTCGGACAGTCGCTCGTCTGTAGAAAGCAATTCTGATATCACATGCCGAATTTTAGCTAGGCTACTCTTTGGGCAGCCTATAAACCAAGTTTGGACAGGTGCAGTTTGCTCCAACCGAATACTTTACTCGCTCTCTCTCAGGGTTACCAAAAGTAGGATGAAGTTTTGCCCATCCCGGGATCATTAGGAGGAGAGCTTGCATTTATACCATGTCCAGGGCTGGACTGGGGGATAAATACAGCCCGGGCACTTTTGGATTTAAGGGGCCCCCTCATTATTATTAGTGGTGGAGAACTGACTCACTGGTGGGCCCCGCACCCTCATGGGCCCCTATTTTCAGTAATGTAAAAAAAAAAAAAAAAAAAAAGGGTGCAGGGCCCACCGGGAAATGCCCGCTATGCCAGATGACCAGTCCAGCCCTGGCCATGTCCTAGCAAGGGTGCTATGCAGAGCCTAAAACTTTTAGATGCACACTCATGGAAAAGTGATGGAAACTAACCGGGCACCATTGTTGAGAACATATGCAATTAAATACGAAACCACAATAAAAAATATACATAATAAAATGCATGACGGACGGTACATCTTTGTCACAAGGCCATATTTGGGTTAAAAAGCTTGTATTTTGAAATATTTCGTATAGTTTTGCAGGCCCGTAGCCAGCCTTGTGGTAGGGGGGGATCTTTTTCCCCCGAAAGTGGATTTCATTTGGCTCCCTATTCCAATGTCCCCAAATACACGAGCACACTTCAAATATATTTAATTTAGACATATTTTATTCATTATGAGTTTGCTGAGAGTCTCTTGCTGTCCTTAATTGTTTGTCTGTTGCTCCCCATTCTTAACATAAATGGACATGAATTGCTTCAAATTACTGCTATCTGACAGTTATTTTCATTGTTGACCCAGTGTTGGGGGGTTCGAGTGGGGGTGGG
>NC_085866.1:17609814-17817314 GCF_034702125.1 Engraulis encrasicolus | reverse complement strand
CATGACAAGGCAGTGTGTTTCTGAACTATTTAATTCTGATCTCTTTATTCAAATTTAAAAATGTAATGTACATAATGTAATGCACAAATTGATTGATCAGAGATGTCCCATGGGTCAACAATGGAGACATCATACTATTCCCCATAAAATACTTGTAATTTAGCAGCACTTTAATAGTTCTCGACCATCTTGGAAGTCAGCCATCCTGAAAATGTTGGCCTCCAAATTTGTTAATTTACCCATTATAAAGTCTTGCACAAAAAATTTGGTGCAAATCCATGCATGAACTGAAAATGTATAACTGTAGCAATTTCATCTGCATTGTATGAAATCATGACTATATTTAATGTGGTGAATAGATGCTCTAACGGAAGTTAAAACAACAAAACAACCCCTGTGTGTTTGCTGTCCTTAAACAAAGATTTGCATATTAGATACAACGGCATCTCACAGAATGATGTGCCTTTTCTTGTCAGATTGACTTTTAAACTTCCCCTGTTTGATTCACTGCTGACAAAGCAAATGTGTCAAACCGTCCCAGCAGAAAAACAGGAACCTGCATCTGGGTCAGATGGGTTTTGTGTTTCTGTCCAATTTAATGGTGAGTCTGTGAGAACAAGTGGGCCATTTATAAACTGGCAAAATAGAATTATAATAATTATGTTGTTATGTTTTGATAGATGTAATGATCTTGCTGACCTTATGAAGTGTGCACGCTTTGCAATGGTTTTAAAAAAAGTGCTATAATGCACCAGAGACAACCTTTGAAACCTTGATTGCCATGCCATTTTGTATGCCTTTGCCAATACCAAAGGTGCCGGATGGGACACATACTGTACAGTATAGTGCTGTTCTTCAGCCATATGTTCGTCTGTCAGCCTGTCCCATTTTAGTACTATCTGTTTGCAGGTCTAGAGATCATTCCAGCAGGATTAAAAAGGGTCAGGTAGGCCTACTGTATAACAAAAAAGGTCATTCGCGTTTTTCAAGACACGCTCTGTCATGACACTCTCACATAGGGCAGTGGGCTCAGTGGCTCAGTATCACATGTGTAGTGATAGAAAAAGAGATGATAGGCTGTCCTGAAAGGATTTGGTGAAAAGCTGCACTGGGTGGAGGGAGCAGCACTGCTGATCTGTCATCATGTGTTGTGAAAATGTTGAGCAACGTCCTGCAAGAAAAGAAAAGACAGTTTCACTTCAACAAGCAGACAAGACAGGGGCGTAAAGTATACCCCCGCAGCCCCCGCGAGGCAGGGGGGCCCCTACGAGGCCGGGGCCCCACACGGGCCCTTGTCTTGAAGAGACGGGCCCCCTCTTTATGATATTAGGCCCTTTTTTTGTTTGGAGGCTTTTCTTGGTAGCTTGCAGGGGGGGCCTGAAATACTTGCATTGCGCCAGTGGGACAAGAATGGTGTGAGGCAATGAGGCGAAATGCAGAAGGGGAAAAAGGAAAAGGCTATTAAATTTTGGTTTTGCAATGAGAAGGCAACCATCTTTGCTGGCTCATTTATCTTCCCTTGTTTTCAGGTAGAAAGTAGGGCAGCCACAGCACTCAAACACCAAATAACTGAACTCCCACCGATCCATAACGTCATATCTAATTATTATGGCGTCCACAGACTACTCACAAGCCATAATAGCTATTTAACGATCCCCTATTCATCTTTTGGAGACCCACTTAATGAGGATCCTTTTTTAAAGGTACAGTATATAGGATGGTGGCCAGAGTTGGTATTGCCACTGTCTCATTGAAGTTGCGCTGCCTATTCATAAATTCGATCTTTTCATGAATATGTAGGCTACTGAAAAATAAAGTAATATTCACTATGCCCAAAGTACAGTAAGTTTTTCAGCTAAAATGTCTATAACTGGAAACCCAAAATGGTGTAGCCTACATAGAGAAGATCCAGCTTTTCGTGTGTGAACAGTGCAATTTTCCAGGTCATTTTTCCAGAATTTGATGATGACGGTAAGTAATTGTGAGTGAGCCGCAGGAATTCTGAAAATTGCTAACTAATGTTTTAATGTAACGGATATTTTATTGTGCAACTATAACTTAATAAATAACTTATTATAAACCATTTAATAATTATTCATAAATCCTGCCTTAATCATTAGGCCTATAAACAACAAATGAATGATTACATAGGTTTCTTACACAAGTAAGTAGGCCTATAATACATTAAATCACTTATAAAACATTCATTAATCTTTAAGAGGGTGGGTTTTTGAACATTCTATAAACAGAATGTGTTCTATAACAATGCAAGATTCTAAAATTCCAAATTGTAATGAATGACGCCCAGAATTCTATAGACCTTTCACTGCCCGAACATTCCTGTCACACCGGTGTGACGGTACACTCTTAAAGGTACATAACCATCAATGAGGAATAAGATAAACACCCACCATACATGGTTAATTTATGGTGTATTATAAAGTACAATAAAATGATGATATTTAATCACATATCAATAATAAATTAATCATTTTAAGATAACAATCAATGATTGCTACATTTTTTACTTACACATTTTAAGTAGGCTAGTTTATTTAAATGTAAATAGTCCAATGGGCCTACAATATAGTGAATCACTTATGAATCACGAGTTAATAATTTGTAGATAGCACTGCACCTTTGAGGGAACACACAGAATTCATCTCTTTCCAAGATGGACTTCACCGGTTGTAGCAAATTAATGAATGCAAATGTTCAAAATGAGTGGTCGAATGGTTGAATGTCTGAATTGTCAGAGATGTAAAAGCATATGGCAGTAAAATAGACCTCCTGCCACATTAAAGTGCACCTAGTCGCCTACTCTAATTTATACATCAATAACTGAATACCACCAGGCTCTAAATTAGCACCAACCAACTGGTCAAATACTGGTGAAATTTCAGTTTGCTGATAGAGGAGACCAACTAGAGCCACTTTGAACCGTAGTAAGACATCTACTAGCCATTTTAGTTGGTGATGAAAAAAGTTTATTTAGAATACCACCCATTATTGCAGATAGACCTATCTGTATGGTCTACACTTACTGTATGTTCCAAATTATGCAAATAACATCCTTCGCTGCTTGCCATAAATAGTCAATACAAATGAGTTATCATCTTTTTCAAGTCATCATTAGAGCATGTCTTAATTAATTAATTCAAAAGCTACTGGGATCATTTAAACAAGTCAAGCTACATTTTCACATACTGTAGGGTCCCTTCTTTTGTAGGTTCTTCACAATTATTACATCCATTGAATTTGAGTTTTTGGAGAGCTACTGCTCGGATTTCTTAGCTGTTTCTGAGGTTGTTTAGCAGGTTATTAGAGATGCTGTTTCTCCTTTCATGAGATGGTGCATTGGTATTTAGCGTGATAGGACATAGAAGCAGAGGATCTTACATTCCACCATGTAGTCTTAATTACAAATGACATTTTAATTATGTTTGTAAATCATATACTGTTAAAACACTTCTGATGTAAATAGAAAATTGTACCAATTCACACTTATATGAATGGATCAACTGTGCATGAATGACATGAGCCTGAAGAAGCAGGTGTGTGTGTGTGTGTGTGTGTGTGTGTGTGTGTGTGTGTGTGTGTGTGTGCGTGTGCGTGCGTGCGTGCGTGCGTGCGTGCGTGTGTGTGTGTGTGTGAGTGTCATGGAGTTACATCTTGTCAGCATTACTCCTGGGACATGAAAACCAACATTCACAACACCCATTGCTGAAGTATGCTTTAGCAAATCTGAAGAGAAGCATGAATATGCTAGACAAGCAAAGACTACATATCTATCTTCTCGTGCCGTGAAAATGTGGAGGTAAAGCCTCCTGGTCAGTGTTCAATCAGCCACTGTCATCAAGAGAACCTGAACAGACTCCAATGAGGTATTTGCCTATAGTCCTTGCTCCTGCTCCTGCTCCTGCCACTTTAATTTTGATACAGTTGTGAGATGCATGGCAACATCTTCACATTTTGGACAGGAACATAGTTATCACAGTTGACTAAGCATTGTACTGTAGACTTAAAGAGGGCAATTCCAGAATACAAGTTAACACGTCGCTTAGGTGGCCTCATGTGTCAATGAATTTCCGTAAGGCCATAGGTGACTCTGCTGTTGGTCGAGAAGGCCTTGCTCTCAGTCTCCGCTCTAATTCATCCCCAAAGGTGTTCAGGTTAGGACTCTGTGCAGGCCAGTCAAGTTCATCCATACCATACACGGTCATCCATGTTTTTACAGACCTTGCTTTGTGCACTGGGGCACATGTTAGAGGAGGAAGAGGTGCACTCTAAACTGTTACCACAACTTTGGGAAAATTAAATTGTCCTAAATGAAATTGTCCTAAATGAAATTGTCCTAAATGTTTTGGTATCCTGATGCTGATTCCTGGCATCCTCATGATGTCACCAATGCACTTGGAAGAACGGACGGAAATTCCTATAAACACACTCCTCAATCTTGTGGACAGTGATCCCAGATGAATTCAAACTGTAATAGCAGCAAAATGTGGCCCGATATCATATGGCAGGGATGGCAGTTAAATTCATATGTGAGTCAATCCCGGTTTAGCTAATACTTTTGGTAATATAGCTCCAAGATGCAAATGTGAGCAGGGTACATTTATTTCCATGGAAAAGTTGTATTCTAAAATATCAAGCCCAAAGTCAAGAATTTTGAATTTTGTGCTAATTTCATGGTCAAAAACTAAACATTCAGCTTCATAAAATTCAAAAGTATATTGAGAAATACAAAATGTGTATTTTTGGGGGAAATACTGAGCAGTAGATAAGATAACGAAGAATTGCACCTAGGCAGCACTGGAAACAAAAAAACGGACTTTTGTCAATAGTAAATATGTGAATGTTTAATCATGTTTTGTGATAAATATGAGACTTTTGTGATAATTATGCATGGGGTATGTGCATGAAAATGGTCTATTACACAACAAAGCGCACCACAAATGAAGGGCAACTTCACAGAGATGTAATTGCTTAATAGTTGCAGAATAGTAAAGGAAAGAAAAGGTACTACTTGCAGGTGCGTCTAATGACACACACATAGTCTCCGTTATAGCGTCTCCAGACTGTCCAATGAGTCCATCTGTCTCAGTGTCTTGTCAAAGCTATTGACTTATCTGACCTTTGACATCTAACCACCCTATCATGCTACACCTGAGGTCAAAACTGTGTGTGTGCGTGTGTGTGCAACAGTACTATTTTGAAACGTGGTGGGGAGGGGACCAATCTTTTCCATTCTGGCAATGGCAATTTAACCAAAATTAAAATGACAAGCCTGTAGCATGACAAGCAGAGTGTGATTAAAAAAAAAAAAACCATTGTTTAGAGGCAGTCTCCAGACAGAGCAGAAGCATGTGGGTGGAACCTGTAGACAGTGGAACATGTTTGAACCAGGTGGAGAGAATAATCGCAAAACAGTGTAACTGTTGAGCCTGAATTTAGAACATCTTCAGTAGGCCCTGCCATGGCCTAACCAGAGAGAGTAGAGAGAGAGAGGTTCCATTGGCCCATTGTTTCCGGATTCTATTATTGCAAGGGGGGGGGGCTAGGCAGACCTAAGGACTGTTTTATTCAATGCTAGGAGTATTATGACACGCCCCTTTAGGCAGACCGGACCCTGGTCACGTTAGTTGCCCATAGAAACCTATTACATTGGCATATCTCTATATACTTAAAGAATCTCTGGCCTAACGGTGGGCCACTGGGTTACTGCGCCGGCGACCCGGGTCCAATTCCGGCCCGGGTTGTTAGCTGATCCTTCCCCATCTCTCTCTCCCCACTTGCTTCCTGTCTCTCTCACGCTGTCCTGTCGCAACAGAGGTTAACCCCCCCGCCCCCAAAAAAATATATATAAAAAGAAAATCTTCAGTATTATATCGTATTTTAAAAAAGACCAAAGGATGCTTAAAAAAAGCATACAGGACTTGAACCTGAGCATGTAGCATTTTAACCAACAAAGAAGCAGAGACACACACTTCCACCCAACCACCCTTTTCTCTTGACCCCTTTCAGTCCCTATTCACACACACATGCACGCACACACACACATCTCGTCACAAAAAAAATTATCCCAGGTTTGTGCAAACAGCAAGTGTTAACAGCAGGTGTGGCGTGACAGGTGCCCCCTCTGAGACTGAGTGGGCCTAATCTCGTTTGCTCCCTTACCTGCCCCCATGGGAGGGAGGGAGGTTAGAGATTGGTGGAAGGGGAAGAGAAACAAAGGGGGAAGGGCTAAAATGGAACCGCCATCTCAAAGACTTTTGCACTCATGTCAGCCACTGGCAGCGGCAGGCCAACAGACTAAAGCAAACATGGTTTTTGAAGTGATTATTCCCCAAACCGAGAGGATCTGTTCAGTTAGTTACTCTAAAATCCAACATGACTTTATTCCTTCCTTCCTATATCCAAAACCAGCAAACAAAAGGCTGATTTTTTTTAACTTTGTGGTTTTCTTTTGTGAAGGAAGAGATGAATGTACACTTGGAATTTGAGAGCCTGGCAAACCAGATTACAACACAAAATGAATAGTCTGGGGTCACATCATAGGCAAAGCCGGAGGTTGTTAGTGGAACGCCTTCAAAGCTGCAGCAGTCAGGGTGCTGTGCTACGGCCAGCCCAACCACCATTTTCAGGTGAAGCGCATTGTACTGTTTTGGGAGGACAAACCTGTCATCTTTTTATGTTTTGTGATAAACTTCCAAAGTAAATAGGGCCTCAAGACCCACTACTGTGCAAGGGTCAGTGACAAACAAGAGTTAGCACAATGAGAAACTATAAAATGGTTCAATACATTATTCTAAATGCTTCTGTCAGATTTGATGAAATGTATATTTTGTATTTCTGTGTTTCATGTGATGTCAAATAGCTTTTTAACCATTTGTTTACAAAATGAATGTCTGGTTGTCCCTGAAAATGTCAAATGGTAACACTGCAATAAAAAGCGTTTGGTATTACTTTCAACTACACAACTGAAGTAGTGCTGAGCAAAAACCTGCACTGACAGCTCCACTTAACCCAGGGAGAGAATTGGTAGTATGTATTAAGAAGGCAATGTCCTCTTCTGGTAGATTTTTAAGACTGGAAACACAAATTCCACTGTTTCGTCCAGTTAATTCCACAATTGCATCATCAAAAGAGGCTACATGGTCGTCTTACGGTAACAACCAGAGAACCAACATTTGAGAGCCGGCATGAAGTTGTGGTAAGAGGCACATCAATGCAATGTGCACAGTCTGTACACAGAAAACACTTAAAAACCATGCTAAATTAATGTTCAAATATGTGAGTCACAAAGTGGCTGAAGGTTTGATTTTCCAAGCAGAAAGAGGAAAGTAAAAAGTAAGCATTATTTCCCCAGTCACTCAGAGCAAGTTTCACCACGTTATCACCATTCCCTCACAACCATAAAATACTCAGTATTGGCCATGAGTGAACTTTATATGTGTTATATATGTGGTGTGATCACGATATGAACCTGTGATCTTTCCATTATGTTGCTCAACTGCGGTTCCTTTTAGATGGGCCATATAGTAGCCTCAAGATCACACACTTGCATTCCAGTCATGCCAGTTAGTCTTCAGCATGCTCACCTAACTCATGACCTATGATATGTAGGCGTGATGCTCCTGACTGTAACTCAACCATCAGTTCATTATTATTCCTCTATAATGTAAGCCATGCAAGTGGTAGACACTGAACTGATTAGAGGAAAAGATGCACTTAGGCCTTGAGCCAGGACCCAAAAATTGACCTCTCGCAATCGAACAGGTGGGCAAGTTCTAATCTGTTTTTTTGACTTCTTGGACATCTCAAGTAAACATTTTGGCATGATAACCATTGCAAACAGGTAGCTTTTTGGTAGTTATCATGTGTTGAAATGGTGCACCAGTAAAATGGAAATGTGAAAATCGGTATTGTGGTTCTTTACTATTATGTAGTTTGTTGACCACACAGGGTGCTTGAATTACCTCAGGGATGCTTTCCCTTCTATTAAGACCCTACAGGGGTTGTTAGACCACACTAATAGGCCTAATAGAATCACCTCAGCAATGTGTGAATGACAAAATGTGATAAAAAGGATAACATATGAAATCCGATTTGTAATGTTTTTTTTTTGTTTTTTGTTTTTTTAACTTTTTTTACTTTTACCCCCAACAGCAAAACAACACCAAAAAACATAATGAACAAACACATACTAACATGTGATAACCATATACTGTACATTAATATGGCATGATAACCATTGCAAAGAGGTAGTTAGTGAAAGATCATGCGTTGAAATGGTGGACCAGTAAAACGGAAATGTGAAAACTCTATCGTTGTTCTTTGTTATTATGCAGTTTGTTGACCACACAGGGTGCTTACATTTCCTCAGAGATGCTTTCCCTTCAATCAAGACCCCAAAAAGGTTGTTAGACCATACCAATAGACCTAATAGAATCACCTAAGCTATATGTGAATGAGAAAATGTGATAAAAACGTATGAAATCATTTTTTTAAAAAAATTAAACTTGTCCTGCAATAGCAAGAATAACATGAACAAACACCATGAACAAATACACATTAAGCATATTAAAATAAGCTAAAGAGCATTATTTCAGTCCTCAAGATCTGACTCAGTCCAGTAAGTATCTGTAAATATGTCACCATGATGATCCTCTTCATGCTGATATACGCATGTCTTGAGTTTTTAGAGGGTTGTGCATTTTGAGCTACTTCTCAGACATTGGCAATCCTGCAGTTTACATTGATGGCTGCACTTTCAAGACATCAGTTGTAGCACTGCCTCAGGGGCTGCAGATTGCCGCATTCACTGTATAGTGAGCTGGTCATTTTCATAGTTGGCCCAGCCATGGTCAAGTGTTCTTGGGATTTGTGGATGCTGCTGAAGACTTGCTCTCAAGATGCCAGCCTGATAGTTGGCAAACATAGCATGCATGAGGAGGCAGTCCTCACATGGTGGAAGTTGGCTTGATTCACACTCTCCATGCTGAGTGCAGAAAAGCTGGTAGCGGGTTGTATGTATGTTCTACGTATTTGTCGATGCTATGTAGAGTTGGCACCTAAATGCTTCATGAATACATCCATGGACAGCTCCAAGTCCTGTCCCAGCTTATGAAAAACTATTTGAAAGAGCTCTGATCTCATCGTGAGCTTTAAGGCTCTGAGCTTTCCACGGCCTGCACTGTCCTTTTGTGTTTTTATGATTATTTTTTATATTTACTTTACATTATTTTTCTATTGTAGACCTAGCCTCTTCCCCCTTACATTAGAAAATTCGCACTGGGTACAAGTAGTTCAAGAAAACTGTCATGTGGTGTACCCTGGCTGTCATGTGGTGCACCTCGACCGGGTGGCTTTAAGGTTGTAACGCAGTCCCTCTGTTATAACCTTATTGTCACCAAATGGTAATGGCCAAGTCTTAATCGGTTACCTAAGACTTCCTGCATTGTTAGCAATGTTGTTATAATGTAGTTGAGCGTTTTCAGCCAAGAGTGAATTGGCCTGTTGCCAGGCTCATTTGCAGTAGGAGGCCATCAGAGGTAGAAAGAATACTAAAGAATGTAATTAAGTAAAAACAGTGAAATACCATTACTTGGTTCAAATTCTACTCAAAGTAGAAGTATAATTACCTCTTTAAAAGTGTACTTGAGTAAAAGCTTTAAAAAATACTTTAAAAATGTAATTTAAGTAGAAGTTAGTTACTTTCAGTTTGTCTTTCTATCGCTTTCCTTAAATAGCACCCTTCGTGACCTCTGTCTATCTCTACACATGCCATCTTCCAAAAACCTGGCTTCGATCGTGACAACAAAATTCTGTGTGCCCTGTTGTGGCAAAGTTGCGGGCTGAGGGTCAGCTCATTGATACAACAGCCCATTACTCTGAATTTAGGGGTCTGGATTTCATTGTGTTTGGGTCTGGGACCTTCAATTTCAAAGGCGGGGAAGTCTACCAAAGGAAATAGTCTGGTGGATTTCATTTAATTCCCAGTTGTGAGATTAAATTCATGAATAAGTTTTGTTAATAAATAATAAGTCTTGTATATCTTCTAAAAACAGTTTTAAGGCTGTGTTGCTACTCCCTCAGATCTAGTCCCTGGTGTGTGCTCTACTATTCTCAGCCAGTTGCTTGCAACTCTATTGTGTACCGTCTATGGGCTGTCGGACTAATGGTATTGGGCCGGCGGGCCCTAGAGTCATCCAATAGATTAGTCCAAAATAGATCATTTATGGTAAATGGTAATAACACACAATTTCCCTTCATGTCTGACAGATGTTCCCCTTTATTTCAATTTTGCCTTCCTCAGTACTCAAGATAGATATAAGTGAAATACTTGGGCCAAATTGTAATTTGAGTAAAAATAAAATCACCCATTTTAATAACTACTTTGGAAATTACAAGTTACTCATCAAAGTACTCAACTACAGTAATTTCAGCAAATGCAATTACTGTAGGTTAAAGAACTTAAGTATGAGGCGGCCCCTTGTCAGTATATCAGGATACACATCACCACTAAAAGTGTATATAGGCCTTTTTCCTCACACATGTGTTATGTTCAAGCATGCATGTACAAGAAAAGGTATTGTATACACTTGAATTGATGTCTATCCCTGCTATTGTCTAAAGGGTGCCTCATACTTAAGTACTACTTATTACTACTTTTTGGGAAACTCAGACGATATTACAAGAGTTACCAGCAGGGACAGCCATATGAAGGTAGATATTTGAGCAGAAGGAGACAATGCAAGCAGAATCATAGAGTCAACTCCATCTGTCAGGCACAGACACACAGCCACTGCCACACCAACACACATGCACATTATGTGTTTTCTCTGGGTTTCTGGTAATGTGTGGAATGATCAAAATTTGAGAATAGCATAACATATGAATCTAGAAACCACCACTTATTTTCACATAGTAAATGTACTTTAATTACCAGACACTGAAGCAGTAACTGTAAGGGAATGCAACTCTTCAATTTTTTGATTTGTTAATAATGTAATCGTGAAACATGTAATCTGTTATGCCCCATTACTGGCCTGCTCTCTGGACTCTTCAGTATGTTGCTTGGAAGGTGGGGTGATCCCAGTGCAGAGCGGGTCAGTCTGTTGATTTGGGACTTTACTTTTACTGTTGGATTTCCAAACCCAAGTGATTGTATCATAGGCATGCACAGATCTAGGAACGGACTTGGTGGTGCTAAAGCACCTGCCACTTCGCAGTGTTGGACGAAAAAAAGGCCCTTTTTGAAAGTTCTTGCTATTTTGTCACAATGTGTTCCATATTGGCATGATCATCTACGGTAGAAATTCTTGAGATCAAAAGCATGTGACAATTCCCACTGATATCATATAGTTTATAATACAAGGGTGGGGAATCTAACTTATGTCTCAAGGGCCGTTTACGGCCCCTGATGTAATTTTAATCTTATGCAGTTTCACATGGAATTTGACATGCTTTGTAAAGAACTCTTAGAAATTGAATTTGCAATACAATTAAGTTATGTTTTCAGGGGACTTAGAGGAGGTGGGGTCTGTTGTGAAGGTGCCCACCTTCAATATAGACCTAAACTGCAGGGGGAAATCCTGATTTGTGTTCATAGTGCAGCCTTTTATAAAATTTGAAGTGGCCCACGAATGAAAACGGCTCCCCCACTCCTGTTCTAACCTAGCAAGGAAACTGGAAGTTCCACATGCCCCCGCCCCCACCTTGAGCACCTGACCCCAAAAAATGTCTGTGCATGGCACCGGATTGTATAGTGTAGTACACCCTCAACAACAGCATGGTACAAAAAGTGACTTTATCCTCTCCAAACACCCTTAGTCGATGTAAAAAGTGTAGTCTCTGCTTTATCCAATAGGTCTTTGTCTACATATCAAATTCGAGTGTGTATGTAAATTAGTTCACATTTAAGTACATTACACTTTGTTTGGATAATGAAAGATAACTTTTAAAAATGAGGGTTTATTTCTCAAGAGTGAAAAAAAAAACTTCTATGCATCACCACACAATTTTCCCAGTACATTACAATACAGGTGGGTTTTGTATTACAAGTTTCCTTAAATGAAAAGTCAGTGAAAATGAGGGCCTGAACTAAATTAAGTGGGAAATATGTGTAACATGCCCTTTGAACTATCTAAGAATTTTGTATAACAACTTTTCCTATAAATATATTTACCTCACAGTAATTTTTATGTTCAATTTATCAAGATATTAGCTAATTAGCCTAGGCGTTTTTAGTGTAAAATGGTTCAAATAAGAAATGCATGATAAATATGATAAAGCTACTGTTCTGCAAAGGTTATCATACCAATTCATAAACTGGACATATATAGCAATAATAAAATACCAACAAGACTTTGCCCACCCTTTCGATTGCGATCGGTGGTCTGGCTCATGGACTAACTTTAGTAGAGGACACCCTGTCATTACACTATTTCTAACTCACCTGTCTTCATATGGCTATATTCACAAATACATTAATTGTATGTTTTGAAATGTGTTCTTTTTAAAATGGTGTATTTTTACAATACATGTGTAAAAGTGGAAATTGTATATCTACAAGAGGAGAGACATTTCAGCAATTGTGCAATACTGTCCTCTAGTGGTAAGTCTTTAAAATCACCTCTCTCTCTCTCTCTCTCTCTCTCTCTCTCTCAAATTGTTATCCTGCATATTAAAGCAACAGTAGTTTCCATCTCCAGCTGAACCACTAGTCAAAACCTGATGGCCATGGGTCATACTTCAGGCAGCTCTTCCATAAAGAGAAAAAGCGTTTTTTCTTAGTGTTCTTATTTAAAAACCGGAGCATAGTTTAACTAAAAAAATGCCAAAATGCTTTAGCCTTCAGCCCATCAATGGTCAATCAAGAAAGGTTATGAGTTAATAAATTGATGCATATCACCACATCCAAACTTCTACAGAGGTACAAGCATCAAGACTGAGTCAGATATATGCTATGCATTTTAAAGATAGATATGCCTATTTAGCATTTATGTATGCATGCATATGTCTTTTGCATGCATAATCCAAGAGAACTAATGTATGCCGTCTGTGTGTGCATGTTGTGTGTGTGTGTATGCGTGTGCAATGCATACATGTATTTGTTAATACTTTACATTAGATCACACGGTACTTTCATAGGACATGAAAAACCAAGAATATCAGCTTGTCACAGTTGATATGACAGGAGGTGGGGGGCTCCCCAGCTTTAAAATAAGCAGACTGGCTCCACTAACTGTCTTGAGCGGGTGAGGGTAAGGAGTATGGGTGTGTGGGTGATTGTGTAAGTGTGTGTGTGTGTGTGTGTGTGTGGGGGGGGGGGGTGACTCCCCCTTTCCTCCAGGAGGCCCTGAGAGAGCATGGGGTAGTCTGATAAAGCACCCACAGCTTGGTGAAATACAGCCGGAAGTCTCTACAGCATGTGTTCCCCAGGCCTCCAATGGCACCGTTGGGCTTGTGGTCACAGCTCTCCAGTACAGCGAGGGCTCCAGACCCACATTCAGGGACAGGAAGACATCAATTACCCCCTCAGTGCTGCTGGAACTGTGCAAGAGTGAGAACCAGGACGAATATGGAAGGAAAGAGAAAATGTGTACATTCAAGGCTAGGAGAAGCGTAATGCACTGTTGTATGAGGGAGTGTGTGTGTGTGTGTGTGTGTGTGTGTGTGTGTGTGTGTGTGTGTGTGTGTGTGTGTGTGTGTGTGTGTGTGTGTGTGTGTGTGTGTGTGTGTGTGTGTGTGTGTGTCAGACAGCCAACCCATGTCTCCCTCTTTCTGTCTCTCTGTATCACTCTGCTAATTAGAACAAAGTGACTGTATGTTCCAGCGTGATCACCATTACATTATCTTAGAAGAGAAATGAACAAAAAGCCAGGGTAAGAGCAGAGTGGTGTAGAGTAGAGATGTCTTAGCAAGAGGAAGGGGAGCCAGAGGGTGCTGAGCTGACTTCCTGTCTGTCAGTGCTAAGAGGGCAGATGGAGTAATCTCACACAGCAGCTCCATGCCTGTGGTGAGGCCCAGAGTGAGGAGGAGGAGGAGGAGGAAAGGAGAAGCAGCACTCACTCTACTCAGACACAACTGAACTGTGCGAAAATTGAAAAAAAAAAAAAAAAACCCACAAAAGCTACACTAGTTTACTCTGCTAAGCAAACATGCAGCAAAGGGGAAAAAAAGAAACACTTTTTGAATATTTTGGCTCTGCAAGGCTTAAAAAGTGCTATTTACTCACTGTGAGACAGCTGAAAGATTTTGATATGTTTTTTAGAGTCATTCCTTGTTCCGTTGCTGACACGGCATCAGAACATGGACATGGAATCACAGCAACCTTTATGGTAATGATACACCGGGCAACTTTTTGAGCAATGTTGCCTGGCAACATCATGATTGGCTATTCATTTTTTGATGGAATGGCTCAAAAAAGTTGTCAACGGCTAATCTAACATAATCCGAGTTCTCTTGATAGAAATGTTATGTGATGAACAGTCTAAGCATAATCCTACAAAGTCGTTGTCCGGGCACGTTGCTCAAGAAGTTTCCCTGTTTGTCATCCCCTTCAGGCCTATTAGTATTAGCCATTATTATTTCAGAGGCATATATAGCACCAAAGAGTTGGTTGCACCTAGGAGGAATGGGCACCCAAAATTTGCCAGTAGTGATGGGTGAAACTCTCTATCCAAACATAATCTACATTTCTACTTTATATCTACACTAGGGATGGCACAAACCGCACCGAAAACCGAAACCGTACAATTCACACACATACCGAACCGAACCGTGCAATCCATCGCAAACCGCAATTCATGTACTGCCCAGAAAAATATGTAAAACAGAGATTCTAGGAGTATCTTATCCAGTCTCTCTGATTAAAACATTAGCGTATAAGACCAAATCAGAGGATGACACAATTAAAATCACACCATTTTCACATTATAAGCCTATACAAACCATATGCAGGATATTTAGTGATAAATCCGATTCTATTAGCCAGTGCACCATTTATCATGAACTAAAAAAAAAGAACCGTAGAGAACCGAAAACCGTGACCTTGACACCGCGATATGAACCGAACCGTGAATTTTGTGAACCGTACCACCCCTAATCTACACACATAGCTGGACAATTCAGGTTAAAGGTGCACTGTGTAATATTTTAATATTTTCTTTCCAGAATTCATTCATTCACAAATACCCTAACCCTTTTCACTAATACTTACCACCACCATCAAATTCTAAGCATTCATAATGATTGGGGAAATTGCACTTTTCATACATCAAAAGTTGGATCTTCTCCATGTCAACCATTTTGAATTTCAAGAAATAGACAGAGACATAGAAATAGACATAGCAAAGCTCACTATACTTTGGTCATTGGAAATATTACAAATATTCATTAACATAGTAAATATTAATGAAAAGATCAAACTTGGCATAGGCAGCAATTTCAATGAGCAGCATAGTTGCAATATCTACTCTGGCCATAATCCTACACAGTGCGCCTTTAAGCTTATTTCTTCTATCTGCACTCTTAACACACAATTGCACTTGCTAACTCGTCTACCTGGATAAAAGGCTGTGCTAAAATATATCCTGTTAATCTGCCAAATGGCTGGACCAAATATAGGAATTTTTACTTTCTGAACCTGGGTGTGTGTCTCATCATATGCAGTTAATATGCAAAGTATTTCGCACCACATCACCTCCTCATACATCACATACACACATTGGTGGTGCGCTTCTTTATGGCATCCATATCTGAGATACTGAATCTTCTCACCCTTCCCTTCTATAGATCTCAGAATGAATCAGCCCAACACTATACTTTGACATCAAGGGCAGACTGGCAGTGGTCATTGCACCTACAGTAGCATACAGGAACCTCAGAACAAGTTTCCATAGTAACCACTGTGGTCCAGTATGGTTTCCATAGTTTCCCCACAGACGCGCTGTAGTCCTTAATGGTACAGCACTGTTGAAGTAAAACGATTCTTAAGTTTCAGGCAGTATGTTGGCTTGCTGAGCTGGAGGCTGCTCTCTCTCTACATGTGTGGTTACTTAAACTTTGTAACAAAGGAGAGTGCAGTCACTGATATTTTTGAACAGCCCCATATCATTTGTATAGATTAATTACATACTGGACATTATTACATTTTTCCCATGATTTAATTTGAAGTATCAATTTGTAGTCACATTTGTAAACACACTGCTATTGTTATGCACATGATTGTCTATACTGGACATGGTCCAGGGTACCTTAGGGGAGGATGGGAGAAAGCATTAGTGCCAGACATTCAACCAACAACCTTCAGCTACAAGGCCAGGTTCTGAAGATTTAGCACATGACACAGAAGGCCTACATGAATACAATGCACAAAACTGACTTCTGTTTTTGAGGTTGTGTTCAAAATGGTAGCTCTTTGTGAAAGAAGTCACAGGTTGGCCATGAGATTTAACGTGCCTAATGTGGGTGTTTAAAATTATATCAATATCCTCCCCCCACAATAACTCAATGGAGGGACAGAGTTCAAGAACTGTACCATATGGAACATGTTACTGCACTTTTACAACACAAACTAGAATCATTTATCAATAATTGGACACGTACTGTATTGCATCTTCACTTAATATAACTATCCCTTTCACTCTATTCTCTCCTTTCTTTCTCCTTTTCTCTCTCTACATATATCTTTATATCTTTCTTTGTTGTGGATGTGTTTGTATCCCCGGTTGAAATATGTAAGAATGGAGATGTAGTGAATGATGCACTGTATGACTATGGAAATGAAAATAAAAAGAAGTTCAAAAAAAAATAAAAAAAATAAAAATCCCAATCAACAACATATGAATCCAGCCCCTGATTGACACATTCCTTTATGGAGCCTGTTGTAATGAACGGGGTGTGGTGCGAGAGAGACCCCAGGAGGGCATGAGGCATGACGGGCTGTTTGTTTGGAGAGTGCCCAGGCCATCCCCCATTCATTGTCCACCACTAATGAGTCCCCCACCCACCTATAGACATGTATACTGCTCTTTGTACCCATTACTTGCCTCGTTTATCTTTCAAAATGCTCTCCTTGTCTGCACGATCTGTCGGCCGTCTGTCTGCACGTCCTTCCCTCTGATCGTCTGCTGTCTGAGTTGACTCCTATTGTGCTCTGCGGTCTTCACTCACTTGATGGACAAGGCAAGGATTCATTGCTTGGTGGTTTGCGGAACCTGTTGCAAATATTTGCTCAATCACTGAGGTTTGACTGATTCACGCAGCAGGCTTTTGGCGAGACATAACATGCCCCAAGCTGCAGTGGTAAAGATTTTTTTTTAACACACACACACACACAAAGATATTTTCCTGAGAGAATGCAAACTGAATTTCACAGGAACATTAAGATGCGCACACATTCTGTTGGTAGATGCGTTACATTGCCTAGTGGTCTTTACTGCACAGAAGCAGGGCAGAGATTAACTGGCAAATATTTTTCTTAAAAATGAAGACAAAACATTTGTCCATTACCATCCTCACACACAGTCCACGTCATTTCTTTCACAGTGAGATATTTGTCTCATTATGTCAAAGTGAGAAATGATTAACAGGGGAAAAACCCATACTGGCCACAAATTTCCTTTTAGACCCTGACCCATGGCTGTATGGCACGCCAAGTTGTTACCATCGTTTGTTCAAAAAGGGAAGGGAAAATTTCCTAACTGGCTTTGTTGAGACTGGGCTATGGAAATAGACTGTAGTGTATAGGCTATTCCTTGTGTTATGGTTACTATTACTTAATTCCTTTACCAATTCACATGTGAACATACAGTATGGTGTTGAACATAGGGTAGCTGAAAGCAACAGTGTGTGTATCTCAGTGCCATATTCCTAGCTCCTTGGTTACATATACACTAGCATTGCATGTAAATGAAAACCATTGATGAAAACATTGCGGATGCTATTAACCAATTTATCACCAGTTCCCAACTTCCACTTCAAGGGACATACCAGTTAGTCCTAATGCAAAAACTATATTATATAATCATGGAAAGCTTTTGAAAAGACTATTTGCTCCATATAATACGCAGCATAATCAAGGAACTGTAACCATTAAGGAACTGTTGTGTAAAGTATATACAACAACCCTTTTCCAAAGGGCCCATCACTATTCTTTCATTCTATCAGGTGTTTTCTCAATAGAGCCAAACATATTAAACATAACACCACAACAACTGTTAAAGAATTGCTCATTTAATTAGCTGTCTATAAAGTGTAACATTGCCATAGATCGTGTGAACAATAATAATCAATAATATTTTTACAGTAATTATTTACATGAGAATAATTTATCTCACAAGGCACAGCCCAACATTTACAGGTTATTTGTTATGAAGATACAGCATTAAAGCATTCACAAGACAGACATAGATATATGCAAACAAACTTGATCTCACATAATGAAAAGGTTGAAATGCTAGAGCCTAGCACGGAAGTAAATGGTCCCACACACGTGAGATTGAGGAGACCCCTCCTCTTGTGCCAGAGTCCATTGTAAAGGCACATGTGGGCTCTGTTGAAACAGAGAGCTCCTCAACTGAAGCAGTCCATGGCAGATTTGGCTCTCTCCATCTCATGGAGGAAGTTGTAGAACTGAGGTAGTGTCAGTTCTGTAAACACATAGAAGTTGAAACTACTTTAAATAATAGTTATGGTCATGTCAAGAGAGTCCAATGTCCAAATAAAGAGCACTGCAGGTTAATAATAAAAACATACCCATGTAGACATTTTCTGTGGAGTTTCCTTTTCTGATGATTAGCTTGAGCTGAAAAGTGAATGTCAATGGAAATGCAAAAGAATACATGGTTGTTTAGGGATCAGAATATTGCAAAACATGATGAATAAATTAAAAATTAGCACATGCAATAGTAAAGGAGGCGTCAAATATGAATGATCTTAGTCAGAGGTGTCAACTGTACTGTAAAAGTTGAGCTATATTCATTAAGTATATACAACTATAATATTACACACAGTAGTTGTTACCCCAGTAATGAGGCAAATAATGAGGTAGTGCACTGTGCCCACATGTTTTACACCCTATTCTTCCTGTTTTCTCTCTGCTGTAACAGTGTCCCTTTAAGGGGCTACACTTTATTTTACAATCCCTGCTACAATAATTAGTTACAGTTTGACAAAGCATGTAACAACATGTAACACAATGCACTTGAGATGCATCTTTGGTGTAGGATTAGGTACAGTGCCCTCCATAATTATTGGCACCCCTGGTTGAGATGTGTTAAAAGCCTTAAAATAAATTCAGTGTTTATTGCAGAAGAATACTGTCACACTGAAAATTGTAGAAAAATGTAGCCTTCAACTCAAATGAATTGTAAGACAATAAAAAAATACCTGACTAAAAAATAATTATTTTTCATTAAATCACCTGTTCCACAATTATTGGCACCCTTAACAATTCCCAGGAAATAAATATAATTGAAGCATTTCTGTCATTTCTACAGTAGTTTACAAAGTTTACCAGAGTATGTAGGAATATTTAATTAGTAATTCATCACTTCCTGTTTCCCTGGGGTATAAATATGACGTGACACTGAGGCCATTTCTCTTATCCACTCTTAAACATGGGAAAGACAAAGGAACACAGCATACAAGTGAGGCAGATGTGCGTCGACCTTCACAGGTCAGGCAGAGGCTACAAGAAGATTGCCACTCAACTGCAGCTGCCCATATCCACTGTGAGAGGAATAATTAAGAAGTTCAAAACAACTGGAACAGTGGTAAACAAGCCTGGACGAGGACCCAAGTTTATTTTGCCATCACGCACAGTGATGAGGATGGTAAGAGAAATCAAAAGATCTCCAGAGCTCACTGTTACAGAATTACAACAAATGGTAGCATCCTGGGGTCACAAAGTCTCCAAATCAACCATCAGGCGCTGTCTACACGCCAACAAGCTGTTTGGGAGGCATGCACGGAGAAAACCTTTCCTCACTCACAATCATAAACGCAAGCGTCTGGAGTTCGCCAAGCGGTATTGGGGCTTCAACTGGGACCGTGTGCTTTAGTCAGATGAGACCAAGATTGAGCTTTTTGGCAACAAACACTCTAAGTGGGTCTGGCGTACCACGAAAGATGCGCATGCTGAAAAGCACCTCATACCCACTGTGAAGTATGGGGGTGGGTCAGTGATGCTGTGGGGCTGTTTCGCTTCCAAAGGCCCTGGGAACCTTGTTAGGGTGCATGGAATCATGAATGCTTTGAAATACCAGGACATTTTAAATCAAAATCTGTTGCCCTCTGCCCGAAAGCTGAAGCTGGGTCGTCACTGGGTCTTTCAGCAAGACAATGACCCTAAACATATGGCCAAATCTACACAGAAATGGTTCACCAGACACAAAATCAAGCTCCTCCCATGGCCATCTCAGTCCCCTGACCTCAACCCCATTGAGAACCTGTGGGGTGAGCTGAAGAGGAGAGTACAGAGGAGAGGACCCAGGTCTCTGGATGATTTAGAGAGATTCTGCAAAGAGGAATGGCTGAAGATCCCTCTTTCTGTCTTTTCCCATCTTGTGAAACATTATAGGAGAAGATTAGGTGCTGTTTTGTTGGCAAAAGGGGGTTGTACAAAATATTAACACCAGGGGTGCTAATAATTGTGACACACATTATTTGATGTCAAATAATTATTTCTTTATGTGGGATTTTTTCCCCACTGAATAAATGCACTTTTTTGAAGGTTGGATTTTTCTCTTTTTTTCCATTAAGGTCCCATATTATTTAGAAAAAAAATAAAATAATTGGAAGCTAAAAAACACATCTCAACCAGGGGTGCCAATAATTATGGAGGGCACTGTATATACAGTGTAAGTACATAGTATTAAATGTCGATACATTTTTAAAAAAAGAAATAAAATAAAGTCCCAGTTTCAAATTCTTGGTATGATCAGTGCATGTTAAGAAATTGACAATAAAGCCGACTTGACTTGACTTGACAGTGAAGATACCCATGTTGGCGGTGTACGTTTAAACTTCCTCTTTAAATTTGATCAGAGAGGGAAACTCTATTGATGCTTGAAATGTGCCTCAGACTTGACTTGACTTGACAGTGAAGATACCCGTGTTGGCTGTGTACGTTTAAACTTCCTCTTTAAATTTGATCAGAGAGGAGAAACTCTATTGATGCTTGAAATGTGCCTCTGATTTTACCCAATTGCTAATGGTTGCTAATATGATATGAAATGTCCTCTAAGAAAACCCAGCCCAAACATAACGTGGAGGGACATGTAAAATGACTGGAGCTTACGGATGGTCAGGTCAGAGTATAGTCTAGGTCAGTGGCTCTCAAACTTTTTGTGTTAAGTACCACGCGAGAAAATATTGAGCTCTCCGAGTACCACCTTGACAACCAACATTAGAATATCACAGCAAAGGCCTTCCATATTCACTTTTGCCAGTCAATACAGGAGAGGTTCATAACAGCATCAACAGCTACGGCCACATTCAGTGCATGCTTGTTTTTAAATTTTGCTTGCCTAGTATTATTCTGCATTATGTTTTCAGATTCATACTGTTCAATATTACAAAATGTGAGACCAAAGAGAAATTTTCGACTGCAACAACTTGATCAGCCTTCAAATCAATGCACAAAAATGAATTCTTCCAAGTACCACCAGAGATGTCTCAAGTACCACCAGTGGTACATGTACCACAGTTTGAGCACCACTGGTCTAGGTTACAGGATTACACGTCCTGCAAAAAAGAGCTCTTTCTGCTTGATGGGGTAGTACTGGTGGAGGGCATGTGCTTCATACCACTTGCAAAAATCGGAGGGGTAAAAACATATGCCCTTACCTGTAGAAAGATATTCCCGGTCTTTTGAATCTCACTTGTCCCTACAGTCACTGGAAACAAAATGAAGACATCATTCAGTTTCCCTTCTGCACCACTGTTATTCTATAGCTGAAGCACAATTTGACCTTGTTGATAATTTGTACAAACCCCCAAACTTCCATTCCATGTCCACTAGCTGATTAACCATTAAAGTCTGTACAACAGCCACTCGGGAGATCCCAGCGTAATTGGCTTTCCACTGCAAAAAGATGGAGGCCAAATACAAAGACTGTAAAACATCTCTGGATAGCATTACCAACACAACAGTCAATCAGTCAGCATAAAAATGTCAGACAATACCTGGTTTGAAAAATGTGTTGCTTTGTCTTCATCAACTCCTACAAGGGGAAAAACATGCAAATATGGAATATTTTGCTTCATTCCTTCATTCAAGGCAAAGGGTCTAGAAATGTTTATGTGAAATGGGCTTGTAACCCCTTAAATCAATAGTCTTTTTTTCAAATTGGTAAACCTGTAATAGAAGGACAAGAGGTTTAAAGTAGGATCCCTCTATTAGAATGTTTACCACTGGGTTTGAGTCAGTATACTCAGGAAAGTCGTTAAACCCACTTCCAGCAGTTTACCCAGTTTCCATGGAGTACATGTTCATCACCATTGCTCAGGCACCACCCGATGCCAGCTTTTCAGAATAATAACAAAGATGAAAATGTGAAATACCAAGATTGAGAAGGTCTTCTTTTACTTGGTCAGCAGTAAGATTTTTCTTGAGGGCACCTAAATAAAAAAAGAGCAGGGAATCAGTGTCTAGTCTGTTCTGAGAAGGCCCCAATTACCTCCTAAGGTCCGTTCAGGCCGAGACAGAACCAGGCCCATTCTCGCACCTAATCTCGAACCGGCTGTCATTTTCATACTTCAAATGTTCTGGAACTGGACACGAACTGACAAAATACTTCATACTTCATCCAGGTAACATGGTTACATACAGAAAGGTTCAGAGCCCGGTACGAACGTGGGTGGTTCGCAGCTTCCAAACGTACAGTAACTGGTAATGGGCACCCGGACCGTTCTGCTCAACTTGAAAACAGTACTATTGGACACACTTATGAGAGCCTGCGTCCTGCGTCTGTGTGATGAGTCTATCGGCAGCAACAGTGGTTAGACAACACATGAAAGCACGGAGCCAACAAACCAGAAAGCAGTTGATTTTCAAGCACAAAAGTAAGACTGTACAAGTAGATCACACGGTGAGGACACTGAAACCTCCTTACTGTGCTTGTTCACCAAAAGCGGCCTACGGTACCGGAGCGACGGAAGTCCTTATTTCTCTATGGAGGGTCGGTGAATAAAGCGAAAAGAGCGAATTTCAGCGGTTAAAAGTCAATATTAGGGTAATGCTATGATGTGGTTCGGCGAAAACCAATTGGAATGTTCATATCTTCGAATGTAGAAGGATCAGGAAGCGCGCTCAACACCTTGTCTTCTTATACTTTACACTGTGTGCTAAACTTCGTCAATGAATGAACTCAAATCTCAAAAGAAAGTGAATAGAAAAGCACTCATCAGATTACTTATTTCACACTGAAGAAGGGTGTAAGCCCGAAACGTCTGTGATGTGAGGTGATTAAAAATGAAAAATGAAATCTGATGAGTGCTTCTTTATTCACTTTTTTTTGACATATCTTCGAATGTCCCAGGCTGACAAGCCAGAGTCCTGATTAGCTAAATCAAAAATGTCAATGTCATGTCCAGAGTAAACAAAGCAAATTCATAGTGATTTCAGAGTCATTTCTGGTGCACACGCACAGTTACACAGTCATGTGACAGTATGAGAGGTTAATTTTGTGTATCATGTCAGTTGGAGAATGTACCGTATGTCTGAGGTCCTTACCATGAGGCAGGAGGAGGATGCTCTTCACCAGGGTCCTCAGGGGACCAGCGCTCATGCCATTCTGGCCAGCAAACTCATTCAGCTGTGTGAGGAACCTCTCCGTCTGTTCACAAACACATTTCAAATTAATTGAAAAAAAAAAAACAGTTCTGTAATGGAGGCTGCAAGAAGGACAGATTCTCTCATTCACTGTACATAAAAAACCTTTCAGGAATGTTCAGGATAATTAACATGTAGAATGTGACTTCTAACAGTGACCATTTACTAGTTAAAATCTACTACTTAAACTAATTCAGATAACTGTTATGACTCCCCCACCCATGGGCATCATCTAAGCATTTGGAGTAGTGCTTACAA
Organism: Engraulis encrasicolus; assembly: GCF_034702125.1. NCBI lineage: Eukaryota > Metazoa > Chordata > Actinopteri > Clupeiformes > Engraulidae > Engraulis > Engraulis encrasicolus. The sequence continues at coordinate 17,793,208 of NC_085866.1, read as the reverse complement.
AAAACAAAAGACTGTGAAACCACAACCAGTAGTGCTTTTGTTTTGCTTTTTTGCAGTTCAATGACTTGCTTGCGGTCATCTACCTGTATTACTTAAATGATTGCACTGTTTAATCACTCCCCTACCTAACTGGCAACATCGGGAATTGAACTGGCTACCCTCAGGTGGAGCGTGTCTATGTTCCCACAGCCCATTGGTCCCACACCACTAATATTTTAAACATTTTTTTTTTTTAGGCCCGGGAGAAAAGACACGTTCTCTCAGTTTACTCAGAAATGTGGGAACATGGAGTTGTGGAACATAGGGCCTATATTTGGACGATTTCTTAAAAATGTGGGAACATGGAGCAGCAGGAATACACTGTGGGACCAATGGGCCTTGGGACCAATCGGGCTGTGGGAACATAGAGCTGACAAGCCCTACAGGGCTACAGGTCCTGCATCCTAGCCACTTGCCCATGACTGCCTATTATGTCCATTACTTACCCGCCTACTATGCATAATGCAATAACATACTCATGGCCATGGTTTACCTGTTTTGGCTCCAGCATAAACTGATACAGTATTTCCGTCAGCCGGGCAAACTGCTGTAGAAAGAAAACAAAATGGGAATTTCAAGTGTTAGCTATAGACTGTTCTCAACCTGTAAGGAATGTAAGCGTAGTCTACAAGTTGAAGATAACATTTAAATATATTCTGCTTAACAGCAAGGTGTTGTGTATTGTGCACCCAATAAAACCAATGTGCATGACATGAATGATTAACAGCATTGATTAACCTGAATTTAACGACAGAATGACAAGCTGCATTGTTATTCGCTCCCATTTGAGACCCACTTTTGTGTATTTGTTTACATCACAACTTCTGATTGTGAAGCCTGAATGTTCATCCCACCTTGCAAAGAAAGGTCCTGCTATAGACATCTCTTGAGACATCTCGTGGACATTGCAGAGTTGTAAATTAATGCGCGTGGGGCTCATTGGAGTTAATCCCTAATTTGCTAGAGTGAGATACTGAACTGGATAGAAAGTTACTGGCTAGAAAGTTAGTTCTAGCCCACTACAACCTTCAACAAAGTAGGCAGCCTGCCCCAGGGCATCTGAATAGCCTACTAAATAGGCTAGGCCTATTAGATATGGATCTCTTTACAACTTCAACAACTTAACAAATTACATTAGTGGGCCTAGCATTTTACTCCTCAAACATTTTACATTCAAAGTAACATTCAAAGCTAAAGGATATTACGAAAATACAAAAAGCAGCCTGGGTCGTCGGTATGGCTCGTGTGACTGGCATGTGACCGTCGAATTAGCATACTACGTCTAGAGCTGTGACACATCGCTGTAGCCAAAACTAATGACTGGGTAAACCTTGTAGGCCATTATTATTAGGCTACAATTAGGGAGACCCCTACATACATTGCATACCCATCATTGCACTGGGAAGGTTTTCATATGAGGTTTAATAGCACTTGGTGGTCGCATTTCCAAAGGCCATGAAAACAGGTCCATTTCTTTTAAAAAAAATATTTAGGGCATATGCAGCCGATACTCTTCCCCAACAGAATGAATGTTGACTTTTTGGAGTAGAACTAGATACGTGATAATAGTAGCCCAACACAACAACAACAGATTTGCACTAACAAACATATCCTTGTCATAAAGCTAAACAGGGTGTAGGAAATAGGTTGCATTTACCTGTTCGCTGAATTTGTTCAAATTCTGAAAGTCGATGACCACCGCTTCAGGCAATGTTTCGGTTGTGAACTGTAAATGTAACATTCTGTCACAACTCGGTTACAAGCGGGTTATGATCTGTTACAATTTAGCAAGCATCTCCACAGACATTTCCGGTTCGTCAATGGAAATATATCCTTTGGTTTCGCATTCGCACTTTCGCCACTCCGACGTGGGTCATTTATTTATTTATTTAATCTATCACGTTAGTAACATCATTTATCTAAGCTATTTTTGTCTGCGCAACTACCATTCCAATTATTTGCACAACCTGAACATGCACACGAATATGTGGAAATTACTTGCATTAGGAACAAAATAGGCTAGGCCTACTCCTCTAAAGGACATATCTAGTTGGATTGCTCTGTGCCATTTATCTTTTGGCCTAAATGCTTGTAGTTCCTTGAAGTCTCAACAGTTCCGCGCTTGTTGATTTTTTTTATTGCATTGCAATGCATTCCTATTCAAAACACTGCATACACCTACTATATTAAAATGCAATATTTTGCAGTAGCCTATTCCCCCTACAAATCATTGCATGCTCTGCACTGCAGTCATGCACATTTTGCAGTTGCAGTACTAGACTCAACCATATTCTGAGGGTTTCCCCCCATGAGTTTAAATGACACATCTCTATGTATGAAAGCACATAAACTACCAGTTGGTCACCAATTTTAACATGTCTTTAATTTGACAAATGGCAATGTGACAAATGACAATAAATTGACAATGTATCTTTTCGCAAAACAATGTCTTGATCTGTGGTCACACCCTGGAAGTAGGCCTCTTGCTCACTATACCAGGTTGTGTGGTAATACCCTTGTGGGAAAAATGCTGTAGCCTTTAATAACTGGAATTTTGCAGTAGGCCTATTTGTGTCTCCAAAGCATTGCATCACTCAGTACAATGCCCCAAAGTGCAGTATAACCTATTTATTATGCATCTATTGTGTCAACATATTGTGTTTACATGTTAAAGCTTATACTTCAGTAAGCTAGTGTGGTGATTGTTGAAATTGTTCTTCCCCTTATGGAAGTGTGAAAGCAGGCTGTTAAAATCAGTGTAAACGTAGCAAGTGCAGTTTTGAACATAATATTTCAAAGTGACTTCATTTTGACATATTGCTTTGGTGAGCTCTGTTGTAGGTAAACTTGAGGGGACAGTTGTGGCCCCAAGGTAAGAGAGTAGTGATCTGAGGGTTGCAGGTTTGAGCCCTATTATAGGCTAAAGGGCCCTTGAGCAAGTCACCTAACCTTCCATTGCCCCATGGACTATGAACAATTCCCAGAATAACAGTATATTTTTAAGCACAATGTAAAAGTTTAAAAAAAGAAAAGAAAGCAGTGGCAATTTTATTTAAAATAAAGTTTATTGACAATGACAATTCAAATGACTATAGACCTACTATATATGCAATTGGCAGTACCAGCACTGCTGCCAGACTTCTCAGAGTTCAATGAGATGTGTTAATCTAACCAAGGGTCGAAGGGCACTTTTGATGGCACCCATCATCTGTTTACAGTAGAACCATCTGTAGTAGGCAACAGGGAATTGTGCTTTACCTCTGATATCACATATATTGAAAGCAATGACGCGCTGCCAATGGTGCAACACTGCTATGTAACATGAATGGTACAGTTGGTACATGAGCCACATGAGGGGCATGCTCAATGTTCACAATTTCACGTGAAAGGTTCATGATAAAGGTAAATATAGTTTTATTCGAGAAGAGTGCGATTCGAGACCCGGGAAAAGTCACGCCTGACAAGTGAGGCAAAGAGAGTGGAGTTCCAAAGAATCTACACACCATTTACATATTCAGCCTCGAGGTACAAAAGCGCACGGAAGAAAGGATAAGTTGATAGTAACAAGACGTGACACCTTGGCAATTGCTCAAAAAGCAGGAGGGACCAATCAATCCTGAACTTTTTTCCCAATAAGACGACGACTGCAGCAACAGGTAAATTCTTCAGTTTTCTTGATAGACCAGTTTAGCTACTGTACTCGCTATGGTTATTCGCTGAGTTTAACCAGCATGGCAGCGAGCAAGTTACCATAAACCTACACTACAGTGATATCCTGCTGTATGTTTAACCAATAACATTAATTCCCCACATGTTTTATAAGCAAAAGTTGTTTCGGGGCAAACCAGTGTCATTTTACAGTAAGATGGATAGGTGATTTGGAGAAGACAAACTTGTAAATTTGCAGGAAAAGGTCGTGGAATCTGAGGATTATGTAAGGTACGTGTTATGGGGAGATGCCTCGAGAGATCCATCTCTAACTATTGACGGGTTCCGAATTCTCAGTGAATTAGAGTGGATGGGCTATTTCTTAAAAATCTGTAGTGCCGTGTATTGTCTTAATCACATTTTTTGCAAACTGGACACGCGGAGACGTTGCCCAGTTGTGACTGTGAGTGAACGAGATGAGGTTAATCTACATTACTGTGGTGATGTTCATTTTAGTCAGTTCTTGAATGAAGAGGACTATGAGCCGAACACAACTGGTTGAAATTGCGTGCTCACGTGCAAAGCTGTTTGGTGAACTTGAACAAGGCGTGATTTGAGCATGCATTTCGCGTGCGCTCTCTCCGTTGCAAAATAAATCGCAACATGCTATGCCACAAGCAAGCGCATGTTCAAAAGGAAACGTTTAAGACTACTGAGAAGACTCAATTTGTCATTATAATATGTAGAGCACGCCTGACAAATAAGTTTGCAATATGCTTGTTATGGCAGCCCTGCTGGTTTGAAGTTCAATGGGTAAGACGGGGCAGTGAACCTCAGTTTGATTTCAGTTCTGATTTGCCATAGTAGGCGGTATGACAAGGAGTTGCCATAGAACTAATTGTCTTATTTGTGTACGAATAGGCTACTCTGGTAGAATTGGCGACACCTTATTCGGTAGCCAAGGACATGCGATTCACCATATAACATGCCACGAACAGGAAATTCTGGTGTTAGGTTTTTAGGCGTCTCAGCAGTCTTCCCCTTGTTTCCCCTCGCCTCAGGACTGCACTGCACTGACTAATGAACGTTATGTTCTCAGGAGTGCCAACACTATGACCAGCTCACTGGCAAAATGATTACCCTAATGGATGCATGGAAATAAGTTACTGAAGGGATATCTTTTGATGATGCGCAGCTCCTTGGTGCGCGGTATTGGGCCTCCCAAAGGAATGCGTCGCCTTGTTTTAGGAAGGTTCTTTATGAAATGATACTGCATAACTTTGCATTTGAAGTTTTAACAGTGTCTTTATTTGGAAACATGTTTCCCAAACCGCGGGTATTTTGTGATTTGATCTGCGCCCACAATTACCCTAATTAATTATTAAAATTAATACTTTAATTAATAAGTTAATTAAAATAAATGACTTTAGCAGGCCTAGGCTATTAAACCAAACATAAGAAGGAGCATAGGCCTAATGGTTCTCTCTCTCTCTTGATGTAATGCTTGTGTATTTTGAATTCAATACTTCGGCTACTGACTTCGAATGTAAAACGATTCCTTTACATTTTCTATGACCAAGAATCATATTTTGACTGTAGGTTCAGAAAGTTCTGTAATTATCAGGGCATTGTAGGCTAGTCATCAAATATTTCAAGGTGCGGAGTCTGGCCAAAAAGAAAGATGTGGGTTTTTCCAACAATTCAAAAACAAATACCAATACATATTTCTTACAAGCATGGCGTTTACGTACATGAGAGTTGTACTTGTAATGTCTACTTGTCATGTAACTGTGCTGTGCGTATTTGGTTAGGAGACCTGGGAGGACAAGATGTCTATGGGTGATTTACCCATCTGGCAGGTGCCCCTTCCCTGTCTCCTCTGCAAACTCCCTGCTCCCGGCGCTTTCCCTCCCAACACTTACCACACAACTTTGATCTGACCTCCTATTGTGCACTTTCCTCTCAACGCTACCAGCTCTCTCATCTCAACAATAGTGCTGAGCTTGGGTATCGAAACACACACAGCACACACACACACACACACACACACACACACACACACGCACACGCACACGCACACGCACACACACACACTGTATACAGGTGCAGTGGTGCGCTCTCAAATGTATTCATATGGTCAGACCAAAGCTGTTTTGTGGGATTTTTTGTTTGTTTTAAGTCTGCACATGTGGTTTCAATAGCTGTTTGAGAGTGTGGTGTGTGTGTATATCATTTTTTGCTACATCCATTCAAGAAGCGCACGTGTGTTTGTGTGTACCAGCCTGTGTGTATGTGTGTCTTTGTCTGTACCTGTGCCTTTGTGTCTGTCTGTGTCTGTGTCTTGTGTATGTTTTCCAACTGTGTGAATGTGTGTGTGTGTGTGTGTGTGTGTGTGTGTGTGTGTGTGTGTGTGTGTGTGTGTGTGTGTGTGTGTGTGTGTGTGTGTGTGTGTGTGTGTGTGTGTGTGTGTGTGTGTGTGTGTGCATAGGTGGACTATATTCATTACTGTAACTCCTTTCTAAGCAAGCGTTGTCATCTCTGTCAGGAAGTATTTGGCTGATCTGCCCTCGGTTACAGGATTGGGGTGTTAATGGGTTTGGAGTGGGTTGTGGTCACAGGGTTCAAAGGGGCTGTGTATGTGTGTGTGTGTGGGGGGGGGGGGGTAGGTATTAAGGAATTACATCTTTTCTTCACATGACTTCCTGAAGCGATTCAGACCCTATGTGACATAGTTTGACATCATCAGTGCTTTGTCATATGTGTGCACATGCAAAGGTCTGAAGTCAGAGGCCTTTGTCTGAATACTGTAATTAAGTAGCATAAGAGCAAGCTTTGCCGGCCCTAGTATGTAAGAGGCCAGTGGAATGGGGAGACCAGCAGAAGGTTTCACTGAATAGCTGAATGTAGTGAAGGTGAGAATTGAATTGAATTGAATTTATTTAGTCTATTAGATGTAAAAACATTGTACAGCAACAATAACCATACATTGAAAGGGATAAATAGACAGTTATGTACACAAAGAAGTCTGAAGACTTATTTCCATTGTGGTCCCTTAGCAGAGTTGCACCGCTGGGACTTGAACTCAGACCTTCGGGGGTACCAAATTTGGGATCAGACCGCTACACCAAAGAGCCAGGCTTTTTGGTACAACAGTCAGAACACACCCACAACCCTAGTGATGGGCCGTCCATCCCACTCAATGGCCATTTCACACAGCATCATCTATTTTTGGTCATATGTTGGTGTTGAGCTTATCCCTTCGTATTTACATGGTAAAGACAAAAACACTGAGGATTGCTTTCTTTGATGGACAATAACAGATAATTCTTAGTAGCCCATGGTTTCAACATTGGGTCAAAGCACAGGGGTGCGTTTCCCAATAATGACGAATCTTGGGCTTTAGTGCAATGTAAATGATTGATTTTACGAATGATCTTAGCTCTATGGCTCATTCCCGAACATTATTGTAATAACTCCTAAGATTACATGCTACCCTGCTGTTATTAAAAACAATGCCCATCAACATCTCCACAAATCCCCTCACTGCCTTTTATTATAGCCGACCCTTACAACTGTGACGTTCCAAGTCTATGCCAGTTTCCCCCTTTTCTGCATTGTCTTTCCTTACTTGTCATGAAGGTGCAGAGACTCATGATTCAAGGTTTTTTTCAGCACTATGGCCTTCCAACTGTACGTCACCTTTTTTGCTTTTCATGAACACCTTGTCTCAGGTCACCAGTGCCTCTTTATTGGTTGTGCTTGTAGATGCCTTGGAATTTTCCCTTTCATGAAGTAGGGCACACAAATTATGATTGATGATGATGTGTATTGTTTAACTATGCCTAATTATAGGCTGTAAAGTATTTTCCAAACATATTGTTTTGATTTCAGGCACTGACACTATTAATGCTACCTCCGAATTTCAGTTGCTGTGTCCTCTATGATGCCATGATAGTTCCACTTACATCGTAGCCTCTTTGTGCAGGTGGACCCGCAGTTAACTATTTGCTGAAAACACTTATGGATAAAATAGACTATAATGGACAAAAATCAGTTTGCCTAATAATTCTGCACAAAGTGTAAGTTACATTTGGTACTTTTATCCAAAGCGACTTACAATCAAGGACATAATCATAGTATACACAACACTTACCAAGTGCCCAGGAAACTTAAAAAAGGAAGTGCATATGCTAAGTAGGGTCAGTGTCTCAGTCTCAGGTCACCAGTGCCTCTTTATTGGTTGTGCTTGTAGATGCCTTGGAATTTTCCCTTTCATGAAGTAGGGCACACAAATTATGATTGATGATGATGTGTATTGTTTAACTATGCCTAATTATAGGCTGTAAAGTATTTTCCAAACATATTGTTTTGATTTCAGGCACTGACACTATTAATGCTACCTCCGAATTTCAGTTGCTGTGTCCTCTATGATGCCATGATAGTTCCACTTACATCGTAGCCTCTTTGTGCAGGTGGACCCGCAGTTAACTATTTGCTGAAAACACTTATGGATAAAATAGACTATAATGGACAAAAATCAGTTTGCCTAATAATTCTGCACAAAGTGTAAGTTACATTTGGTACTTTTATCCAAAGCGACTTACAATCAAGGACATAATCATAGTATACACAACACTTACCAAGTGCCCAGGAAACTTCAAAAAGGAAGTGCATATGCTAAGTAGGGTCAGTGTTTTTTTAATGATTTTATGTTTGTGATTTTAAGTGCAGGGTAAAGTAGAGTACACACACACACACACACACACACACACACACACACACACACACACACACACACACACACACACAGACAGATATGCCACATACACCCATGCCTTAGCTTAGAGTCTTTCCCTGGTCTGGGCCAGCTCAGGTATCAGTGCAGTAAATAGTCATGAAAGAGAAGAGTCTTTGCTTGCTTCTTGAGAACAACCATTCTTGAAGATGAACAGAAAATAGTTTTGAATGTATTTATTGGTGGCAAAGATGTTTTCGCTCATTTCCTGACCCGCTAAGGGCCCGCCTTCTAAAAGATGGGACACAGATTCCCATATTGGAGTATTGGCACATGGCATAGGTCTGTTGACCTTTAGACCTCAGCAGAGTCCAGTTTTGGGCAATTCATAGCGTGCATTGGGGAACATGTCCTCACATTTGTGCAGATAATTTATGCATATACTATGTGGTTTTGAATAAATTACTATTATGTCGACTTGGCATTGTCTTTTTAAATACTCAAATCTGACATGTTTTTGGGTATTCTTGTGCCCAGCTGGGTTTCAGTTCAGTGTAAACCCAAATATAGTGTATACTTCAAATATTCAGGGTCGTACTTTCATTTTGGATCATAAGTGAAATGAATGATACAATGATGCATATTTAAGCATTCTGTGACTGAATAAATGTTTATAAATGTATTAATCTTTAAGCATAGCTCCGCTGCCCACCCAAGACCCTCTCTTTAGCCCACACTGGTTTACACTATGTTCATTTCTGTCAGGCCCATTACAGTCAAGAAATACACATCAAGAAATTTTGAATGCAATTGCTTTATGGAGTTGTTATGAATTCGATTTTGCGGTATGGCTCTGTTCAGAGGAGTCCCCTGGTTTCCATGAGCACCAAGAAAAGCAGAGATTCAGGGGACAGCAGCAGCATAGGGAATGCTCACCCAATTTAAGATTAGGAGAGCAAGCAATTCCCCCATGGACAGAGTAGTTCACAACATTTGGAATATAACTGTTTTCTCTGTTATAGTAGAGCCTCTTTTTTACTATGCACTTATATTCCTTACAGATTCTCCAACCAGCAAAGGAAGACAGAAAGCACAGCTTCCAAGTAATGCCATCCAACAAGTACTCGTCCGCTATCATGGCGGAAAGTGACAAGATGACTGCTACGGTAAGATGATCTCTCCTTAAGTTCTGGTAGGAGCCATTGATATGCCAGGTAGAAACGCACGCCATAGTTTACTTTCACCTTCATCATTTTAAAATTTAACAGAAAAATGTTATTGTCGGAATTGAGCATCAATAAGTTTCTACCTGGTAATTGAGTATCTTTTTGCAAACCCACCAATACCTGTACATACTTTATCTCTTGTGCTCAGCCAATTAAATTGAACATAGGAAGAACAGAAGAAACATGCGTTGAAGCATGTATTGGCAAGTTTGCAAAAACCTTTTCAGAGGCATGTTTTGTAGACCTTTGGTGTGGATGAGATTGCCGGCGTTCTGACTCATTGTTTGCTGAAAGAAACTCAACCAGATCATAACAACATTGTTATGACATAGATAGTCTTCTTCTTGAGCAGTTTGTTTGCTATGGCTAAATCCTTGTCAGATGCAGAAGAGATAGTGTTTAGATGGCAACATACGTTACACAACTATATCGTAGCATCATCAGGATTCCAGATGTGAAGCAGAACACCTACTCTAAGGTGAAGGAGAACACCTGCCCTGCAGGTCATCACTTAGGCAGTGCAGAAGGCTGCATTTATTGCTAGTAGGCTGTGTGGGGAAACTGGCTGAATACCATGAGAAGATGTGTGTAAATCATTACTGCAGAACACTGTGCCAGCAGCTGCCCTATCGCTAACTCTGTCTCACATAGTTGCATACATAATTGGTTTCATGGTAAAACCATTACTATTATAAAACAGCAGTGCTTTATTACAACAAAAATATACCTCACAGATAGCTGATTCCTTTGCAAAGTCTGAGGGTAAGCTTACTTGTGGCTTTTGCATCGAGTAGCCTATATTATTATTATTATTACCATTATTATTATTACAATATTATTATTGTTATTATTAGTAGTATTATTATTATTATAGGATGGCCTATATTATTTCCCAGGTAGCACTACACAGAGAACATGAATAATTGGGTGACTGAAAGACCTGTATGTGTCCTGTATGTACATGTATGGCTGCGTGTAAAAACAACAGTTTTGATGTCTTATTCTATCTCCAAAATGAAAGTGGCAATATAAGATATTGTGTATTTGGTCCTGCTGTGGACTCCTCACTCCTAACCTTCAGCCAGCCTTTGTCCTGCACCTTTCCCTGGGATGTGCACACAATTCTCATGGTACATGCACACAGGGACGGCACGTTTCCTTAACGTCTCTAAAGTCCAAGAGGTTCGCGGGCTGCCTTTCACACTGCACAATCAACGTCCACGTTCTATCCGCGGGCAGCAGCCATTCATTTTCAATGGGAGCCGCGCATTGAACGCGGACGTCTGCGCAGGAAAATAGACTCGAGTTCTATTTTCAAGGAGCAACGCGGACATGTCCGGTCAGGACGGACATGTGACACGCTTACACAGCGTTCCTGTGTGCAAGGCATGATTTGTTTTCATGCATTCTAACCGTTTCGGACTGATAACGGACACGTTCTGTGGACGTACTGTGGATGTCCGCGCCATTGGTGTGCATTTCCGTCACCCCTAAACCTCTTACTTACATCAGAACAAATTAATAAATATTTAATATAATATATATAATAAAATAATAAAGATGGCAGTGGCTTTAGCCAGTCGTGGGGTGTCTGTATAAGTCTTGTTTTGGACCTCTACATGTTTGTCTACCTTTGCATGCACTCTGTGCTTTTAGAGCCCCTATTTGTGGTCCCTGTAGGATTTCACCTACTAATGGCAGCCGACTCACAGCTGTGCCGGGAGAACTGGAGGGAGAATGGAGTAGAGGGAGAGGGCTCTGCTTCCTCTTCAGGCTCCTGTTGGCACTTGTCACGGTGGCGTGTCTGATCCAAATCTGCCCTCTTATCTGATCAACATTCCCAGAGTGCCTTGGGACAGGACAGGGAGTAAGTGGGTGTCTGCGCCCCCCCAGCCAGTGGAGAGAGTGGGAGAGGCACTGACAGGCAACACAGGGCTCTTCCCTTCCCTCTGGTCTAGGCCCCGGATTTAACACGTTTGGCAGGTCATGAAACTGTCACATAACAGTGCTTTACTTTCGATTTGGTCTCTTAAAGGTGCTAATAGTGTGTATTTGACCCAGCTGTGTGTGTGTGTATGTGTGTGTGTGTGTGTGTGTGTGTGTGTGTGTGTGTGTGTGTGTGTGTGTGTGTGTGTGTGTGTGTGTGTGTGTGTGTGTGTGTGTGTGTGTGTGTTTGCGCACGTGCATGCATGTTTGGATTTGTAAGATGAAGTGCACGGTGCAAATATGCCTGTGCGCTGTCAGAGCTCTGGCTTGGCTGTGGTGCTTTCCATGCTGAGTCAGTCTGTGAAGCTTTGATTATGGCAGACATACAGTTACAGCACATGCACATGGATTTGTAAGATTCAGTGCACACAATGTACCACAATGTACATGTAGTGTTAATAGTGTGTGCGTTGCCGTGTGTGTGTGTGTGTGTGTGTGTGTGTGTGTGTGTGTGTGTGTGTGTGTGTGTGTGTGTGTGTGTGTGTGTGTGTGTGTGTGTGTGTGTGTGTGTGTGTGTGTGTGTTTGGTTAGAGTAAGAAATCTGTGACTATGGAGTAGGCTGTGTAATGTGCAGCAAGAGTGCTCTAAGGGAATTTTGATGCACCTGCCTTTTGCCTAAGATTGTTTGGACTCTGCTTTCTTTTGTCCTTCAATCTCACAAAAGCCGACTTCAGATCAATCTAATGGGGCCCCTCTACCGACAGAGTGAGAGAGAGAGGGAGAGAGAGAGAGAGAGAGAGAGAGAGAGAGAGAGAGAGAGAGAGAGGGAGGAGTTTGTGTGTGTGTGTGTGTGTGTGTGTGTGTGTGTGTGTGTGTGTGTGTGTGTGTGTGTGTGTGTGTGTGTGTGTGTGTGTGTGTGTGTGTGTGTGTGTGTGTGTGTGTGTGTGTGTGTGGGCTGGGGTGGACACAAAGGCGTGGAGACAGACTGAAAGACCTCTAAACTGGTTCACCCCTGTTTCATCCATCAGTAGCACTTTTTTGCCCAAGAAATGGCCCCACCTTACCCTACCACGTCACCCCTTTCAGTCCTCACCCGTGCAGAGTGCAGGAGAAGGGGTGTGCATGAGCTGTCTTATAGTTTGTGTGTGTGTGCGTGTGTGTGTGTGCGTGTGCGTGCGTGCGTGCACCCACGTGTGAATGTGTGTTAGAGCTGGGCGGTGTACGGTTAAAAAACCGTGATCTCGGTTTACACTACACAAGGTTCTCTTTTTGATGAGAGACGGTTTTGTTGTTGTTGTTTATAGCCTACTATGTTATGTGCGTGAGCTTCATACTCCGTGTCACACTTCCAAAGATTCTTCTAATTCATAAGTCTCTGACACTTCATTTCAACTCTGCACTCTTCAAGTCCACTGTTGTTGCTGTTCAACTAGGGAATGTCAACACAATGTAAGATGTTGACTGAACTGATAAAATAATTGGTTACGCGCTAGAGGCTAGTGAGAGTGAAACATGATGAACACACATGGCATGGATGAATCATGACAAACATTTCAATTCATTTAGCCTACCTTTGATCTCACAAAGTTAAATAAAAGGCAATTCTATGTGGTGCTATGTTAACAGGCTACAACAGTTATCTGATTCTTAAATGTATTTAATTGCCATCCCAACTGTGCGCGCAGCACTGCTGTTAAGACTGCTTATAAGCTAAAGTAGCATAGCTTTCAAATGCAATGGGCAGACAAGATACATTGCTACATTGCTATACGTTATTTGTTTGAAATGATTTGGGGGCAAAATATGAGCGAAACACATCGCAATATGACACAAACTACCGGACAAAATACCTTCTACGTTGGATTTCGACTTTAATTCAAAGAGAATATGCACACAATGTCAAGTAAATCCGTTTGTTTTCCGTGTCTGTCTTCAGTCTGTTTCGTTTCTGTCCCACTGTTGTTTACAAGCTAGTCCAGCGGCAGCGCAACGCGCCGGATGTGTTGCCAGGTGTAGAACGACAAATAAGCAATTAGTGTTGCCAGGTGTAGACCGAAATAAGCTGTTTTGGGCTGTCTTGGAAAAAAGCCCAAAACAGCTGTTTATAATCATTTCACCCTTCTTCCTTGAAAAATCTATGGCACCCTGGTCAAGATTTTAGGTTATTTTATGAAATGCTGCATTTTCTCTAATTTGAGACTTTGTTGGATAGGGAAATATAAACTATAAATTATAGAAAATATTATTGGAATGACAAAATGATAAAATATAAATGGAGATTAATTTAAATTCATGATTGTATCTCATTTTAACATTTAATTCGAGATCTTTTCCTCAGAAAGATTAAGATTTGGGGGGAAATCGTTGCATATCAAAAAACCGTGCAGAAAACTGTGATGTCAATTTTCATCAAGAAAACCGTGATGCTAATTTTTTCCAAAACCGCCCAGCCCTAATGTGTGTGCAAAGGAGAGAGAGGGTTTTTTTCTAGAAACAGATATCACAATGGGCTGTCTGAGTCTCGAATTGAGGACCTGCATATCATTCAGGCGTCATGAAGACAAAGAGACTTATCTGCATAGTGATCACCCTTGTTTAATTTTTTAGCTATTTTATTTCTTTTTAATCTATTTTTATCTATACAGAGCAACCTGGGACACGAATTTCCCCTTGGGGATAAATAAAGTCTAAATCTAATCTAATCTTATCCAGACGGTCCATTAACTTAAGTGAACTACGTACGTGTTTAAAAAACACCTGAGTGAATGATAATTCCTAATTCCTGCAGTTACTGTCACCTCTTCCTCATGTTGATGCTCTAAACAGTGTTCCGTACATAAACCAACTGCTGGAACATGGCCACAGAATGAAAATCAAGTGCCACAGATTCATCCAGAGAGGCAGTGAGATCAATAGTTGTGCATATGTCATAAAGTCTCAAAGTGATACTGTACCATTTTTGGAAATGAGCTCATATTACACCTCCCCTTAAGTTAAATGATTGAGTCGTACCTTTCTCCTGTTCTTCCTGCCGTTCTCTGAGTATGGCAGTTCAAATTTTACTTCCAATCTATCAGTTAACATTGAGTCCTATGAGACCAGCTGGCGGCTAGCTGTAATATGAGCTTATTTCCAAAAATGGTACAGTATCACTTTAAACTATCTAAGCTATCTGTGGCAGTTTGGGGAGATTGCAAAGGCTGCCGTAGTATACTCAGTATACTGTAAATTTGGTGCATTCTCTTCAAGATGTATTGACTACACTATACTACAGCAGACCACAATCACAGTAACTAAACTATTTATTTTGTTTTACCCCAAAAATGAAATATAAGAGCAAGCTAGGTCTTGAGAGCTCAATATTTGAAATAAAAACCTCAAGATTTAGTTGAATGAAATAGGGTAGCTAAAGCACAAGCAAGTCCCTAGCACCAACCAATGTGACTATACTAGTATTAGATACTGACCCAGCCTGTTGCATAGTAGCCTGGTACTGACCATCCCATAATACTACCATTTCATTTCGTATTTATGGTCTGGCATTTGTTTGCTCTGAAGCGATTGTAGGAAGCAGGAAGTTTGCACTCAGTTATGGTTTGAAATTATTGGACACCTCTCACCCAATCGCTGGCAGTTACTCAACAACAACATAGCGCAGACCAATGGCTCTGGCGCAGATGTGTACGTCATTGTCACGATCGTCCTCCCCCTTTCGCCCCCATGTGGGGGGCGTATTCGCTTATTGGCCATTTTTTTTTTTGGGGGGGGGGCGTTGCGATCAAAATTCTACTGCTCCGGGCACTCCACAGAGAAGCACGGCCAGACTACCGTAGCTGCCCTACAAAGGCAAAGTGCAGTAACTACGCCGGCGATGAAAATGCCTTCAAATCCTTGTTATTAATTTGGATATTGCACTTACTGCAAATTTAGCATAGCAGTATCTCTAAAGCGGGACACATTTGGACCATAAGGTTTTGATGCAAGATAAAGGGGGTTAATTAAAGACCTGTTTCAAACTAAACTCAATTTTGACTAAATGTGTAGTTACTGCACGTTGCCTTTGTAGGGCAGGTAGTGGAGCCAATCCTTTGGCGGAAGTATGTAGGATGGCTCGCGAGGCTAGTTGCATAGCAGAGTGCTTCTGTTTCCTATTGGGGTTTCAGAGGTGTGCTATAGAGCCTGGTGGGGGCAGATGGGCTCGGTGCAGCAGCCATGACCAAGACAGCCCTCTCCATCCCCCCAGCCACCCTGGGGTACAGCGGGGTCTGCAGAGGAATTGGATGTGGGGTGACTGGGTCCATAGCAGGCAGGAAAGAGGTGGGCTGTGAGCGCAGCGGTGTGCCTGTCTAATGCATGTTGGAGGGTTGAGGGCAGGAACTGGGGAGTGCGATGGGTGGGGTGTGCGACGGTGTACGCACAGGGCCCAGTCAGCTCTAATCTCTCTAATGAGAGAGGCGTATTCAGCCCTCCCTCAGGCCAAAGGTTTTTTTTTCTTTCACCTATGTTTTCTCTCTTTCTCTCTCTTTCTGCTTACTGCCACTCCCTCCCTCCACAACCCTGATCATCGTCCCCTGTTCCCACTGTCTCTGATTTCTCCCTCTCCATCTGCCTCCTCATAAAGGCTTGCACGCCGCACTCCCCTGCCGGGGATATTGGTAGGAGGGGTCATGTTATCACAGTGGTGTAAAGCTGTGGGAATGCACGCGACAGCAATGACTGCCACAGAAAGACATGCAAAATGCAGTCTCTGAATTATCAACACTTATTTCTCTAATGGCTTAGTCACTGTACTAGCAAGATTGGGAATGAGGAAGCAGGACAACGATTCCAGAGTGACAGTCAATGTAGGTGTACAAGTCTTTGTATCCTTTGTATCCTTTCAGTGCGTCCAAGGCCACCTTAAAAATATAAATTAGCAAACGAACATAAAAAACCAAGAGTGCTGAACACGAAAAATAGTGAGTTTGTGTGTGCTTATATATTCATCAAAGATTCATTCGAGCATGCATCTGTGCACATACAGTAGTACTGACTCACTGGTGAAGAAGCTGTGTAGATGAATGATGTCTATTTCAGTGTAAGATTCCAGATACTTGTGACAGCAGCCCCTATTGTCATCTTGGCATGGCTATGCTTCCTGAACCAGCCAAGATTGAGCCTCTCCCTCTGGCCACTGGCTTGGGATCACTAGGTACAGTGTACTTAATGTTTGGCGTCTCACTTTGGACTATCACTTTCACAGCAAGCTGCACATATCACACAGAAACACACAAGCAGTTCTGACACAAAAAAGAATAAAGACCATTGTCCACTGGACCTGATTGCAGTGTTGCACAGTGCAGGAAAAAAGACCCTCAAATTTTGTTTTCAATGGTACAGTCAGTGCCCACTATGAACGCCTGTCATGGAGGGTTAGAAAAATATTCAAAAAATCCAAGCCCACAGTACTCATCGCCACATAGAAGTTGAATGGTTTTCTATCATGTCTGTGTGCCTTTGCTATTCCTGCCATGTGTCTTTCAATGTCAGTGTCAGGCAATCGAAATGTTAGACATTTAACCTCCCATTGGCAGAGCATGCCACAAACATACACACTTGGCCATAGCTGTGATGAAATTCTGAATACAGTGTGGATTCTGAAGCCTACACACACTGACACAGCTGCTTGAGTGAGGCGGAGTTTGCTAGTGCTTACAAAAGTGATTGCCAGGTCGAGAGAGGTTCGCCCTAATTCTCCACAGGATCATTCTCTGATTCTGGTGTGTCATGTTGTAACATGGCTGATGCTGGCAAGCCGTTCATTCCTTCAGTCGGGTGAAGGAAGTGGGTTGTGTGTGTGTGTGTGTGTGTGTGTGTGTGTGTGTGTGTGTGTGTGTGTGTGTGTGCATGTTCATGTGCCTGTGCCTGTGTGCCGTTGCGTGCATGGGAGGTTTAGCCATGCTGCAATGAATGGAGGAGCAGAGGAAATAGCAGGGTGAAACACACAGGAGTGTAATTGAAGATATTACTGTGTAATAGCCGTGCCAACACTACCCACGCCAACATGACATGCATTCACTCCGTCTGTGTAAACACACTTACACGTTCACATGGATGAAAGTGTGTCTTAATGGTTGCTACAAAAAAAACACTGTAAACCTGGCTCTTCTTTGAACTCTCCCACTGAATGGTTTTCCTTTGTGACTGGCCACAGAGGGCAGCAGACCAGAGATTGCAGGTGTTTGCTAGCAGCTGTCTGGGCACGGAGCCCAGGGTAGGACCCAAAGCCCACTCTTCTCCTTGGTGCACTCCTCCACGCTCTGGGCCAGACTAGATAAATAGCAGCCGTCCTCCCTCCCTCCCCCGCCTGCATGTTGACCCAGTCTTTATTTATTGATGTGCTTCAGACGTCGCCGACTGATTTGGTGGGATGCCTTGGCACCTGAGGGATGGACTACTGCTCAGACTTGTCTGTACATTGTGCTGAACTAATTCAATCGCTTGGCACAGTTTGCAGGCTATTATGGTTTCCCAGGTCCCAGCACACAGTGAAGTGGATGAGCTGACGTCAATGGCCTATGGTTATATCTCCTCCATGTTGATTTGTACTGTCAGGGCTTTTAATGATGGTACGCTTTACTCTGTAAAACCAGAGGTGGAAGGAGTACTGAAGTTGTGTACTTAAGTAAAAGCAGAAGTACCCTGCGAAATATTTACACAAGTAAAAGTAAAAGTAGCTTACCACCGATCTGTAATCGGCCTTAGATAATTAGGTTCTTCTCTCTCCACACTCCTCATGGACTCTGACGAAGATGGTTGTACCATCAAAACATAAGTCCCGGTCCGGATGTGTTGTGCACCTGATTAAACAAAAATGAATTGCATCTTTGCTGACCATTTTTATTTTCGCTTCTTTTGACACCTGTGCACCTCTGTCTGAGAGTCTGAGTGGTGAGTGGTGTCACCATGCTAACTGTGGCTTTCCTGTGTCCCCCAGGCTGCAGTTAATGGAGAAGCTCTGGCAGCAGAGGGTCTCCTGGAGAAGGACGCCAGCCTAAAGATGACCAGCGAGAACAGCCCCCTGGCAGCCGCAGAGCCCCCATCGCCCTTCAGCCCAAAACAAAATGGAGGCGCTGCTTCGCCCGCAGGTAGGACGCTGCCCACCCCATCTCTCTGTCTCTGTCATTCACACAACCACCATTTTCCCACCATAGCCTAACTTAATTTGTAAGATTAACATTCCCTGGTCACACCAATTCCGCTGATAACGAGATGAATGGTACATTATTCCCGAGGACACTTCTGCCTCTTTTCCACTGCCGGTTTTCTGGTAGGCCTACAGCTCGACACAGGCCAACTCACAGCTCAATTGAAAAGCAAAAAGATGGCAGCCGAGTCGCGCTGTATCGAGCTGTAGGTCTATCAGAAAACCGGCAGTGGAAAAGAGATGTGGCTGCACATGATCACTGTATTTAAAATGATCTTGGTTTATAATTAATGCTATGTTATACAATTCATTTCATTTAATTTATTGTTTATTTGACAGGGACAGTGCACAACATACAATTGAGCCAGATTATAGCCCTGGCAGGAAGGTGTTAGGATAAAAAGGGATTAAAATTAATAATGATACAAAAATGTGACAATAATACAATGGGTGCACTATTTGCAAATGGGCCTACATTACTGTATATTACAAGGTCAAGTACATAGTTAAAAATATAGACTAAAAAAACAACTACAACAGCAAAATACACTAGATATATGATCAAATAAACAACTAGACACAAAACAAGCTCAATGACTAAAAATGTCTACAGTGCTGCCCCGCTTTGAGCCATTTCTTAAGACCTGATTTAAAACTACTAAGCGTGTTCCTTTGCCTAAAAGTGGACTTTCTAAACACACTTAGACAGTCCCCCCTAAATGATGCTCTTGTATTATTTGTGGGTATGCTCAGACTCACAAATTGCGTAAGGGGAGGGGGAGGAAGATCATTTACCATTTTAAAAAATAAACAGCAATTTGAAAAAGAAATAAAATTGTCTAGACTAAATAAACCATACTTGTGGATGATGGGACAGTGATGGTATATGTTGGATTTTTTGTCTAGAATTTTTAATGACAAAAGCTTAGATATTAAACTGTTTTTATGAAGGATGAGCATTTGTACACAAGTGGAATTTAAACAAATAGCCCTCTTTTCATGTAGTGACGTTTCATTTCATTCTCAGTATTCTAGTTTAATGTGCTACAGAAGTTATTGATCATAACCTTTCCCATAATTGGCCATGCTACGAGAGGGACTCTGGCGCAGGGATTCTGGTTTAGGCAACTTGGCATAGACAAATCAACATCTATGTAAATCAGTGTCATATTATACAGCTCACAGATGATGTTTTTTTCCCATCTGGCATAGTTCAGTTGGTGTAAAAACTCCTGTGTAAAAGGAACTTTTGGTATGTAGGAATATCATGAGTTTGGCAGGTTTGATGAGCACTGGAACCTGGGTAGCTCGCTGCATTCAGATCTGAAATATGTTTTTTTTTTATTTTTTTTTTTTTTACTATTTCTGCAGAATAATCACCATGCTAGTGAATCTTGAAGAGGCTGAACTGTTTGTAATCCAGGTGACAGCCTAGCTTGGTAAATGGCCAGATATTTCGAAACAAAATTACTCCAGCTTGAAGACATCACTAATTGTACAGTAAACTTAAAAAAAGAGCTTGACGTTACTTCACACTGACTTGGTGATGTAGGGGGGAAAAGGAATTTAGAGCTTTGTTTTCTACGACAGTGTTGCAATGTGGCTGCTGTATACATTTGCTATAATAATAACACTTTTCCAAGTACCCCCTGCAGTGTGCTCGCGTACCCCTAGTGGTACACGTACCCCTGGTTGGGAAACACTGTTCTACGAAACCCAAAAACATGTATTGAATGTAATGTCTCCATATCCCCATAGATGCAAATGTGAACCAGCCGTCCGAGAGCAGGAAGAGGATCCGCAAACGATCGGTGTCAGAAGACGAGTCCTCCTGCAGTGAGGTACAGTCTCAACCACTCTCACTCTCAACCAACAACCCGGGGCATGTTCCACTAAGCAGGTTTAGACTCTTAGCCTGGCTATTATATGTTTTTGCAAGTGGTAAATCTAGTAAGACTGGTGCAGAGTCCATATGTGCCTGTGCTGAGTTTTCGACTGTATATGACCTTCATGATGTCTCCTACCATTCCATTTTATCGTAGTATGCTGATGGTACATGTAGATCTACAGTGGAGAAATAAGAATTGGAGTGTAAGCTTATGGCAAAAACGGTATGTTAAGTAGAGCTGTAATACGTGATACACAGAGTGCAGAGTGCAAATGACGGTGCCAATCAACACAAAGGGCTTGACTTGGTCATTTCGGTTTGTATTGGGAACTATTTTCCATTGCGGAAAAGCACAGCCAACGCACTCACCACTCAGCCTGATCTCCAAAAATTCTGTGCTCCTGGACACGGATGTTAAGGACACGAAATCCGTGTCCAGGATCACGGATTTTGCCAAAATTCTGTGCTCCTGGACACAGAATTGTTTTTCGTGACGGGCACACGGAAGTGCTTTCTATAGGCTATTACCACAGCTCTGTGTTAACTCTATCGTTAGAAAATACATACCAAATGCTAGTCCTAAACAAAATAATGCTATAGCAATTTAAGTTGTGCCCTGACCAAAACATTCCCTAACCTTAGCCTGTCATTAAAGACATATTTTTGAGAAATACCTTTTCCAGTTGGTTGCTAGGCTATCAAATTCATATAATTAATGAAAGAATACTAGCTGTGCCCAGACCAAAACAATCCCTAACCCTAACCTGTCAGTAAGAAATGTTTTTTTTTTTTTGAGAAAAAATATTTGAAATTAGAAAAATCCTGAGAAAACACAAGACTGTGGAAACATAGAGCTGTGGGAGTATAGAGAGAGCACTTCTGTGTGTCCATCACGGAAAATAATTCCGTGTCCATGAGCAGTTCCAGTTAATTAATTCACTTCGGCCGAAATATTTCTTTGGCGATGGTAGACTGCAGCTACTACGTGAAGCCATGCTATGGTCAGTGCTGATAGATTCAGACAAAGGCTGGGTGACCCGGAAAACGTCTTCACCCACTGTCAAGACTTTGGAGAGACCCTCAATTTGACCTGGGTGTGGCATATCTCTTAAACTTTTGTTTGATTTCTTATAAATGTAAAACTATCCCAAAGAAACCAATTTAGGGAGAATTCTGCGCATTTGTACTGTAACTGCTAATATTGATACATTAGAACTATGGCAGCCGTAACTTGACTAGGTTTGTCCATGTATGACAGTAACCACTGAGGCATGGTAGGGTTGTCTTCCGCGAAAGGGGCAAGAATGATGAGTTTGTTGAGTGTGAGGGAACCTCTGGAAGTCTCCCATGAAAAATACCAGGCCTTTGAAATTGCATAATCCAAAAATCTGACTCGCCGCCTAAGCAGCCACAGCATGCCTTGGGGGTTGTTTTAGCTGCAGCTCACACAATAAATGATTTCATCGAGGCAGCCAGACAAACAGGTTCTGGGGGCTGTGAGGCGTCAAGGAACAAATCTGGTTTGTCATTCCCCTGTTCCCAGCTGTCAAGTGAAAGTTGTGAAAGTTCGTTTTGCCTAATGTGTGGTCATGGTGTGGTGTAAAGCGAAGAGGCCTGAATGCACAATTAAAATGAAGATAAGAAACCGTTCCAGGAAAGAAAAGAAATTTGTTTAAACTATTGAGAGTCAGGTTCCTGTAACACCAGTTGAATAAAAAATGAGATGTGTTGTTGAAGAGGATGTCATTAGATTATACAACAGGGCAGATCAGTAGTATAGATGTACATGGACGTGGAGTGGATGAAAACTATTCTGAAAGGTAAAAAAGAATACCATGGAAAGTCTGATATAAATAATATAAAGAAACAGCTTATCTGCTTACTAATGAATGTAAAATTGCACACGTACGTATGTATCCTTTATTGATCAAATAGACCACCGGTATACTGTATGCAGCATTGCTTGCATTGCTGCTGTAAAATAGTATTATCACCCTAATGCTATCCCTTGGCTGCACCGATAAGGATTCGTTTTTTCCCTTTTGAATCCTGTATGAGTTTTCATTCAACACAGTTTCGTTACCTGTATTGTACTGAGTGAATTATGCGGTGTCAATTCAACATGTAATTCTTAGTCTTCAAAATGTGCTGTGTACATTTGTCCAATGCTGTCCCAGGAGGAGAAGGCACGTACCCATCCTGGCTGTGGGTCCAGTTTACGGCAGAGGCCTCGGCCCAGGACCATCTTCCAGGCCGGCCTGACCCCACACAGTAAACCCCGCAGCAGGGACCGAGGACGGCAGGGCAAGGCAGAACGCAGTAGCCCCCTGGTGAGCTGATACAAGAAGAAAAGACTGACATCAAAATGGATGTGCATACACAAGCATACTTACAGCAAATACATATACAAACACCTATACACAGAAATGTCGAGCTGAAGGTCTTTGCCCAGATCCAACGCTAGAATTGCGTTGTGGCTGAATTTCTATCATTTAATACGGGTTCAGGCTTGGGCTTTCATGCTATATTGAGTAGTAAATTAGCCACAGTGTTTTATTCAATCAATGTGAGACAGATGTTGAAACGGATGCTGTGGAGATTAAATGTTTGTACGTATGATGTATAAATTGATATATGCCTCCTCTGCTCTTCACTGAAGGCAAAAGAGCTGATTGAGCACTACTCACAGTTATGGATATTGTGAGAGACAGTGGATGTCACACGTAGTGCTGGTTTCATTAACTAGAATTTTGAGATTGTTTTTGGGGTGATTCATTTGGTGATTCATTTGGTTTTTTTGCATATAATGGTGTACAGTGCACTGTACTTGGAAGCAAAGATATCCGAGGGCTCAATTGGTGTAGGAGGTAAAGCAGTCTGGACAAACATGACCAATCACTAGAACACAAATTGGTTATTATAAATGGCTCAGTCACTGTAGTTCTTACTTCAGAAACATCATGGGACCCATCACCATCCCCCAATTCTGGCAGGACATCCCCACATTTCTGTTCATTGATGACATTGCTCCACCACATCATCCAGGGTTTGTCACAGCTCGACTTCAGCAACTCTGAGTGCCTCATATGGTATGGCCAGCAATCCTCTATGCATGTCTGGGAGCAGCTGAAGCAGACTGGATAATTGTGTCCACCCCACATAATCTGGCAGTTAAACACTTGTGGAAGAGTGGAATGGACTGAACAACAGAAGGACATTATGAGGCTTCTGAGGATTATGAGAAGTTACTGTCAAGTTGGACAAATGGTGGAAACACCTGCTATTGACGTTCCAATTTTTGTTATTTGGGGGCCATCTTTCTTATTGTATGTTTTGGGAGGTAATACATACAGCATATGTACATACTAATGAAGGTGGAGTTTCTTTGAATTTATTATTAGAAATATCACAATATCACAATTCTAAAAGTTACACTTAGTTATTTCATTGCAATTCAGATCAAATAGTCGGCAAGCAGTAGCGCACGCACACACACACACACACACACACACACACACACACACACACACACACACACACACACACACACACACACACACACACACACACACACACACACACACACACACTCTCTCTCTCTCTCTCTCTTACAATCAAAACATTTAACACAGCCTTCCCCCGTATTGTTTTGTTCTTTTTAAATGATTTTTTTGTTGTTGACTAGTAGCGACACAAGTTGCTCACTGAGCTTGCTTGATATGCCCCTGCTCAGATGTCTGGCTGCAGTGAGCCCAGTCTGACGTCGTCATCGGCGGCGGTTCCGGAGAGTCCCTCCCTGGAGCTGCTGGAGCAGGACTCCAAAGACTCGGCCCAGAGCATCACCACCTCCACCTCCACCTCCACCTCCCTGGTCTCCACAGAAGCCACCAGCCAGCCAGAGTATAAGGTGATGTACCCATTAGGGCTGGGTATCGCAGCCATGTTCCTGTATCGATTCGATTTCGATTCTTTGGGCTTTGAATCGATTAATCACGATTCAATTCGATTCGATTAATTCTGAATCGATTCAATCCGTTCCCTTCTTGGTGCCAAGATTTCCCCCAAAAGATGCTGTTGCCTATTTTTATATAAAAATGTCAAAGGGCTGTGACTTGACAGTGTTAACAGATTGCTAATTTGTAATAAGTAGGCCTAGGCCTAATTGACTAATACCTACTGGGTATTTTCCATAGACCTAAATTAAACAAAAAGAAAAAGAACCAAAAAATCGATTTTGTGCCCTGTGAATCGATTATGTGAATTTCGATTCGATCGATTATCGATTAACTCGATTATTTTACCCAGCCCTAGTACCCATCGCCTGCTCTCTACTCCCCTCCCCTCCACTCCCCCGATCGTCTTCAGTACTAAAGTATGATGTACTCTGTCTGCATCCCCAGCCTCCGTGCCCCCACCCCCTACCCCCTAGTATAGTATGAACACTCTAGACATGCACCAGGGTTGTGCAAAATAAAAATATTTTGGGGATTTTTGCAAAATAAAAATATTTCGGGGATTTGTACAGTCATCGGTTATTAAATTCAGTTTTTTACTGCCCAGACACACACACACACACACACACACACACACACACACACACACACACACACACACACACACACACACACACACACACACACACACACACACACACACACAGCACTACCAATCTCCACCCCCTCTTGTTGGAAGCTACCTTCACACTTGTCTGGTCTTGTCCCCTGCACTTTTGTCCTGTTGATTCTGTTCACTATTATCCCTTTTGTTTGTCCACCTGGCTGTACAAAGTATGTCAATGGTAAACACTTACTGTCTCAGTCTTCAGCTGAACAGCAATGGGCTGTGTGAGTACTGTGGGTAAATAGATGGGCCAATTGATGCATTATTCTCTGAAAGAAGGACACTGTTGTTCAGTGTGACTCAAATACATGCCCACAGAGGTGAAATAACTGCACACCCAACCGAAACCCTGTGATTAAGTCAAAAGATACTGTGTACATGCTTATGGTTTTACACACACACCAAGAAAGTAAGCCTAGTCTGGCAGGCAAGCCTCTAACATGAAAAACATAGTCTGGCACTGCATCATTGGCGAACCTGTGGAACCAACAGCTGGTGTTTAAACCAGTTCAAACTGTTTAACTGCCCAAAGTGGACAGAGGTGTGAAAAGTAAAAGTAAATTGGTGTAAGCACAACACTAGCACATGATATTGATACATAAAACACTGACCTAACAAGAACCCACCACAGGTGATTGTAAGACAAGTGCACAGGTCTACTTTTTACTCGGGTAAGTTGCTTGTGTTGAAGGGAAACTGTTTCTTTTTTAAGCTTTTCTTTTTCTTTTGGCACCTCTGGTAGTAGGCCTGCACAGGTGTATGTTCATGGTGCTAAGCCTTCCCCAATGACTCACTACACATATTCAAATAGAGAAATACACACAGATAGAATGTTGTGGTTTTGCATCCTTTTGGATTACATATGTAATGGTGTGGGACTAGATCAACCTGCCTGGCAAAAGGTTCCCCATGCCTCTAGTTTTAGCCATAGCCAGTGGTTAACCAGCCGGTTAATTGGTGCACAGAGTTGACATTGCAGATCAGATTTGACACTTCAGAACTTTCATTTAATCACTCCCGGTAAAGAAATACAATGTACACAGGAAATATCAAATATCAAATAGGCTAGGATTCATTTGGCTTCCATTACGAGTTGTCACTAGTTACCGTTATCACACACTTGTAATACTATTTACTAGGGAATCAAATTTTTAACTTGACCACCATGTGTGACTAGCCTGGGAACTCCCATACTGCCTTTAGTTCTACACAATCGTTCCGATCTGAAAGACTGTATGGAAGCTTAGTGATCTCACTTGTGATTAGGTCAGGTGGTAACAAGGCAAAAGTGTGAAATCCACCACAGATGATGTAGGAGCTCTCTAGAATGAAACATGTTTGTGTTCTTTACTTTCCCCGAAGCCCCATCCATAAAAACCAATCGTCTAGAACAGATTCCAACATGTGATGTGATATGACACTTTCCAGGGATGTTCTGGCAGAGATTTAAAACTATCATCTCCCCTTATGTGTTTGTCTCCTCTGTAAAAACCAATTCAACAAACAACACTGATGTGAGTGGAAAATGAGAGGGTACTGTCTACGATTAGTCCAAGACTTTTCTCCTGTTTTGCACCTGGTATAATAACCTCACGTAAAAAATGGGTAGGGTGGGTGCTGCAGCTTCAATGTGTGAGGGACGGGGGTTCCAGGGTCTGACTGCATAAAAGATAAATGCAGCCTCTCCCTGTTTGGTGTGAGTGGTGGTTTGAACCGGTTTTAGTGAATCTGCAGATCTAAGGGGTCCTAGTGAGCAATATATCTAGAGCATATCTGCTAGGTACGAGGGCCTTTGGTTATTGGGAGATTTAAAAACAAGCAATAGGGCTTAAAAAGCAATTCTGTAAGACACAGGTAGCCAGTGTAGGGACCTTAAAACAGGTGTAATGTGTATCTCTTTTCCTTGCTCCGGATAGTAACCTTGCTTCTGGGTTTTGTATAATTGTCTTTTGTCTCCTCTGCAGGACAACAAGGGCTTTGGCATTGGCGAGCTGGTTTGGGGCAAGATCAAGGGATTCTCCTGGTGGCCGGGCATCGTGGTGACCTGGAGAGCCACGGGCAAACGGCAGGCCACACATGGCATGAGGTGGCTGCAGTGGTTTGGCGATGGCAAATTCTCAGAGGTAGGTGTCAACGTTATTGACATACACATATCTAGTTTGATTATGTGCATTCCAGTTATTGAGCTTAACTGAAATACCTCAAACCTGTCTTCAGCACAGAGTAAAATGGCCACTATTGTTTATCGCAAGAGCTGTGGTTATCAAACTGCCATCAATAAATTGAAATTCCCAACTTGTTTAATTGATCAGAATTTATCATTTATTTTACTGCAGCCAGATGCTCCAATGTCTGTGTGTTTGTCTGTCTTATCTGTCTATGTTTGTCACTAACTCCATCATTGATGGTTGGATTTAGGGATGGGCATACGGTGAAAATTTCTTCGTCGATCGTCGGGAGAATTAATGATTAATAATCGGTTAACCATTAACATTTTTATATTAAAAACAGCACACATTTAGGCCCACCATGCCCTATACTCTTGTATAACAAAAATACATCAAAAACATCATGTTTTTCTTTGAGGATTTGTTTTTATTAACAACACAAGTGTCAAGTGATTAACAAGAAAAGTTAAACCTGAAATGCGCAAACGAGGGAGGCTTCAAGTTGCGAGCCAACAACGAAGGCACATAACGGTGCAGACATCGAGGCGAGGCTATGTTGAGATGAATCACCGCCGTCTTTTACCAGGCTTGGATGCGCGGTGTTCAAGTGATACATGGACGTTGTCGATTAACTGTATTTGTAATTCACATTGCAGTAATTACAGTAGGCCTACACTTTGTCATTTTCTAACCGAAAGTAAAATGAGATTAGCCAACATTTCCAGGCAAAGGAAACATCATTTCTAGAGCCAAATAGATCGAAATTTACCTCAAAATAGCAATGCAATTTCGTTACAAACAATATCCAACACAAAATGATCACTTACATACTTATATTGTCCAAGGCTCAAGTGTGAAAAGATATTAATTGCGGGAGAGATGAAGTCCGGTTGCTTTACGGCAGAAAACACTTGAAAAAACTGGCTGCAACTAACCAGGAAGTAGAGTTGCGCTTAAGGCGCAGTACAGCGAGAAAGTCCACTAGGTGGCGGTATTCACCATAGGATTTACGTGAGAGAAACTAAACTCAGGCATGGAATTAAATGGAAGGCAGAACAACCTACATTCAAGTTTTTGTTTTGATTTTGTTTAACGGTTCGTCGGCGAAAATTAATTTCTTCGACTAAATGTTTAATGATCAATCATCGGTTAATCGGTTAATTATGCCCATCCCTACTTGGATTGTTACCAGATTTGGTTTGGAGTAATGGGGAATAGAAACACTTTCATTAGAATTCGGGGTTACGTGAGGCCAGGTTGCCATCTTTGATTCTCTATAGTCCTATGATTTAGAGTCATATAGTGTCTCTATAGTCCTTTGATTTAGAGTATAAAGAATGTAGCCTCATAATGAGCGCCGTTTCACCAGTGGAACGCTGCACGAGTCATTGAAAAGGCTTACTATTATAGTACTAAGTACATTACTATGGCTTTACAAAGAGCCCATTTTATGACTTAGTCATTGCCATTCTGCTAACAGCACATTTATAGCAGGGGCCATGTATTAACAGATAAATCCCTCCACTGCTCTTAGGTGTCTGCAGATAAGCTTGAGTCCATCACTGCCTTCCCTAAGTACTTCAACCAGTCCTCCTACACCAAGCTGGCATCGTACCGCCGAGCCATCTTCTCAGCCCTGGATGTAAGTGCGGACACTGGGAAAAGAAAGCCCTTTCACAGAAGCAACCGCCTGAACACACACACACACACACACACACACACACACACACACACACACACACACACACACACACACACACACACACACACACACACACACACACACACACAATTTGTTGACTGAGCTCACTGATGGTTATAGTCATTAATAAACTGAGCTGGCCAGTGTGGAGAGAGAGAGAGAGCGAGAGAATGAGAGAAAGAGAGGGAGCGAGGGAACGAGAGAGAGATAGATACTGGGCTTCTATGTATGAGATCCTGGGAAGCACATCCGTTGGTATTCCAAACAGAGGATATAGTGATATCCACAAGGCAAACACGTACCGTGCGCCAGCCTGTCTCTCCCAGGGCCATAAAGGAGGCCCCCACACACCTGCTTACTGTTCCCCAGGGAGCTTGGCCACAGATACCTCAACAGCAGGTGCATTGGTGAGAAGGTCTGTGTGTGTGTGTGTGTGTGTGTGTGTGTGTGTGTGTGTGTGTGTGTGTGTGTGTGTGTGTGTGTGTGTGTGTGTGTGTGTGTGTGTGTGTGTGTGTGTGTGTGTGTGTTTTCTGTGACAGTTACCAATAAGGAACTCTGTCATACAGTCATACTGTAGGAATTCCCCTGAACGGTTTCTATCTCTCTATTTTAACCAACTCACACGAAAATAGGTCAAACTTTTCAGATTTCCAAATGGTTGCTTTGTGATCCTCATTCATTCTCACTCATTTTAAATATGAATGTATTCTGAATTTACTGTCAAATCTTAGAGCCTGACATGTGTTTGTCTGACAACTCAGATCCGCACATCACATCTCCATCCTAATTCAATCCCCAGGGTCTCATTTGCCACCAGTCTGTCTACACTGCTGTGCCAACTTAAAGGCAGCCTGCTGGGAGAGATGGCTAAATTTATACATCTTAACGACATGCGGTTGCACTAATTTAGAGTAGCCAAGAAGTCTAGACTGCCAATATAATTTCACTGCAGGGACGTGTTGTTATGATCAGATTCAGGTGAGCGCCCACTCCTAATGCTGGCCTGCAAATTACAGCGAAGGGTAGAGTCTTTGGGTGGGTGTAACAAAAAAGTTTGTTGAGGTGATTGGTTGTATCCATGTGTCTGGGTAATATCCACATGTGTGCAAAAGGTTCAAAGAGACAATCTGTAAGACCCCGTCTCTCTTGCCTATGTCGCCTTTATAGACCCAACCTAATATTGATGTGGGTCGAACGTAGCTTGGCTAAACTTCAGGTAGACTCAGTATTACTAAAAGCACCACAGATTTCTTTATTGTTTCCCATCCAGTCCATTATCCATCCAAGTATTGGGAGCTGCATTGTTTGCAGTCTCTAGACCACAGGAGGATTGAACTCTAATCCTGTACCTGCAGGAAACATGTGGACTTGACACTCCTTAGATTTTTAATGCGACATGCAGAATGTGTTTGTGTGTCTTTCTTACTTCTTTTTTTTCTAGATTGTGCTGTCACACATGATGAATTGCTATCATCAGCTCGTCACTTTTGTCTCATTTCCTGTTTGTGTCTTCCATTACCATGGCAACCAGGTGGCTAGAACACGTGCGGAGAAGACATTCCCGCCCTGCGACCCGGAAAGCCCCGAGGACCAGGTGAAGCCCATGCTGGAGTGGGCCAATGGCGGCTTCCTGCCCAAAGGACAGGAGGGTCTCAAACCCTCCGAGAACTCAGGTGAGCTGGACGGATACTATAGGCCAGTGGTTCCAACCTCTTTTGAGCAACCACCCCCTTGACCTCATCATAAGCCTGCCAATGACCCCCCTTTGTATTGAAATTTAATGTTATGCAGTTTCACATGAAATATGGCATGTTTTGCAAAGCAATCTGAGAAAACACATTTGCCATACAATTAAGTTATATTTTCAGGGGACCTAGTGAAGGTGAAGTCTGTTGTAAAGTTGGCCACCTTAGTTAATATAGGCCTGAAGTACAGGGGGGAATACTGGTTTGTGTTCATAGTACGGCCCTTGGAGGACTTTCTAAAGTTTGAAGTGGCCCCTCAAATGAAAAGGGTTCCCTATCCCTGCTATAGGCTGATCCTTTCCCAGCGGAATGACAAATAAAAGTTTTCACAGCCATCAAGTCACTGTGGATGGTAGCTGTGACAGCTGAGCTTATTATTCTCCAGACCGTGTCACTGCTTTGTCCTGTGACTGTTATGTGGTGATGTCTAAGATTGCATTAGTGATAATGTGCATAGTGACGTGTTGGTAACGGCTGTAGACTGTACAGTACAATGTACAGACTGTACAGTACTCCTGTGCCATGTTACTCACTACTGACTGTGTGACGGCACAGTGCTCAAGCTACTGTGGAATACTGCTTTGTTTTGTTTTGTGAAAGGCTATTTTGATGCTCACCAAATCACTAGAAACTTGAATGATCTGTCATTCTGCCTTTACCTT
Organism: Engraulis encrasicolus; assembly: GCF_034702125.1. NCBI lineage: Eukaryota > Metazoa > Chordata > Actinopteri > Clupeiformes > Engraulidae > Engraulis > Engraulis encrasicolus. The sequence goes on along the minus strand of NC_085866.1, from coordinate 17,761,663 downwards.
GTTACTCAGGAATCTACTAAATTTTACTGCGCAAGCTAAATTCCCTATAGTGCGAAGGGTAACACAAAGTTCTTACAGAAATCAGGACAAAAAAGAAAATGGGTTAGATATTTGGTCCATAATACATTTCTTTGTAGCCCGGCAATAAGACAGGAACTTGAAGCAGCAAACCAATTAAAGGATTACAATTATTGTATAAATATATTGATTGTTGTATTGATAAAACTCTGTCAGATTTGTGTGATGTTTTTTTTTCATTCAACAAATGTTATCTTCTTCAACTGCTCAATGGTAACTCTCTCTCTCTCTCTCTCTCTCTCTCTCTCTCTCTCTCTCTCTCTCTCTCTTACAGAAAACGGTGCCTTGACCTCGCAGGTGCTTGACGTCAGCCTGTCCGATTACTTCCCGATGGCAAAGAGACAGAGGATGAGCATGTGCAAGACCAAGACTGGCACAGAGGACGTGTACAGCAGAGGTCAGAGGGCTCACCTGAGGTCATAGTGCCTCTCTTCAGGACAATATGTGCCTGACGAGTGGGAGATTTTACTACTGATGCACTTATATGTGCTGTTACACTAGCCAAGACCCACTCATAACAAGCCATTTTCTGCAATATCTTTGGACACAGAATCTCGAGGCAGTTTTCGACAGAATGGTTTCATGGTTTTCGATTAAGTGTTCTTGTAGTTATGGCCTCGGCAGTGAGTTCCCCGTCATCAGACGGATTCCTCACCTGTACGAGCTGCTCCGAGCTTCTTGAAAATTAACTCCCCGATGAGGTCACGCCCCCCTTCGTAAAGCCCACTCTCTTCACAAGCCTTCACAATGGGCATCAATGAAATACCTTACCTACTAACACAAGTCATCTTTCAAACTGGGATTCAATGATCTTGCTATATTGAGCTTCCCGTATTTCATTTGCCCTCACACATGAGCTGTATGTGATGTATATAATGACCTTCATGGCTGACACATAAAATCATATTAGTTTTTTGTCTGCAATCAACCATCAGAGCCAATTGAGCTTGGTGGTGAAGTAGCAGCACCTTTTACCACCACATTTGGTGACATTTAACCTTTAAGAGGGTGGGTTTTTGAACATTCTATAAAAAGAATGCGTTCTATAACAATGCAAGATTCTAAAATTCCAAATTGTATTGAATGACGCCCAGAATTCTATAGAACGTTCACTGCCCGAACATTCCTGTCACACCGGTGTGACGGTACGCTCTTACCTGTTTGTTCTTGTTCTGTATACATAACTTATATGAACTGTGCTAAGCAAAATCAATCATTTATTAGTTGTGTATTCACAAATGTCTTGTTCACTGCCAATAAGGCCCTCTTTATTGATATAATTGATATAATTGTAATAATTGATATAATTGTAATAAGGCAATTACACATGCTTTGTAAGTCAGTCAAGCAAACTTATGCCGGTGGCTATGTGAACTGTATTCTAAAATGTTACCTGTTGTTTTGTTTTTTTTGCAGAGCAAATGGTTCATGAAGTCATGAAGAATTCCTGCAGCATTGAAGGTACATTGAGGAAGTCATGTCCTGATATGTGATGATGTATTATGTTTCTGTGAATTCACTGTTACCCATAGTCAAATATTGTGGTTAATAAAAAGCTGTCTCTTCTTTTCTGATGACTCAGACTTTTGTCTGTCCTGTGGGAAAATGCGTATTGCGACCTTCCACCCGCTTTTTGAAGGAGGACTGTGCCAGACATGCAAGGTGAGAAGGCCACTGCACTATCACAAGCCTCAGTCAATAAAGCAAGGGTCAAGTAGTATACTGTTTGTGATTGCAAGCATGACCACATTTAGTCTTAAATGGATGTTTGTTGTACGTTATGTACTGTGGTGGATCCTAGAGCTCTGCTGAGTTCATGTAGTTTGTCCCCACTCAAGTCAAGTCAAGTGTACTTTATTGTCAAAAATCTATGTTACAGCGTTAGCACAGAAGTTTGAAATTGCGTTTGACCAATTGGAGCCAATTTTGGTCCCCTAGGTAGGGGAAATTCTTTCTCTGCATTTATCCCATTTGGACTAGTGAATCACATTGAAGTACACACACTGGTCCGTAGCAGTGGGCTGCCTGCTGAGCGGCGCCCGGGAAGCAATGTGGGGGTTAGGTGCCTTGCTCAAGGGCACTTCAGCCGTGGTTCGGTCGGGCACTGAACCGGGAACCCTTGGGTTGCCAACCCAGTGCTCTAACCACTGAGCCACGACAGCCCACCAGTCTCCAGACCAGTCTCCAGTGTGCATTTAAAACTGAACATATAATAAGATATTGACAACAATCACACACACATGCACGTGCACATGCACGTGCACATGCACGCACACGCACACACACAAGCACGCACATGCACACACACACACAGACACGGCCGTTGAAGTACAATCACTCGGCTTTACCACCCGCCACTTTGTCTGGTACAGCATGTTAGTAAGGCAAGCGTATTTCATACGCAAGCGCATTTCATACAACATGTGCACCTCAATGTGCTTTACTGATAGCTGTGTTCTAACTCCTCATCTCTTTATTAGCTTGGACTGAGGACAGTTTATTATTGTGTATAAATAAGGTGTTCAGACAAGTGGGAAAAAAAACTTTGTAGTTTGAGGTGATAATCCACAGAAGCAAAGAGTAGAACTCGCACACCAGCAGCCGATGCAATAATTGATTTATTGCTTTACATATGTACAAGTGATCAAGGTGCTACCCAACAGTGCAAAACGTTTTCGGTCACCAGACCTTCCTCAGTAGTTTGAGGTGAAACAGCTCTGAAGATGACAACAGAGAATAAAATGTAGTTCAAAGCAGTAAGGAATATGACACCTGCTTCAGCTTGGATTTGCTACATTTATGGCGGCACAAACAAGCTACGTATTTCTCTCAGTACAGTAATTGCTGCTTTTGTAAAGGTTGCTTGCCCTACCTACCTACGTTATTGCTCTGTCATCTTTAGAGTGAGTAATTACTTCTACCTGTATGTCTGACACCTAGAATGTAGCCATGTGAGTAACTGTCCACTCTGTGGTCTGTGTGTTTCCAGGACGTGTACCTAGAGATGTCCTACATGTACGATGACGATGGCTATCAGTCTTATTGCACGGTGTGCTGTGGGGGCAGAGAGGTGCTGCTCTGTGGAAATGCCAACTGCTGCAGGTAACATCCCCTTTTTAAGTCACCCTGCTATGAGGTCCTAAACAACACCTCCCTTCCACTCGGCCCTTAGACTTCCATGCACAGGGCTGATAGTATTCAGGCTCCATGCCTGATTTCAGGCTTGACAGAGTTTGCAAAAATAAAAACATTGATAATAATTAGCCATTAGGTTATTCTTTTCTCAGAAAGTGTTACAGGTTCAGGGTTTTCTTCTAGGCCTACTATCAGGCTTGAATAATGGTCATACACAGGCTATTAAATGTTTGAATAATGTGTCAAAATAGGCCTACGTTACGTCACTATGCAGTATCTTATCGTTGCCGTTAGAGCAGGGAAAAAAGGTCAGGCTCAGGATTTTTTTCACTATCACCCCTGCATGTATTTGGAATAGTCTGATATACATTCCATCAGATGTGTGTGAAATGTTGGTCCAAATGCAGATGAAGTGACTATTCATTTTGAAAGTAATACGCTACAATGTGGTGCAATTCACTACCAGCCCAAATAGCCAAGGTGCCAGTGGCTTTATGTTTCGATATATTTGATAGTTTGGGGAGATTACATACAGTAGGCCTGCTTGCCTTAGCTTTGGTGCATTCGGTTCCACACAACACTATCACAATCATCTTTGCTCAACAGGTGTTTCTGTGTGGATTGTCTGGACATCCTGGTGGGCGCGGGTGCAGCCAACAGTGCACGTGACCTGGACCCCTGGCGCTGCTACATGTGCCAGCCGTCACAAAAATATGGCGTCCTACAGCGGCGGCATGACTGGAGCCTCAAGCTACAGGAGTTCTTTGTCCACGACAACGGGCAGGAGTTTGTAAGTGTTGAGCACTGAACTCATCTTCTCATTCTTTGTTTTTGTGAGACTGAATTTGAAATGTGGACTGGTTCCCTCTTCAGAGCGGTGTACAAAACTGTATAACTGAAATGCACCCTTTACTGCATAAAGTGAACATTTAATTTTTTTTTTCCTCTCTCAATGAGTCTATTGCTCTAAAGCCCGATTCGGACGGGACTTTTATTACCTATGCACCCCCGGTAATTCGGAATAATTACGGAGAATGTCTGAGTTCTTAGTCCTGTGCGAATGTGCCATGTCCGCAATTTGCGAGGTAATAATTCCGCCGCAAATTACCTACTGTATATCGGCGAAACACAGACGTCCTGGGGTCATTTCACATAGGCGCGCCGTCTGTACCCCCTTGTAATGTCTGTGAATTGAGTAAATAACAGACGTTTATTAATCCTGTCCAAATGCGCCCCGAGAAATCACGGAGGTCCGGGGGTAATTGCGAATTACCAGGGGTCCATAGGTAATATTTATCCTGTGCGAATTGGGTTTAAGTATGCATAGCGTCTCAAAAATATGTGCACACTTCAGACATCATCTGTCTGCATATTCTCAAACGGATGTCTAAATTCTGTCATAAGTCCAGCAACAGCCTCTGAAAGTGAATGTTGCCAGTGAAAATGCATGCAAAAAAAAAATACAGCTGTGTGTTTGGAGGTAGGGTGCGCACATCCACAGGTAGTTGTCCAGGTGCCAGACAAAAAGTAGTAGGTAGTGTGATGAAGCGGTCTGCACACTGTGTATTAACTCCAAAAATACTTCATTTCATTTAAACATATGGCAACGTTTCGATCCAACAGAGGGATCTTCCTCAAGCCTGAGGAAGAGGAAGAGGGATCTTCCTCAGGCCTGAGGAAGATCCCTCTGTTGGATCGAAACGTTGCCATATATTTAAATGAAATGAAGTATTTTTGGAGTTAATACACAGTGTGCAGACCGCTTCAATACAGCTATGTGTGACATGCGTTGTCAGCAGTGTCGGGACCAGAATGCATGTCAGTTTGAGCAAAGGCAGTGACAAAGCCGTAAATCAATGTCTGTAAATCCAATTGCACTTGACATAAACACAGACTTAACAATCATATAAAGTTTCTATATATTTTGGGACAATGTGTACAGCATTTTATTAGCATTCACTCATTTTGCAGGTTGAGTTCTAGTTGCATTTTGGGAATAATTTAAGCAATTAATTAAGGCACGGCAAGGCAATTTTATTTCTAAAGCGCATTTTATACACATAGTAATTCAATGTGCTGTACAGTGATAAAAAACCATGCAAAAAGGGCAAATTTCGCTTGGCAAAGTCTGACTTTAAGCAGTTGGTTTAATAAAATCGGTAACTGTTGGTATAATGTTGGGGCCACTGTGTGTGTTTATGGTGTAGGAAAGTCCCAAAAGCTATCCTGCAGTCCCAGCTGAACAGAGACGTCCCATTCGCGTGCTGTCCCTTTTCGATGGCATTGCCACTGGTGAGAGACACTTCTGAGCTTCTCTGTGTGTGTGTGTGTGTGTGTGTGTGTGTGTGTGTGTGTGTGTGTGTGTGTGTGTGTGTGTGTGTGTGTGTGTCCAGTTTTAATTAAAAGGTAAAGGATAAAACTTAAGGACTTACACGACGTTTACATTATATCGCCACATAATATTTCAGGTTTTCCTGTGCAATTTTACAATTTATCACAGCACAAAGTTCCTGCATAACAACATACTAACAACATACAACATACTTGCATAACAACATACTGTCTTGTTCTGTCCCCACAGGCTACTTGGTGCTAAGAGACCTGGGCTTCAAGGTGGACTTGTACATCGCCTCTGAGGTGTGTGAGGATTCCATATCAGTAGGCGCTGTGCGACACGAAGGAAAGATCCAGTATGTCCATGATGTGCGCAACATCTCTCGGAAGGATGTAAGTGAAAGTACTGGAATAAGAAGCTATTGTTGTCAATGTAGACGTACATACGACATTACAAGCTTGACATGAGGCTATTCCCATATCAGCCTTACCAATGGTGTACGTAGTAAATTCGGAATGTTTCTTACCTTTGTTCACACTAGAGCAGTTTTAAGCTCTGAAAACAGTTGCAGTTGGTGCCTGTGTGCATACCTGCAAACTTGTCACCTTTCGGCGTTTTGATCTGAAAATAGGTCACTTACGTGAATCGTCTAGATCCGAAACGAAACGGTGAATGAAACGGTGGTTGCGAAACACACGTATCCCCCTGTCATTATCTTCTACCTTGGTACTATCGCTTTCCTTTTACAAATTACCGGCTGTCCAAATCACTGTTTCAAAACTAAATGGGATGTGAGCAGGGTTTGAGAATTGTGAATGGTTTCATTAGCTACATCCACTTGTGAAAACAAATAGCAAATTGACACTTGACCACAACGGTATTGGATACTTCAGAGTGAGAAAATGTGTTAGAATGACAGTAGGCAGGGCCTGACTGCGCTAAAAATTGGCAGATTAGCAGAGAACTACCGGTAAATTTGGTTCCCTTATGTCTGATCATTTAACCGGGAATAGCGAGAGCAATCTCTACAGACTCGCCGCCGCGATGCAGCGATTAGTTTGTCACATTTTTCAACCCTCCTGAGTTTGCAGGTATGTGTGTGTCTGTGCTGCAGTCTCACTGTGTAAACGTCAAAGCGCATACAAACACATCCACGTGCGCGCACACACACACACACACACACCAGCAAGACTAGAAGTATGGGAACAGCCTAAAATACATTTTTACAGCAAATTCACACCAACCTTCTGTGTGCTGTCGGTGCGGAACCGTTTTTTTGTTTTGCTTTTTTTGTCCAGCGTATGAGCAGAAAGATATGAAGGCAGATATGATAGTCCGCCCACACACACAGTGTGGTGGCCAGCAGTTCCCTGGAAAGAGAACTTGAGTGGATTTTTACAACCCTCTGTGCCGTTGACGTGTGTAAATCAGCAATGAGGTTGCTATTAAGTCTCCATTTCTTTGGAACTGTACCGTACATGCACGCGCACGCGCACACACACACAGGCAAGGCAAGGCAAGTTTATTTATATAGTGCATTTCATACACAGATGCAACTCAATGTGCTTCACAAAGTTAACAAATGTAAATGAAAGGAAACAGGGAAGAAAGAAGGAAATAAATTAGAGTAAAAAAACATTTGACACGCACACGCACACACACACACACACACACACACACACACACACACACACACACACACACACACACACACACACACACACACACATTTAGAGGGAGATAGACAGATCTCATTCACATCTTACTCATTAGCCAAAACACACAGACAGAAGCAGTCATGACATAAGCACCACATGACTAGTGCATAACTACATCACCGTTCTCCCTACGCCATGTCCCCACCCTGATCCTCAGCACTTAAGGCCCAGCTGCAGGTTTGCTCTTGGCATGGCAGTGACAGTGCTTGGTGGGGCTGGTTACAAAGCAAAGACTGGGCCAGGGGTAAATCCCCACAACTCATTCAACCATTCAACGCTTTTGTGGGGCCCACCAAGGGGCCTCCAAGGGGGCTGAGAGAAGGTGTGTATGCAGCCTGGTCTTATCATACCCTCACACTAATCTCATGCAGAGGGGCTGGGGACTGCCGAATGGAGAAACTAGTTCAGATGAGAGAGGTGAACTAGGCTGAAGTTTAAATTGTTCATCTGATTTTACCCAATTGCTAAGGTTTGCTTGTGATGAGTAAAAATCTGCTTGTATGAAATACGTTATCGTTCACCCCCCTCTCTCGACCTTCCCCTGTTCACTGATCTTGTCCTGAAAAACCCGACCTAGACTGTAACGAGAAGGGACATGTGAATTGAGTGGAAGCTTATGGATAGCAAGGCCAGACTAGTGTGTTTACGCATGAGCGGTGTGTGTATGCACAAAATGTTTTGTATAAAAAGGTGCAGTATAACGAATACACAATACAAATTTGGCCAACAGTAGAGATTGTGGGTTATACATGATATGTAAGGGATAACGTTCGGTGAGAAGGTCCCTGTCAGGGAATAGCACTCAACAGAGAGATGCAGGACCCTGATGTGAAGTAGATCTCTCTGAATTGTGCTATTCGGCTTATTGGCTATACTACATTATTCACACATGGCAGCAAACTCATTTTGATTTCAAGTTTAATGATTGACGTAAGAGACTGTATTTTGCTACTTCGCTCCCGCAACAAAATGTACTTTCGCAATCTGCGCAATGCACTTGTGTTAACCTGTGATTTGTATTACACAGATGGCTGAATGGGGTCCGTTTGACCTGGTGATTGGAGGAAGCCCATGCAATGATCTCTCCATCGTTAACCCTGCTAGAAAAGGCCTCTATGGTAAATTCCTGTGCTCTTTAACCTTGCCAAAGTGATTTCACAAAATATTTGCTAGTTCTTGTGTGATGTGTTTTCCATTACCAGAAATATACTCTTAGACTGTTTTGCAATCAGCATCAGACACTGTGAGATTTGAACTGCTGTGCTATGTGATATTCAGAGGTGTTAAAGTAAGCGTAGACAAAAGAAACACAGTTTCCTTCTAGCACAGGTAACTTTCCTGAGTAAAACGTAGACCTGTGTACTTGTGCTGACTGCGCTGGTTGGAATAAGTTTGTGGTGGGTTCTTGTTGGCTGTTAAGTGATTTTCAGTAACAACACAGTCTATCTACCTCAGGGGTGTCAAACATACGGCCCGCGGGAAACGGGATGTTAAAATGCATTAAAATGCAGGAAATTACATCTAAGAAATACAACTGTCCTGTATTTTATTCATCGACGGTTGGCAATGAATTAATGAAATCAATGAAATTTTGCATAGGATTATCAGTATTGCATTGCTTTCTTCATATTGAACACACTTTTAAAACATGATAAAGATAACGCGATAGTACTGAAAATTAATCCTCTGCCTCTCCCTTTAAGGGTTTTTTTTGCAATGATGTTACTAATGCGGCCCGCTTGAGGTCCACATGGGTTGTATGTGGCCCCCAGACCAAAATGAGTTTGACACCCCTGATCTACCTCATTAGGCACAATGGAGTAAATGCTGTAATAACTATAATATAATGTGCTAGTGTTGCACGTACACCATGAATTTACTTTCACTTTTGACACCTCTTGTGTTGCTCTGCAGAGGGCACTGGACGACTTTTCTTCGAGTTCTACCGGCTGCTTAGTGAAGCGAAGCCCAAGGAGGGAGAGAACCGGCCCTTCTTCTGGATGTTTGAGAACGTGGTGGCCATGGGGGTCAATGACAAGAGAGACATCTCGCGCTTCTTAGAGGTATGCCTTTCTTTTAATCATGAGAGCACATGGGACGCTTGGGTGTAGGCAGTTAGTTACATGTTTGATTGCATTTGCATCACGTAGAGGTTTTTAAATTAAATTTTAAATAGACTTTGAATGGAAATTTAAAAAATATCATTAGAGAGCAAGGCTTTACATTTGACAACTCAGAACTATGCATCAACAACAAACAGACAACACAGAGCCATTTGGTCTTTCAGTTCCCGGGGTGCCTTGGCTCTGTCTAGAATCAGCTTTACTGGTCAAGTACTCTGACATGTACTTTACAAGGAATATGACTTTGGCAGATGGTAGCTCTCTAGACGTATTCAACTTAACCTCTCATGTAAACAACTGAGTTTTTGAAAGACTGCACCATTGCAATACCTACAGAAGAATACATCATTGCATACAGCACAGATATACATGGCAAACAAATGTCTTAATGGCTTTCATCTAGATATGTCTACTCACAAGACCACATTGCAAACTTCTTGGGTTCTAGGTGGTGGTATACAGTATGTCGCATTACATGGGCAGTCATGGGTATGCGGTTAGCGCGTCAGACTTGTAGCTCAAAGGTTGCCGGTTCGACTCCCGACCCGCCAGTGCTCTCCCCCATCCTCCTCCATGACTGAGGTACCCTGAGCATGGTACCATCCCGCTGAACTGCTCCCTTGGGGTGCCATTGAGGGCTGCTCCCTTGCACGGCTGAGGCATGAATGCAATTTCGTTGTATTCACTTGTGTGTTGTGGAGTGCTGTGTCACAATGACAATGGGAGTTGGGAGTTTCCCAATGGGCTTTCACTTTCACTTTACCTGCAGATTCTTTTTCAACTTTGTGGATTATTTCCATATGCAGTTTACTCCAAAGTTTTGTTTAAAGCAGGGGTGTCAAACGTATGGCCCGCGGGCCGCATCCGGCCCACCAGAGGGTTCCATCCGGCCCGGATGTTCTTTTTTTTTTTTCAATGAAATAAATAAATTTTAAAAAAATTGAATGAAATAACCGAAATGCGCAATTACGCCAATCGTGGCAAAATCGAGACCTGCATGACATTAACCCAATGGTCCCTCTGTTATACTGTATATGTAGTAAAGTGCACATCGCACTTCTATTATATATGAGCTTTATCAAATGCCTGTTACAGTATAAACTCACCATTTATAAATTATATTATAGATATCATATATAGAGATAAAATGTTAATACTTCTTATTCGTATTGTATTGGTATTGGTTGTAATTAAATAATGAATATAATTGGATTTGTATTGGTTCCTATTAAGCTGAAACTGGAAACGGGATATTAGATGTAATTTCCTGCATTTTCACGCATTCTAAGAAATACAAAATTTTCTGGGGGGAAACCCCCAGACCCCTTGCTAAAATGAACTTTCCCATATTTAATTCATTGACGGTTGGCAATGAATGAATGAAGTCAAGGAAATTTTGCATAGGATTATCAGTATTGCATTGCTTTCTACATATTCAACACACTTAAAACGTGATAGTACTGAACACTAATCCTCTGCTTTACGTTTTTTTTTTGCGATGATGTTACTAATGCGGCCCGCTTGAGGTCCACTTGGGTTGTATGCGGCCCCCGGACCAAAATGAGTTTGACACCCCTGGTTTAAAGGATATGTATGTTAGACATATGTTAGATGAGATGTTAGACATACAGTACATTTGCAAATTGAAATATGTTCCTCTTGTAACTACCCTGCACTGTTTGAAACTGCATATGTGTTTGTGCTTGTCCAGTGTAACCCTGTCATGATCGATGCCATTGAGGTGTCTGCTGCTCACCGTGCACGCTACTTCTGGGGAAATCTGCCTGGCATGAAGAGGTATGGCAGCCTCCTTACAAGTGCATTTCCCACAGCTCTGACTGTGCCACAGTGAGTCTATTCACATTTGCAACCATGGTATTTAACTACAGCTTCATGGCAATTCAGCCTGGGAAACATGTGGGTTTTTTATTACAAGCTCTATGTGGTGTTCCTCTGAGCTCCACACAGCTGTCTGGGATCAACACGATGGGAAGGACTACGATAACAAAAAATAATTTAACAATAAGGTTTGACGGGCGGGATTTTCATTGATGCGACATAGCAGAGAAGCAACTGTTGGAAATTTGCCAACTTTGCTAGCTCGCAGCAGGAAATCACAAAGAGGATTGTGCTATTGAAACTATTTTGTTGAATATGTTTTATGGCCTTGAAGTCCGTCTGAGATGAATGTGTGGAACTTCATTCATCTGGTGACAGCCAGGTTACTAGTGATGGGGTAGACTGATCAGAATTTCTGACATTGTCAAATACTGTATGCCCTTATCCAAAACCAATATAGTGCATAACAGTTGCCCTTTGAAACTGATGCTGTTGCCTTGACATTAATATCAGATATTAAATCAATTACATTTCCCCAATTCAAGGCCCCTGTGTGCTTCTGGCATGGACAAGCTAGAGCTTCAAGACTGCCTAGAGCATGGGCGGGTTGCTAAGGTAAGAGATGTGTCATGAAGAAATACGGTCCTTACTCTAGTTCTCATCAATGCACTTGTAAGAAATAGTCTGTTTTGAAGTAGTCTGAAATTGAATTGTGATTAATGGATCAGGGCTTGACTAACTCATCAGGCAAAAATATTGTTGGCCACTAGGCAGGTTTACTAGGTTAACTACTTTCAACACCTAACATATACAGCTATGAATGTTGTTTATTTCATTGCTGACTCAATAATAATTTGATTCCCTTGGGACTCCTCCCATATGTGCAGTTTGGAAAGGTGCGTACCATCACCACCCGCTCCAACTCCATTAAACAGGGCAAGGACCAACACTTCCCAGTGCTGATGAATGGGAAGGAGGACATTTTGTGGTGCACCGAACTGGAGAGGTGAGTCATACATGCTTATCTACGCCAAAGACAATTTTCTGTTTCGTGTGTTACAGACAATACGTTTTATCTATCTAATGTAATCTTCATTTGTACTGGGAGCAGACAGAGCGAGTTTGAGTTAATAGACCAATAGTAATATTTTAAGATCATTGTGGCAAAATCAGATGGATGAAAACAGGCGGGGGCCGGAGCTGAGTTGGTAAAGCATTCATTACATGGGTTATTTTCCAACTTTACCCCATCTCTCTCACACTTTCATTTTTGTTGCTGTCCTATCTATGTATTAATATGCTCTGGAGGTAAGTATTCCAGAGCTGCCCATACGGTTCTGTTGTGACCAACTGAAGGACTTTGTTTCATTCCTTTTCTAAGGAACTTATTCTGTTTCTGGTTGATCTAAGAGGGCACACCCATGGCCGTAGCCAGCCCTGTGAAGTAGGCGAGGTCCATGATGCGCGCATGGATTTTTTTATTAATATAAAGTATACTGTATATTGAAAAATAATTCATAAAATAAATAAATATAGGCTACATAGGCCTATATATAGGGCCCTCCTATATGAATGTATAGGCCTAATGTTAAATAGTAAATATGTAGGCCTACATGTATAATAAATATGTTGTAGTTTTCAGCCAACTCAGCCTGTTCCCTTTGAATGGCTATGCTTTGGTATCATGCCTCTTTTGTCATAATTCTCCCAGTCAGTAAAGCCCTTTGTAAGGAAACTAAAGTTTGAGTTGCACAATAAGCTGCATCCTCAGATGGCAAGTTGCTCAGCCATTCATATTTTTTCTCCCAATGAAATTACACGTCAGCTGTTTTACTCCAAAGGTACAGGGATAGCTACCTCTGTAGTGCAAACCACCTATTTTGGAGTAAACTTTTTTCTCCCTCGAGTCGCATCAAACGTTTTGTTTTTATTTAGTTGTTGTTATAGTTCTTCACACATAAGCGCAGAAGACAAAAGTCTATCAACGAGAAAGAAAAGTAGCCTATCCTCCACGCTCCTGTGCCATCTGGTGCGTCACGGCTATGCAGACATAGTGACCGGAGCCTCTTCAGGTGTTGATATTTTACTTCGATTGACTCTGACGAAGACGTGGCAACGTCGATAGTCTTGGCACTTGTACAAATTAACAGTAAAATATCCACACCTGAAGATGTTCCGGTGACCTCCTCTATCAGTGTTTTTCACAGGCTTTCCAATTTACAATCAACCTTTCACGGATATCCTAAGCTTTTACCTTTATGCAGCAGCTGATGCAGCAGCCGGCCTTCTTAAAATAATGACTCAAATGGCTTTTTAAAACACCATAGCCTACTTGTTACGCATGAGCTTTAGGTATACAACGGTTGGCTTTCTGTTAGCGGAGATCTCACCAAGCGCGGGCTTTCTGATTGCGGAGATCTCACCAAGCGCGTGCTTAATGTGCTTAATTTATCTCACCAGTCACCTTTCCTTTGGTCATGTGCAGTGCAGCGATTGTAAAATCAGTCTGCATGACAGTCTACTGCTGTTGCTTGGGGGGACTTGGACGCATCCAGACCCTCCAAAGGGGGGAATGATGGGAAAAGTTTGAGAACCACTGCTGTACCATTTAGTAAATGGCTCATTTTACTCCTCCCCTTGAGTTAAATGATTGAGTTCTACCTTTCTCCTGGACCCCCAGCCTTTCTCTGTGTCTAGCAGTGCAAGTTTTACCTCATACATCATCATTGAATCTTAAGGGTCCAGCTAGCAGCTGGTGATGAGAAGTATACAGTAAGAGTGATTCATCACATGTGCTATAGCTGAGTGGTAACGAGAAGTAATATCACCAGGCTAAGAGAATGGCTGAAAGAACGGAAGAAAGGTAAAACTAAATTATTTAACTGAAGAAGAGGTGCTTGATCTTATTTCCATGAAATGGAACAGTATGGCTTTAAGGTCAGTCACATGTCACCAGTCACGTGTGAATGGGCCACAGCAGTGTGGACGCCCTGTCGCCACCACACAGTGTTGCCATGCGATTAGCCCGACAGATTCTTGTGTCAGGTTTTGAGTCTTTACTGAAATCCTGATTTTTGTGTGCTCATCTCCCTAGGATCTTTGGCTTTCCTGTCCACTACACGGATGTTTCCAACATGGGCCGGGGTGCTCGGCAGAAGCTCCTGGGCCGGTCGTGGAGTGTGCCGGTCATTCGCCACCTCTTTGCCCCTCTGAAGGACTACTTTGCCTGCGAGTAAAGAGTCCCTCATCCTCCGAGCCCTGCTCCTCTTCCTGTGCTACATTGTCGCACGCACACACACACACGCGCGCACACACGCACACACACACACACACACACACACACACACACACACACACACACACACACACACACACACACACACACACACACACACACACACACACACACACACTTTCTACACAGGTCCCTCAGTCATGGGCACTGGCAGTGCATTCCCATAGCAACTAAGTCCATCTCTCGAGAACCAGCCCATATCCCCTATTTTGAAAAAAAAAGCAAATCGTTGGAATTCAGAGAAAAGGCCGTTTTATTTCTTTATACTGTTGACATTTGTGGCATTTTTCATTTAATTTTTTAATGAAAATAATGATCCAAATTGAATATTTTCTCATAAATGGATGATTGATGTGTGAATTTATGCCCATTTCTAGACAACTACTTGAAATCGTTATTAATGCAAAAAAGAGTATACCATTGCTACTATCAGTAGTGTCTTGACAGCATGTGAACATTGTTTTCCCTGGCACGTTATGCCTTTGCCAGAATGACACGTGATCTCACGTGAGCTATAGCATCCAAAGTGCTGACTAGTTTGAAGGTTAAAGAGATGCATCCTAGCAGTGCATTTCAGTGGAAGGTATATGACAGAATGGACGGCCAAACAAATAAATATAGTATTTAAATCACATGTATAGTTATTACAATTTCAAATGTCCAAGTGCATTATACCCATCCAGTGATGTCCTGGTTTGTTCCTCCTTGTGTGTGCGTGTGTGTGTCTGTGTGTGTGTGTGTCTGTGTGCGTGTGTGTGCAAAGTTCCGAAACATGACTCATTTACATTATTTCCACAAAAGGGCATTATCTACATGTATGTGTTAACATTCATGGGAATGTCTTAACATTGTTTTGACAAATCATGTATCATTGTGCATTTTACTGAGCTGTTGTACTGTACTGTATCAGGTCTTTTGACAAAACCAATGTTTACAACTCGCCACTGTTTTTATTAAGACCAACTGAAAATGACAGAACATTGGCGTTTGGCAGTGAATCAACAAACCGCTTTTTTAGCATCTTTTAAGATCTATCCTGTCATACATTACATACGTAGAAATGTTGAGGAGATTGAAAGGTGTTAGATTTGCCTTAAAGATAGCACTCTGCTGAAGCTTTTTATATTGAAGAAAAAAACGTGTACTTATTTTTTACTTGCCTGCTAATGATGTAATTAGCTTATTTTCTTATACTGGTTATTTTATGTTCAACGTCAGCATACTTTATTTTCAACATGTGAGCGTCATTTTTTATCACTTTACATTTTTATCGGACCAAACAGACATTAGAGTTATTGACTGATCATTGTCAAGTGTACTAATTTGTAAACTTGTAACTCCTTTGCACACTACCAAAGTTCTAAATTTCACTTCTCAGCCCTGTTGCAGTTGTTTTGTGGAGGAATGATTGATGCCTCCTGATGAACCTCAGAATTTGTGCATTTTTACTGAAATTTTGAACTGTAACAGGTCTCTGTCAGGTAAATTAGTAGTGACACACTTTGGAAGGCAAACTGTTTTTCTCAGCCATGTGGGATTTCTGCCTCACAGAGATCATATTCGTTACTTACCACTTTTACTCTTGTTCAACATTTTTCTGGTGTGTTTTATATACAAATTAGAGGAAAAAAGGAGCTTTAAAAATAGTTTGCAGTAGGCTCTGATTTTATATTGTGGTATATGAATATATTTGGGTTTTAATATTTTGTTTTGTTTTACCTTTGTGCAAGTTCTGTATTAATATTTAGTTGTTTTTTTAACCATAGCTGTAGTTTTATTCTAAGAATAAAACATAGAAATATACAACTTTCTTTTTTAACATAAAAAACACATGTTTATTTTTAAACCATTTTTTACCTGATCAATATATTCTTGAAAACTGTCAATAAAACTGATGAGAAGCTACCTTCCACACCTTTTTGTTGTGTTCTTATTTTGATGTCCAATAAAGGAAAATACATACTCTTAATACATTGGATTTAAATGATCATTAAAGCTTAAAGGTTATTAAAAGTGGCTGGAGCGGGGCTTTTATTTTCCACTATGTATGTTGTAACCACTTCAACTACGCTTCAGAGCCCTCTGCTGTATACATGATGAAGTACACCTTGAGCCAGCTGTTTTCATTTCACTGTCCCATTTACAGTAGTTTGAAGGATGGACAAATGATCCATCGCTCCCCCTCACTTATGCTACTGGAAACAACTTACAGCAACTGTATATTAGAGGTTCATCTTGCCCCTAGACATAGGCTTACCACATCATGATAATACAAAATAACTAAATGATGACAAAACTGACTAGTTGAAAAGCTGAGTAACTAGTGGTCATTACAGAAAACTATTAGCCATAGTGGCTGGGGAGCAAAAAAGTGAATTGTCAAGCCCTGACTCTCACTTGGACAAGGGTGGTTGTGCTGTGAGAATCATGAGAACCATTCAACTCCCGCTGCTGAGAAATAAACGGCTGAGGATGGGTGTGGAGCCTGGCCCGGTAACCTGGATCACAAATTACTACAGGGTACAGGGGTCTGGTGGAGGACTTTCTGGGATGGTGCTGGACCAACCAGCTGCACCTGAACACCTGCAACGTACAGTATGTATGTATTTGTATGTAGGCTACTGTAGTGTAGTTATGTTTTTTATGTCAACTTTATTCTGACAGGACAACAAAGAGTGGGACAGGGAATGAGTAGGAGAGAGAGATGGGGAAGGAAATGACCCGAGTCAGGAATCGAACCCAGGTCGCCGGCGTAGCAGTCCAGTGCCCAGACGACTGTTTTGAACAATAAAATGAATGCCCATTCATGTTTTTACTGTTCTTGCTTGTGTCTTTGCTTCTTGGTCATGGCAGTGCTGGATGTTTGACCTGTGGTGGTGGTGGTGTGCTTATGTTTATCTTGTAATGGTCATTATGTGCACTCTGTGTATTATGTGTAAGCTACGCAGCACAAAATATTATTGGTCTGGCATCGCACCATGGGGTGAGAGGGAAGTTGTGGACCAAGAAAGTGGAAGGAAGAGAGGGGAAGAAACAGAAGGCAGAAAAAACTGAAATGGAGAGAGAAAGAGGGAGCAATCTCCAACCTTCCGTTCATCTCCAAAATTCTAGAAAAAATTGTAGCTTCTCAACTCCATTCCCATCTAACTCTTAACTCCCTCTATGAGCACTTCCAGTCTGGTTTTCGCCCCCGACATAGCACAGAAACAGCCCTAGTTAAAATCACTAATGACCTGCTCATGGCTGCTGACTCTGGCCTACTCTCTATTGTCATTCTCCTTGACCTCAGTGCAGCCTTTGACACCATCTCGCATTCCATCCTTCTCCACAGACTCTCCTCAATTGGCATAAGTAACACACCCCTTGACTGGTTCCATTCTTATCTCTCTGGCCGTTCTCAATTTATTCAAATGAAGTCTTTTAAATCCAAGCCCTCCCCTGTCACCTCTGGTGTGCCTCAAGGTTCTGTTCTGGGGCCCCTCCTCTTCATCACCTACCTCCTTCCCCTTGGTAATATCTTCCAGAAATTCAAAATTAATTTCCATTGCTATGCTGATGACACCCAGCTCTATTTATCTGGCAAACCCTCTGACACTCTCCCTCCCCCCTCCCTCACCACCTGTCTTTCTGAAATCAAATCCTGGTTCACCTCAAATTTTTTGAAACTGAATTCGAACAAAACTGAAGTCCTACTTATAGGCACCAAATCCACCTTATCCAAAGCAAATAGTTTCGCCTTCTCAATTGATAGCTCTCCTGTCTCCCCCTCCCCTCAAGTTAAGAGTTTGGGTGTCATGCTTGATGGCTCTCTATCCTTCCTCTCCCACATTAACAACATCACACGGTCTGCTTATTTCCACCTACGCAACATTAACCGTCTCCGCCCCTCTCTCACCTCCCATTCTACCTCCATCCTTATACACAGTCTTGTCACCTCTCGCATTGATTACTGTAATTCTCTCCTCTTTGGTCTCCCTCAAAAATCTCTCCACAAGCTCCAACTGGTCCAGAACTCAGCTGCCCGCATCATAACTAAAACCCCTTCCTGTCACCATATTACCCCATGCACTCCAACATCTCCACTGGCTCCCTATCAAATTTAGAATTCACTTTAAAATACTTCTCCACACCTTCAAGGCTATCCACAATCTTGCCCCTCCTTATCTATCTAATCTTATTCACATTGCTATTCCCTCCCGCCCCCTCCGTTCCTCTTCCTCCATTCTCCTCTCTGTCCCTTCTGCCCGTCTCAGCACCATGGGGAACAGAGCTTTCAGTTGCTCTGCTCCTCAGCTGTGGAATGCACTTCCCCCTGTCATCCGCAACATTGAGTCTTTACCCCTGTTCAAATCAAGACTTAAAACTCATCTATTTCAATTAGCCTATTCTTTATGATGTATTTTGTTTTATTTTATTTTTTATTTATTTTCTATATATTTATTTTTTGTTCATCTTTGTTTATCTGTCTTGTTTTATTTTGCCTCTCTCTGTACAGTGTCCTTGAGTTTTTTGAAAGGCGCTTTTAAATAAAATGCATTATTATTATTATTATTATTATTTAGGAAAGGCTGGTGTGTGGGACGATGGGGAAATAGCAGCTGGATGAGACTGAGAGAGCTGTGCAGAATAAGGCAACACTTTATTTGACGTGTCATAGCAGCTGTTAAAAACTTTGCATGAAGCATTCCTGACCGTTTAATTAGACATTCATACCAAAACTTTCATGAACATGGAAGATGAAAGGACGGCAACTTGTCAAAATAAAAGTTAAACAAAGAAGCATTGCAGTTTTTTTTTTAAACCCATCCTTATCATAACCAATCTGGGTCAACGATGTGGCACATGCAACTCCATGTGTGGTCACGCGTCGCTATTCTTGGTTATGGTAGGCTACTATGGCCATGCTTGTGAATTTGTCAAATGTGCCTAGACCAAAACCCATTCCTAACCATAACATGTCAGTGAATAATATGTTCACCAACCTAAGACGTAGCCTTCCTTTGGCATGGCATGACACAGAGAGGGGGGGGGGGACTGTGTAGTTAAAAAAAACGACAGGGAGAGATCTTGCTGTGACAGATGTGCCAGATATATCTTCTCCTGTATAGTACACACATTATTGTGTTTTTTGGCAAAAAAAAGTTTGAGAGGTAAGTGCTGAAGTGCAAAGGTCATCACAAAGGGCTCCCCACCCCATACTTAAAATGTAGTAAAGACCCAATTCTGGCAACACTCTCTCCCTGGGCCCGGAACAGCTGACCTTTTTGTCCACCCTCCTGTTGGCTTCCCTGAAGGTAAGCACTGAATAGCCAGAGGTTAGAAGGGTTTGATTACACATTGAGCAGAATACATTGGACAGGGCAGTGGAAGCCAAGCAACCTGTACACATTTATTATATAGGAATCAAAAAGTGCCAAACACTGCTCAAGATGCAGAAGTGAACATCAGAGACCGTAAGATTATATTATAGACATATGGCAACATACTGGGTTGCTATGGACCAAAGAGTGTAGAATGGATAAGAGGTATCACTTGCTGGAAAATGCATTGGCCACGGTGTAGTACAGGGGTAGGACACGGTGCGCAGGGGCAGTAGGTGTGACACCATGATTAATTAAAGAAATGAGACGGAAACGCTGCAAAATTGGTTGAAAGAGGATGTCCGGTTGTCAATGTTCAGTGGCCAAATTAAATGTAGCTGTCATTCAGCATAAGTTGAAGAGGGTTAAGGACAGCTGACAAAAAATAATGGTGTCCTGTGACCTGTTCCACGCTCCAACCCTGGTGATAGTAGCATTGCACTTTACCATGCATCCAGACAGTACTGTCCGTAGAAGAAGAAAGTGACTCTCCTTGCAGCCATGCCGTACTATGCGCTGATGACTGGAGGCTCTCACTACCACAGCGGAGAGGAGAGCTCTGAGCAGATTGGACTCTATATTGGACAACCACAAGCACCCCCTGTACCCAGTCTTTGATAACCAGAGAAGCCTGTTCAGTTACAGACTGTGCACCATCTCATGCAAGACAGACAGGCTACGGAGGTCCTTTGTACCCAGGGCCATCCAGCTATTCAACATCGCACAGAAGGACAGAGAGAGAGAGAGAGAGAGATCGTCAAAGGGGACTGAACTGCATAAACAAACCCCACTCCTGCACACTTTATCACTTTATGTGCATGCTCTCTGTGCTTCTACCTGGACTCTTATCCCTCGCATTCTCTTCACTTGAAATGTACACAATGTTTAAGCGTGTGTGTGTGTGTGTGTGTGTGTGTGTGTGTGTGTGTGTGTGTGTGTGTGTGTGTGTGTGGGAGGGGGGATGTGGGTGTGTGTGAGTGTGTGTGTGTGTGGAGAGACATAGCGGGCGACTTGTGCTACCCCAATCTTTTTCCAAGGAATGCTATGGACAGTGTGACAGTCTGACACTCCTGGACACTTTGTCTTGGATTCCAGTGCCACTCAGCTAAGGCACATGCAACGCAGTGGACACTTTATAATGGTGTGTTTGTGTGTGTGTGTGTGTGTGTGTGTGTGTGTGTGTGTGTGTGTGTGTGTGTGTGTGTGTGTGTGTGTGTGTGTGTGTGTGTGTGTGTGTGTGTGTGAGAGAGAGAGATGCCTTGGCTAAATGTATGTAAGAGTGAGCTATATTTGGTTAATGTATGTGTATATGTGTAATGTCACGTGGGTAATGTCTTTTTGTATTTACGTATGTGTGTATGCTACTTGACACCTTCATTTCCCCCTGGGATCAATAAATGATACTCTACTCTACACCATGTAGGTAAGCCATCCTATCTTTACTATCCTTACTATGGACGTGGTGCCATTTTGGGTCACGTGACAGTGACAGCTGACAGCTATTTGGGCATGTTGAGTATTCACGGACTAACGCTGAGTACAAATCTACCTTTAGGCATCTAGAATGAGCTCTTTTGACCACAAGAGCCAAAATTCCACCTCAGACTGGATGGTTGTAGCAGCATGAGGACTGATACAGAGGGGAGGGCCACGCCAAAATGATCAGCAGTCCACCAGGCAAATGCCCAGTATGCCCTATGGCCGATCCAGCCATGACTGGATGTGAAGTGGACAATAATTTGTGTGGTGGTGGTGATGATGGCCTTCACTGGGAAATGTTCTCATAATTAAAATGTAATTCTTGCATTGTTCATATTATTAATGTTTCATTCCGATTCCACCTCCATTTCATTCAGAGTAGGCCCATCTAAAAAAAGCCTGCGAAAACTTCTCCATGCATGGATTGGTACACTGATTTTTTTGGTAGGCCTGCATAGGCTATCTTTTCAGATTTTCACATACACAAAGATTCAGTAGGAACTCAACTCTGCTGCCTATCGGGCCCCATGAGCTCTAGCTTCTTGCCAGTAGAACTAGGCCATAGTGTAATTTATCTCGGCGCACGCATTACGCACGACCGCGTAGCCTGGTGGTTGACTTGTTTAGGGCTAATTGGGAGAAAGATAATCAAGAACACGGCTGGTCACAAACAAAATTTGTGTCGGTTTTCAAAAATATAAATTCACATAGGCCTACTAGGCCTATTTTGTTTAATAAATGCTAGGCCTATGTCTCCATCCCTTTCAAAAATAGCCCAAACATCGACGAATAGGCTACCTTGTCGAAGGCTGCCATAAACGCACGGGCGAAAGTGAAAGGAGAGAAAGACATCCAAGTTCTTCTCAAATTGCAAACGCGAAACCAGTTTTTATTAACACTCCAAAATGTTGCGGTTTTTTTTTTACTTTTAAAAAAAGAAAGTTCGCCATCAGCTCTGCCTGTGTAGAGAAAGTCTCTACATTTCCGTCGTAGCCTACAGTAAACACACGCTCTTTGCCTTGACGGAGCAGGCAGCAATCGTAGGCAAGGCATATGGAATTATCAAATCCATGGCGATCCAACATTGTCTTTGAAAGGATGCGTGTCCGCAACCAGCATCCCTGCGCGCCCCTTTTTCAGCAGCGCTGTCCTATTTAAAATGTTATTGGCAATATGACTAGCCTATCAGACTAAGCAAGGGCAATGAGACGGGCCATTATAAATTGGCGCTGTTCTATCGCAGAAATGTCCTTTCCGTTCTGCGTTTTCCTTTCAATCGTTTTGGAAAGTGTAACCATATGCCGACGGAGACATAGACCATAGTCTACATTTCAGGTTATTTTATGTAAACACGCGTTTGCCTTTCCATTGAGTTTATTTAATGTCGGTAACATCTAGTCAATTTACTGACGCTGGACGCTCCGTGTTCCCTGCGGTCCAGAACAGGGCATCGGATGGAAGAGATACAGTGTAGCTAACCGCATCAGCTAGGTTACTTTTCGGTTCACACACTGATACATTGTTGCGATTCAATGATTTCCTTGGTTCTAGTGTAGAACCAAGAGAATACTTGGTGCAACTACGAGTACGTTTCGATTCTTCATTAACGGACGAAAGGCTTCAAGGCTAGGCCCACCAAACGAACGTTGAGCGCGACGTTCCCACCCAGATCCTACAAACTAGCCAGTCAGATTCTTCACACTTTGTCTACGATCTCGCGTTTTGATTAGCCAATGGAAGGCGACCATTCTAAAGGTCAGGGGGAGGACGCGTAAAAGTTCGTGGGTACCCGAATTGAAAAACAGTCCCATCGAGGCTCGGATGGTGGTAAGTTGCTCTATCGATTTCCTCAGTATATGGATGGTTATTGATAACGTTGTTAGGGTACCTTGTTATGTAAACTCGAAACGGATGCCCACACAGAATATCTCAGTGCCCACGTCAACATGTGACTACTAGAATCTGTGTTCAGAAACACGTGTTGTTTACATCAAAATAATAGAACATAGACAGGCACGTTTGACTTGCATTAGCTTATGTTTACTTTTTCCTCATTTGTAAGCCGTTTTCAATATGACGTAGGCTATCGAAGACAGGTCTTTTTATTTGCAATGTTTCAATGCGTGGAGCTGCTAGCTACTGTGACAGTGCGACAAAGTTTGAGGTTTCCAAGAGTTTAGTAGGCTACCCCCCTTTGGAATAATAGTCTATTATTTTATTAAACAGGACTGGTTACAGACTGATCAGCTGTTCATCTAACACACGTCCACGCAGTTTCGGTGCTCGTTTGTTTTATGTATATTGGTTTGCAAATATCAACTCTATTTTTAACGAAATCTTTGTAGACATTTTAAACACTGAACATTGTTTTTTAATAGACTAGCTGTGCGGATTGAAGCCAACTCGATGCATACCATACCAATTGGGAAAAAAGAGAGAAAACTAATCATTAGGCCTGCATCTATCAACAACACTTATTAGGCGTTGTAACACTTTTACCAAAACTAGATGTGGATCTCCTTTGTCCTCGTGTTGATGGGGCCCCAAGATTTAAATGCCCCTTTCCCAGAATTCAAAGTCCAACATGGCTGCTCGTCTGTTTCCTTGTTCCTTTACTGTTTTTTTTATCGGGGCTCTGGGGTTGGCCATAACTTGATTGGCCAATATTTTTCCTTCCCTTTTCTTTCGCGGCAAAGCTAGAAACAACCATGGGCTATAACCGGGCACGAGAGTTACTGTAAGATCAGATTCTATACACATTTTTTTTCTCACGCGAGCGGTATTAGATTGTTTGCATTGGGTCACATTGCCAGAATCGTCCCTTGTTGGCCAAGTGGTAGTAGGATTGATTATTCACATCAAGTGTGTCTGTTTACCTTTGCGTTGGAGAACCCATGGCGCTGTTAAAAGCGCACAATGCAGAATCGAATTGCCATGTTTGTGCTCATTAGACGTCAGCATGTCTAACAGTACTGTGTGCAGCCTACATACTACAGAAGGCAGATGGGTTCAAATGGTTGTTGAGTCAAAGAACACGTTTGTTGTCCCTTCTCTGACAGTTATCTGCTCTGTGCTTTTCTATTGCGCTTTTGTAGACTGTGTTGTCATTGCTGAACGAGTTATGCTTGTTATGTGCCTATCAAGGGGCAAGCTAATGCTGTCTTTCATTTATTACATGGTTGTCTTGTTTTTTTCTTTCCTATAGGGGCGAAGATGGTTGTGGAAGTGGAACTAGCGCCAAGTGAGCAGCTCACTGAAAATGAGTTGCTTCACTGGATTAATCAATTACTGACGTCAGGCTTCACCAAGGTGGACCAGATATGCTCAGGTAAAAACCTCCTGGATGACTTCCGGTTGATGGCAAAGTAATAATTATTAGTATGAATAGTGTCTGAATGTCTTCTCTAAATGTTTCATTGCTAAATGAATCATTTTGACTGACTAGAAACACTCCTCCAGGGCGATGGCCAGGTTGTATGTTTTTTTTTTTTTTGCAATGTAATAATTTGCTGAAGTTGTTCTTTGGGAAAGTCATTTGACTGGTTTTGTTGAGTGGTTGTAGTGCTGGGGTTAGTGAGGGGGGAAAGTGTTGCCAAGATAGGGTGACTAGACGTCCCGGTTTGACCGGGACAGTCCCGGTTTGGAGTTGTGTGTCCCAGGTCCCGAGCAAACCCTCTCGGGACACAAACATGTCCCGGTTTTGGCCACCCACTACATTGTGCCATGTCTATCGGGGTAAATATATGGAAAAGATTACATGTTTACTGGCCACAATTAATGGCAACCAGCACTTGTATAGAAAGTCTGAAGGAGTCAGTTGCGATTTGTCATCCCTCCCTCTAAAATTGATTAGAATGCAGGAAATGGCATCTAAAAAGTACGAATTTTCCTGGGGGAGGACCCCCAGACCCGCCCACCAAATATTGTCCTTCAGTCACGCACGAAGTGTCCCGGTTTCAGACTACAAAAATCTGTCACCCTATGCCAAGAGAGAGAGTAGCAAAGTGGCCAGATGACTGATTTCCTCTGATCTACAGGTGCTCCCTTCTGCCAGCTGATAAACCTTCTCTTTCCTGGCTCTGTAAACTTGGAGCGGGTCAAGTTCCAGGCACAGCAAGAACTGGACATTCTCCACAACTACAGTCTTCTTCAAGTTGCTTTCAGGAAGAATGGGATTGCGAAGGTATGATGCAGGTGTCTTTTTTTGTAGAGGAAGAAGCAATATGTTTTGAAAATCTCATTGGTTTCTGTTGGAAGACTCGTTGCTTGTTGATACTGGGAGGGAGGGGGTGGGTGATAAATGTTATAATGTTTGCAGGCGTTTCTCTACACTCAACAGTACTGTGGCTGTGACTCTGCTCTACAACAGTGTTTCCCAACCAGGGGTACGTGTACCACTAGGGGTACGCAAGCACACCTCAGGCGGTATGCAGAAAAATGTAATGATAACAAATAGTATAATCACATTGGTATAGAGGAACAGATGTAGAACATGAGTGAGAGGGGTAGTTGTCATATGACAAAATGTCTTAAGGAGTACGCGGGGCAAAAAGGTTGGGAAACACTGATCTACAATCACCAATTCAGATACGGAGTGCTCATACAGGCAATTGGATGAGTGGCTTTGGATATGGGGCCTGTGTGTTTGCAGAAGAGCTATTGCCAAGGGTGCAGGGAGCATTTGCACATGTGAGCCTCCAATTTCATGCATCCAAAAGATAATGCTGACTTCAGAATCAGAAGACTTGATACATTTACGATGTGTTTGGAGTTTGTAGACTTTTCAAAATAAGCAATTGACAAGATTGTGTTTATAATCAGTGTCAATACAACTAATTTCTTTAAACTAACTCACTATGATTGTGTTATTGACGATAATTTCAAGATTATGACAGTATGTCTAAAAGTATGCCTGAAATTTCAATGTGTAGCAGACAGTCTAACCATTTCTAACATTTGTAAGAGTTTATGTAATGGGCATGTAATTACATTACCATGCAGTGGTTGTTATGAAGGGTTTATAAAGGGTTTGTATCTTGTTTTAAATCTACTGATATGTAATTCTGACTCAGGCATAAAGCATGGCTGTGTTTTATTGTTGGGCTGGTTTTCTGTTATTCACGCTAAAGAACTTCAACAGCGTCTCTTTGATCATACAGCGTGATTTATTGTGGCGTCTCCTTATTTACAGACAATCCCAGTGGAGACTTTGATTCAAGGTCAATCCAAAGATGCCTTCCATCTTCTGCTGTGGTTCAAGGACTTCTTCAACCAGAAGTTGGATGGACAGACATGTAGTAATTTACCGTTGCCTACTCAGAACCCAAGCGATAACCAGATGGATTTAGATGGTAAGCCTTTTCTTATAACAATTTATTTTAAAGAAATGCTGGGCAACATTTTATGAATCATCTGTTAGTCAGTAGAAGACTTGATGATTTAATTCAGGGGGAATGAATGTTCTCTTGGCCACCATGTGTAGTAGTTGGAGAGCTAGAGAGCTCATCCCTACTTGAAGGCACAGCAGACCAGTTGCTGCTTGCTATGTAGTTATACAGTTGTCATGAAAGAGAAAACAGTGATTGTATGTAACATTGAAATGGTTACTTTGGTTTCCATTTTCGCTATGGTAGTCCAGGGCTCCAGACTAACTTTTTGCACTGGTTGCACTGGTGCGCCTAAAAAAATTTTGTAGGTGCACCAGCACAAAATTTAGGTGCACCCAAATGTTTTCACCACCCCATACACACACGCACCTCAGCTTTAAATAATAATAAAAATAATAATAATAACAATAGCAATAATAATAGCAACAATAATATAATAATAATAATAATAATAATAATAATAATAATTATTATTACTGCTATATTTTAAAAGACCTGGAGCCTTTTATGTGCTATAGGCTAGTCTTCCAAATGTGCTCCTTATAAAAGACATGACAGTAGGCTACCTAACTAACACATCTTGGCTACAAGCAGTTTGGCTGGTAGAAAATACCAAATTAGTAGCCTTTTGGTCAGTAGGCTATGTGTTTGACTAGTAAGATCAACATACCAGCCTTTTCTGCAATAAGGCTACGCACACGGCACAAGCACAGAGTTACAATATGAAGATAGATAGATGGATGGATGTATGGATAGATGGATGGATAGATTTTTTTTAACAAACCCTGCTAAAAATGTTATGATTTTTAAAATCATTAGACACAAATAGCCTAGCCTATGTTTACAGTGGAATCTGAGGTGAATTGGGTTTTGTCTATTTCCCCGTTTTGGAGCGCTCTCCCTCTGCATGGTATCTTATCGCTACGAACAGACACGACAGCGCTAGTGCGCTCGCTCGCTCGCTCACTCTCTCTCTCTCTCTCTCCCTCTCTCTCGTGCTGTCTCGAGGTGCATGAACGATGCCTCCGACTGATAGGCAGTATGTAGCCTGCCCTAGTCGCTATCAAAAAACTCTCACAGAATTCCCGACAGACTAGTGCGTCACCTGTTGTTTGGCCAGCTCTGCACGCGGCTGAAACGGGAAATTATCCGCACACGTCTGCGTTTTTGTGTGGCAATGTTTAATATCCGCTCAAGCCATTTAGTTTTTCCCCGTGAGTGTGACTCTCTCGTGTTTAAAATATCCTCAAGTCATTTTGCTGTTTTTACCGTGATTGTAACTCTCTCGACCGTTGCAAAACTCGAATGGTTGAGAACACAAAACTCGCTGGCACATGTGAACTCGGATAGTTGAGCGAAGTCGAACATTCTATTCTGAAACGTCGGGCTGCCTGTGAAAGAGGAAGGGGGAGAAAGCTACCGGTAGTTCAGCGGAGTTAAAGAAATGACCGCATCGACACGTTTTATTGTGTGATGATGGGCCACTACTGTAGAATGACTATTCATTTCAGGTCGATTAAAACGGCTGTTTGGTAATTGTTTTGTTCTACTGATGGCTGGTCGCACCGGTGCGCCTAAAAATATTTTTTAGGCGCACCATTGAAAAAAATGGGCGCATATGCGACCAAATTGGTCGCACTCTGGAGCCCTGTAGTCCATGTTTATAACAGGTTTTCTGAGACTATTACTAAGCTTGTCCAGTAGTACGCATGTTAAGCAGGGGTCCTTTTGTGAAATGTATTTTTCCGGTACATTTTCTTATTGCACCAATGAACAAACTCTTCTCAAAGGTGCAATGTAACGGACCACATTGACTATGGTCGACTCACTTGACAGACACAATTCCCTAAGTTAGGAATGATATTTATTAAAAATGTCACATTTCTTTTAAATAAAAAAATGTCCCTTGTATTGTTGATCTGTGTTTGTTCTGCCCACTCATTGTCCTATAGGTATTTTACTTTTGTGTATTTTCAATTTGTATTGCTCTACGGTACATGTGCCACCAACTCTACTGTAGTTAAAATATTCTTCAAGTTTACAATGAACATTTGCAAGTTAACATTGAAGCATGGTCCACAGAAGGAGCATTGTAAAACAAAAGAATATTTGTGTCTT
The DNA here is from genome assembly GCF_034702125.1 of Engraulis encrasicolus. Lineage (NCBI taxonomy): Eukaryota > Metazoa > Chordata > Actinopteri > Clupeiformes > Engraulidae > Engraulis > Engraulis encrasicolus. Next base: position 17,732,796 of record NC_085866.1, on the reverse strand, counting down.
ACTTCTTAAGCCCTTAAAAGCATGGTGAAGGCATACAAGATAACAAAGGCTGTATCTCCTGAAATTCACATATTACTGTCTCACGAACATCGGCTAACTAACTGTTTTCCTGTGTTGCAGTCCAATGCCAAGATGACGCGCCCAATAAATCTGAAGATTCCTCTCCACTGAGTCACTCCACTGAGACCAGCATGGACACTTCGGACTCAACAGATTGTCCCAACTACAGCGCGGCCACACTCAAGTTCATCCAGAGACACAGGCCGGAACCATTCACCGCCTCCAGCCCACCCTTATCTCTGGGGGACGCCAAGGACATTACGGCTATCTGTTCAGACACGGCCTACTGTTTGTACGTGTATGGGGATGTGGAACTGGGAGAGGAAGAACGGGGAAATGTCATTCTGATTGGATTCTTTGACCAAACCGCTGGACAGTATTGTGTGCGGCTGCTTGATGTTATCCAGCCTGTGGAGAACATGGAAGCAACTGAGCTGACAAGTTTGCTAGAGACACTGAAGAGGTTTGATGTTCCCCTCACAAACTGTGCCGCATTCTACTGCAACCTGGATCTTGAACGGAGCAGGGCATTGACTTTGGGCCTGAGGGCAATAAACACATCAATTGTGTCATTTGGTGGCCTTGCTGTTTTAACTGGGCAGGCCTGTCATGACGGCCTTGCAGCGACAGGACTCCATGACCAGATCATAGAACTTATCAGAAAGCTGTCCTCCCATGTCTTTTCCTCGGGCAATAACGGCACATTGAGGCAGTTTTTCTGTGACTTAGCAAAGCTGAACACGGATCATGCCGTAACTACACAGAGCTTGCTCTTCATTAGGTCTGTGTGTAAGATTTCCAAGCGGTGGTCAGCGCTGACGGAATACTTCCATTCCCGGGAGGAAGGGGATGAGGAAATGGCTAGCATCCATTCCTTGCTTATGGATCGCAGACTGCAGCTCGTGTTCATGTTCCTGAGCTTTGCCTTGGAGCCTCTGGCTACTTACCAAGAGACCCTGGAGGAAGGTCCCAAGGTGGGGAAGGTGCTCCAGGACGCTACTGGCTTGCTGAAGCTCTACACCTCTAGTTTCCTCTCCCCGTCAGGGAGTGCACGCTTCCTCAGGAAGTGGGATGAGACTCTTCTTCATGACAAGGAGGAACTTCTTCCCATGCACAAGGCCAAACTGGGTCGGCAGGTTGATGAGTTTTTGTCAAACCACAAGGCAGAAGTGGCTGATTTAATGGAAGAATTTTATAAAACAACAGTTGCCTTCTACGTAGCGGTCACATCAAGTATTACCAAGACCTTACCCCTTAGCAGTGCGGCCTTTACAAATATCTCTGGCATCCTGAAACCAGAGGGTAGGGTAGTTGTGACAAGCAAAGCAGTGGTGGACATTGCCAGTCAGATAGGGTTTTGCCAGGACCCAGATGAGGTCACTCAACTCACAGATGACTTCCTTGAGTATCAGCTCTCAGACAACGTGGACATTGAGGCAGATGTGGATTGTCATTGGAAAAAAGCACTGACGAGGATGGGAAAGAGTTCCCTGTTCTCCAAACTCGTCCTCAAGTTTTTGGCTTTTCCTAGAGTCTTAACAAAGGACAAGGTCTTTGAACGGGTGTGTATAAGGGATTTAAAGTTTTGTCACTTAAAGACATTCTCCAAATACATGTTGGCTGCGACAAAAAAAAACCTGGATCTATTTCACACTGTCCTTCATGTTAGTTCATACAATAATATCTACTACAACTTAACCACTGTTGCAGGCAGGGCCCTAAATTAACACCAGCCAACTGGTCAAATGGTGAAAATTCAGTTTGGCTGGTAGGAAAGACCAACTTACTAGCCACTTTGACCAATTAGTGAGTGTGTGCTTGGCTAGTGAGATTAATATCTACTAGGCATTTTGGTTGGTGATGAAAAAAAGTTAATTTAGATCCCTGGTTGCAGGTATTTCAGGGGACTGGAGAGAGCCAGAAGGATGTGGCAGTGGTGAGAAGCACTGAAGAGGACCTGGAGGTCTGCAGCAGCACAGATGGTACGATTGGCAATCACAGATACTGCATGTCTGGTGGTCACACATCTAGAGCCTATACTACAGAGCTGGTTCAGGAGTAAACCAGGTTAAGAGGTTAACTTAAGCTGGTTATGAGGTTAACTTAAACTTAACCTGGTTTACTTCTGAACCAGCTTTGTAGTATAGGCCTGTGTTCTCATGTGGAAAAAAGGATACTTTTAATGGAAAAATGGAGAGACTGCATCATGAATGTATGAATCCTATACATTGGTTTCCCCTTAGTAAACGATCCCTGTCTGTGCGCCCCTGGCTGCGCACTCTTCAACATCTGACCTTTGGAAACTGCACTGAACTGTCACTTAAAAAGCGCTGACGTGGTTGGCTGCTCAGCATCTTGCCCCTCCTCACATCACCAATGTTTGTAAACGGGAAACCTATGTATTACTATGTATGCCTTACCATTTTGTGGTTTTCATGTTTGACAGAACTTTCTCCTATGGATGTTGACAAAGAGACTGAGGATGAAGATGATGATGATGGTAATGGCATCTGTATGATTTGCCAGAGAGCATCCAAACGATAGTCCTTAATGTTGTAAGCTTTTATTGTGGAATTCAATTCTCATAATACATTTCTGCCATTTCTCTGCTGCAGTCATAGCCACATCTGAATCCATCGTCATAGAGGATTCTGATAGTGACGAGGAGGCGATCATTTGGACAGATGTGTCTTACAACAAGGTACCATTGCTTATTTTTCTTGCACTTAATCTGTTCACTGTCCTCCTGCGATTTTTGTGTCTGTGTGTATATTTGTGTGTTTGTGTGTATCTGTGTGTCTGACAGTTGATTTTTGTTTTTTTGTTTTTGTTAAACTTCTGCAGAACAATACATCAACACCTGAGGTGCAAAAAGAAGGGTACCCATACCAGGTAGAAATTCCTCATTTTAATACAAATCAAGATTTTTGTTTGTTGCGTCTCTTACCAGCAGTACACATCAACTCTATCGTCAGTGAATGTCATCCATGGCAGCAAGTCATTATTTTGATGGGTGATGTCGTCTATTCCTAGTCCAACACTACCATTTTTCAGTTTCACAAATATGCGTGTGGAACTGTTACTGAAAGCTAACAAAATGCTCTTTTCCACTACCGGTTTTCTGGTAGGCCTACAGATCGAGATGACGCGACTCAGCCGGCACTTTTTGCTTTACAATTGAGCTGTCGTGGCCAATAGAAAAGCAAAAAAGTGGCGGCTGAGTCATGCCATGTCCAGCTGTAGGCCTACCAGAAAACCGGCAGTGGAAAAGAGCCTATTGACAATTCTACCCCCATTTTCATACATCTCTGCTCTGCAAAACAGGATGGACAGGGCTACGAGGTTGGCGAGCTGGTCTGGGGTAATGTGACTGGCTACTCCTCATGGCCTGGGGAGGTGCTGCCTTGGAGAACAAAGGATACCAAACACTCCGTCCGCAAAATCAGATGGTTTGGAGATGGCCTGGTCTCCAGGGTGGGTGTTCATTGTACTTAAGACTGTGTTTTTTTTTAACTTGCTGTATTTATTTTATACAGATTTACCAAGAAATGCTAAAAGGTTCAATTTCATTTCATGTATTAGTTTATTTGACAGGGGCCATGTACAAGACAATTCTAGTTCCAGGGTTAGCTACAGAGCTAATTCATTTACATCTGTGGTTCCTCCCTACAGATGCATATTCGTGGACTGAATCCCTTCTCTGCTTTCCCCGATTTCTTCTGCCACAAGTCTCTTGCCACCCTGGCCCAGTACAAGGCTGCCATCATGCAGTCCCTCCAGGTGATAATGCATTTTATTGTTTATACAGTGCATCCGGAAAGTATTCACAGCGCTTCACTTTTTCAGCCTTATTCCAAATTGTATTTGTGAGAAAAGAGGGAAAAATAGAAAGAGGAGCCTAGAAGAACGCCCGCACTGACTTGTTAACCAAATGCTATTGTTATTATTCTTAGTGTTAGTATTATTATTATTAGTGCAATCTGTATGTTTATTCCAATAATAATAACAATATAATTATGTAACATACACCACTTAGAACTCAGTAGATTTCTACAACAATGGAGTTCTATAGAATCTCAAACCCGCCAGCAGGTTTTGACAGTTAAGTGGTTAAGGTATATTGTTATACAATTACCTTGCACTGTACTATCTTACTAGTATAATTGTTGCAATAACAATAATATTTAATTAATTATTTATAATAACAGCACAATAGCACAACTTCACAACCGTGACACAACTTATATTCTGCAGGTTATCTCAATGGTTATATCGTTCTACTACCCATTTCTGTATTATTTAATACTAATAACACAGCAGTTTTTTCTCAATCTTGGCAATACTGTATTAGTTTGAACAGTTAAACTCCTTATTACTCTGAGTTGTATAAACTATTCAGTTCTTAAACCTTATGGTTATTTTTCTTGTGAGTGATTCCTATTGACCAGCTCTCAACATAATACAGACTTAATACTTATGAGTCTTACAATTATTTAAAATAGAGTATTTTTCACTCACCCAGTTCAGATGCTCTGAAGCAAGAGGAACCAATTCAATCACTCCTTGAGATCAGCTCCTCTTTGTATTATCTGTGTTTTCTGGATCAAAGTGACCCACAGGTGTCTATTTTCTACATTTCTCTTATATTTCTAAGTGGATACAGGATTTTCTGCTTCACCAAAAAGAAGAAGCTAGTTTCGTCTCTGTATTTGTCACCCTTGTTAATATCTTGGGTTCAGCGGAGACATTCGCCTCGCTCAACAGGAAAAGAACACTCAACTCAGAGATTATGGTTTCCTGGTTTTACACACAAAGCGATGGCCTGGCCTTGGGTCGTCTCGTGATACAGTTTCGTGGTACAGTTGGAGCTGTGCCTGGGTGATACAAACAAACTGGGTCGGGAGTCGTCTGAAAAGGTAGTTGCTCTTGTCTTTTTTTTTTGCCTTGATAGCAATATCTTTGTCTCAGGAATACCCTTCACCCTTAGGTGCCAGTTGCTTGATCCTTGAACTCAAAACTGCCCTGAATTGCTTGGTTGCTTGATCCTTGATCTCACTTGATCCTTGATCTCATTTGATCCTTGAACCCTTGATTTACTTGGTACTAGTCCAGACCTTTGTGTTAGTAAGTCTTCAAGTCCAATGAAAAAATTCTTGCCTTGAAACACCAGTGTCTAAAGTAGACAAACAAATGCAACTCAACTATATTGATATTTGCCTTTGACTAAACCAATAAATCTCTTCGAGCAGAACAAATCTTCCCCTATCCAGCGAATAAAAAATGGCTCTACTCACCAAGAACACTGTGTCCTTCTATCTGATGCATACTGTATCAGTCCTCTGTCTCTGTGAAGCAGTTTCCCTACTCCACGGTTTGTATGACCAATATTTAAAGAGTCTTTTCAGAAGAGAGATCCAAAAAATAGCACACTATATGGTTCAAGTTTGCGAAACGACCAAACTGGTCTTCGGTTTATTGACTTAGCAATAGCAGGTTTACAAGAATCCAATACAAAGTAGTAAGAGGATTGAATAAGTCCTCTACTTTTTAAGAGACAGGGTTCCCACAGGTCATGGAATTTCCTAAATGTTTTTCCAGTCATGGAAAGTCATGGAATTGTACCATTTTGCATGCACAGTCATAGAATATCATGGAATTTTCTTAACAGTTGTGTAAAAGAAAAAACTTTTTTGTTTGGTGTATAACATTGTTTCTTACTGGTTATACTACAACGCTTCGCCAGAGACAGTTTAGTTTTGTGCTGTAATGTGCAACATTTTAGAATGCAATGAGCCCACTGAAGTCTGGCGGTGACTCGGTGTCGTCTCTAGGGGTAAAGATAATCTTCAGTTTTCACACTTCTTTTTACCGAAATGGTCATGGAAATTCTGTTTTTTGGGTCTGGAAAGTCATGGAATTTTCTATCTGAATTTGAGTGGGAACCCTGAAGAGAGTGTTCTACAGTCAACAAAAAATAAGAACTTAGAGTTCAAAAGAAATAAGACTAACAGCAGCGGCAAAATATAAGTCAAAAGCGCAAAAGCATTCAATCAGAGCTCTACAGAAAAAAGTAGAACTAAAGGGCTGTACACACATGTCGCCACTAGTTACTCGCTCAACGAATGAAGTCAATAGAATGTCAATGTGTTCGAGCGAGACTCGCAGACGAGTAGGCGAGTTCTGTACAAGCGATGCGATGTGGGCGGATCCCGAGTTGAAAATATTTTAACTTTGAGCGAGGCGAGTAAGCGAGTAACCAATTGGAATGCAGAGTTCGGTGCTTCTCGCCTGTTCATTGGCAGTTAAAGCCGCGGGAACTTTCAACGAACGTTCCATGAAAGAGTGGCGAGAGGGCGAGCAAGCGAGAAGCTAGTAATGTGTGTGTACGCCGCTTAAGGAACCGCTGTCTCTCTCCTCCGCTAAAAGCCCCATTTCGCAATTGTCCCATAACGCAGCATACAGGAAAGGGGCCCCAGCGCAGAAGAGAGAAGAGCATCGGCGACCAAAGGCAAAAAAGAAGCCAAAGGAAGCTCGTTCTCTAGTTTTACAGGGCTTTTTATAGGAGTTTTTTGTGGTTGATATCATCCGGAAGTTCTTGATATGGTCAAGGGGCCGTCAGGGGATAACTCTCCTCCTGTCCCCCTCTCTCTCTCAACTCATTGAACATTTTTTCCTCAAAAAAGCCCAATGATGGCTATCTGCTCTGGTCTTTATATGTCTGTATGTCTAATGGGAGTAACTTTAGCAACTTTGCGTTGTTGTTTATGGGCAGACGTCTTTTAGGCCTCTCCCGAAGTTCCAATCTTTCAACAGTATTAAATTAATCTCTGTCCTCAAAATGTAACATAAACACCTCATTATGACCATTTTGAGCTGGAAGGCCAATGTATATAAAAAGAAAAAAAATAATGATTGGAATAGTTAAAAAACTGGGCCATGAATCTACAATCCATGACAGTTCAACATTATTGATGGAATTATGGAAATAAATCAACTTTTTCATGGTATTCTAATAAAAAGGCCTGGAGCTGTATTTTATTTATTTTTAAGGGGGGCATTGGCAGGGTTTTGATGAGGTCAATGGGGTGTTAGGAAGTGTATTATGAGGTCAAGGGGGATTTTTTTTTAAAGGCTGAGAACCAAAACAAAACTATCTATCTATCTATCTATCTATCTATCTATCTATCTCTCTCTCTCTCTCTCTCTCTCTCTCTCTCTCTCTCTCTCTCTCTCTCTCTCTCTCTCTATCTGCCCCCCTCATCAGACATGACAGCATGACAATCATGAAGTAACGAAGATGGTTGGCAGTTCTTCTTAAGTTCACTGTCCCTGGGTCACTACAGTATGCTCAAAATTCATCATTTAAAGATGGTTTTAGCTACATTTTCTCCCATGGGAGACTATGCCCCCAGACCCCCTTAGTATACAACATACAACACTGTCCTCCAAAAACACCACTGCACACCACACCTGCGTGCGCACCGCTGCAGCACACGCGCCGCTCCGTGCCACCGCGCCACGCCGCACTTTTCTCACCTTTTTCACCCCTGACCCGTTTTCATGCCTGATCTAAAGCAAATTTATTTATCTTGGTCTCATCAGACCACACAACATGGTTCCAGTGATCCATATCCTTGGTCTGTTCATCTCTCTTGAGACCAAGATAAACTAATTTTCTTTAGATGGCGTCAAGCATATGTGGTGGTAAACAAGTGAATTTTACAAAAAAGTGCATCATCTGGCTAGTCAATCATGGTTGTGGGACGTTTGGGGATGTATGAATGCCATCAACATTGGAAATCTGAATTACACCTAAAGAAGCATGCATGTCAACATGCACTGTGACTACAGAAGCAGATCATGATACTCTCCATAGGATTTCTTTGTTTTTTATATTTAATACATTTTCATAAACTCTCGAGAACTCTTTTTTTCACATGGTCATAATAAGGTATTTATGTTAGATTTTGAGGACAGAAAGTAATTTAATACAATTTGGAATAAGGCTGTAACGTAATAAAATGCGGAAAAAGTGAAGCGCTGTGAATACTTTCCGGATGCACTGTATACCAACGCCGTCCCAAGTTTTTCCAAGACCACAGTCTTTCTCCGAAGTGGGTTGTGGTGTCGCATTTGTAGTTTAGCTAACTGATGGACCTGCTTGTGTGCTTTCAGAAAGCCTCAGAGCGTTCTGCGAAGGAGTTCTCGCTGAGGACTGACAACAAGGATGAAATTCTCCGGCATATGCTAGATTGGGCTTTTGATGGGTTCAAGCCCTCTGGGCCAGACGGCTTCAAGCCCAACGGCAAAGTTATACCCACAGGTACGTAATTAAGAAGTGACACTTAAGTGTGAATGTACAAGTATCTGTGTACGACTCTAATTAAAGCTATATTTCTAAATACATTTTCCCAAAATTGCAGAAAAAACCCGCAAACGTAAGAAGCGTGTGAAAAATCATCCACCACCACCCGTAGACGGTCAACAGAATGTAGATACCCCATCCACCTTGAAACAAGTCTCTGTGTCTCTGAATAAATTGAACTTGGCAAGTAATGCCACGAAAAAGGAGAAGAAACCGCTTGATGGATCTGGAACGAAGTCTCCTAGTGTGCAAAAGCGAGGTCGTCCCAAGAAATTGACACCTGGGCAGAAGAAGGAGAAGTCTCTGAAGCGATCCTTGGACAAATCCATGGACAAATCTGTGGACAAACCCACGGAAAAAGCCACGGAAAAAGCCACGGAAGATCAGCAGGAACCAGAGGCAGAACCAGAGCCAGATTTCACTAGAGGTGAGTCCTATGCTACCTTCCTAACAAATGGGCACTCCTGCAAGATCATTTCATGTGTACCATGCTGTTTTAAGACTAAGTCGCCACTGAATACCGGTAATAGAATTGTTTTTCACGTCCCAAAATTGTTTTTCAGAGGAAATGGTGCAGGAGGTTTTGATCAAAGGCAAGAATATTGAAGGTAAGTAAACATATACAATCATTATTTTTATCTTTGTTTATTATATGGTGTGACGTCATCGGTCGAATGCTCCATTCATTTCAACGGGGCTCCCCAACGTTCGCACGTCTGTTATTTTTCGATAACGGACGGGTTGGTCTATAACAGACCGCTGCTGTCAATGGTAACAAGACTTTTCACTGCTAAAGCGACTTTTCAACAAGACTCTAATCAGCTGCTGTGATAGACAACACTTGTTGTCCTGGCTACCTAGCTGTTGCCTAGCGGTTTTCCACAACGGCACTGTTTTGTTTTGCGCAGCAACAATCTTAACATTAAATAGGCCTAAAGAAATGTCCCCGCCATGTGTGAATCATTTAAGTATATCCATATAATAAGCGGGTTAACTTTCGGCGAGTCGGTCGCTTTGTGGAATAGCAGCACTTCAGAGAGAACGCTCCGCTCCGCGTCGGGGTCTAAAGATTCTCTCTGTCGTGCTGCTATTCCACGGTAGCGACCTTCTCGCCGAACGTTAACCCTTACTTAATTGACACTTTGTTCACATTTGTCAGCTGTTAATCTTGCATGAGCTTGTATGGACCTCCATCGTTCATTTGTATAAATGCCCCCATATACAAATACCATGCACAAATACCACCATCAATTTCTAAGTATTCATCATGGCTTGGAGATGAACACTTACCATACATGAATGGATGGAATGTCTCCATGAAAATGTGATTTTTTTTGTATTCATAGACGTCTTTGTCTACAAAAAATATTCTGGTCAGACCAGTAAATATTATTTTGTTTATGAGAACGATCAAACTTGTGAATTGTCAGCGTATATTTTTAATAAATAACCTGTTAAAATCACACATCGCATCTTTTAAAATGAATACAAATTTTACATCCAGTGTGCGCACTGCCTACTACCCTTGGCATGCATGCATTTAGAAAGTATAGCAAACAACAATTGGAAAACAAGTTGACAGAATTTCAGACAGATGGATGTATATATGTATGTGTTTCACTGCTGACAAATAAAGTAAGGATAAGGATATACATTTAATATACCTTAAACACTTTGAAAACTTTATAGGGTACAACTTAACGCCTCCAATTTATGTTATCACCAATGACTTAAATAATAAAGAACAAAATCAGCATCTGCATTTTATTTAATTGTTGTACCCAACCTTAGACACAGTCTGTTGGTCGGTGAGAAATTTTGTCTTTTGGAAGTGTTTTCCCCTTACTTACAAAGGCCTGCTTACCCTGCTCTTTCACTTCTCTTTCTCCTCCCATGAAGACTTCTGCCTGTCCTGTGGAACTTCTCAGATTTCCATCTTCCATCCATTATTTGAAGGTGGCCTTTGTTCAAAGTGCAAGGTCAGTTTGGGTTGGCACCACTCTGGTCAATCTTGATCTTTTGTGGACATCATGTGCCCTATTGGTTGGTGTTGTAAATTGTTCTTTTGCATGCACTCAAAGGTTTAGATCCCGGACCAGTACATGTTTCTTAATATTACCAATCACAGTGGACTTGCCTGATTTTTTTGACAGGGATGGCGCCTGGGTTCTTTCCTTTTTACAGTATATTGCATAGTGCAGTTTGAGAGGAGATAGGGCAGTAATGGGTGAAAGAGAGAGAGGAGGATCGGGAAAAGACTTCAGTCCGGAATCGGACCCGGGTCTTTGCCGTAACAGTCAGTGCGCTAGCCATTTGAGCCACAGCTGAAGCCTACAGGGAATGAAGCAAAACTAAAAAAAATAAGCTGTGTCTAGGGGTGGGCGATATGGCAAAAAAAGTCATATCATGATTTTTTAACATAAAATCTTGACTCCGATTTTAAAAAAAAATGTTTTATCACAATCTTCCATTGAAAAAATAAAAACATTAAAACAAAAACAGTCATTTTAAATACTTGCAATTTGTAATCAGCAATTCATTAAATGTAAACACACTAATGACACTCATAAAGTGCACAATTGAAATGCAATAATGTAAATAATAAAAGTGAAGACAACAACACTAAGTAGACATCACTCTGATACTGATAGTGAACATCCTCACTGCAAGACGATATATATGATTACTCCACTTTGGCAGATTTGAGATTTTCTTTTTCTCGTCATATTGTCATATCGCCCACCCCTAGCAGTGTCCATGACATTGTGAACAGTATGTATCAGTTAAGGGGAAAAATGAGGTTGACAAATCATGTTGAAGAATTCACAGATGCATGACTTCTATGTTTTACTCAATTTGCAACTCTTGTCTTGTCCCAGGATAATTTCACTGAAACACTTTATCGCTACGATGAAGATGGTTATCAGTCCTACTGTACTGTATGCTGTTATGGATTGGAAGTTATCCTGTGTGGAAATCACAACTGCTGCCGGTACGTTTGTGTGGCCTTCTGCATTCATGTATTTTCCATTTCTCTCTTATCACCATTTGGTATGGGGGCTGGCAATTAAAAATAATCTAATCACTACTTGTATTCAACTATAATATTTCTGATAGATGGGTTGCAAATGAACATGATTCCCGTTTGAGAGTGATCACACAGCTCACAGCAGAGCACCATTTCGCCAATACTATATGAACTGTCTGAAAACAAATGTCCTTCCTGTGACTCCATAGGTCATACTGTGTGGACTGCCTGAATATCCTTGTGGGCTCTGGTACCTTTGAGAAGCTGAAGGAGATGGATCCCTGGATCTGCTACTTGTGTGAGCCCAGTTCTGCAGGCGGCTCACTGAAGCCACGGCAGGATTGGAGCATCCGGGTCCAAGAATTCTTTGCCAATGACAGTGGCTTGGCATTTGTAAGTTATCGCAATAGCAAACACAGTAGGATTTGTGTAGTACATCATCATGCATAACTGTCATTCAATGTGCTAAAAAGAAAAGAAAGAGAAGCGGGTTTCAGCATTTGGCAGCACAATGGCGAAATGCTTTTTCACCCTGCCTGGATTTTACCCTAGGCACAACCAGTAGAGGAAACTGAGGATCTAAGATATATTTTAGGATGATATTGCTTTAGCATATCTGCAGTATATCTAAGGCCTAAGTCATTTATCAGCGACTTATAGAATAACTCAATTCTAGATTTCACTGTAAGTTGGTGTATGAACAATGTGTTAACTTTACAACTAAAGAGGATGTTCATAGTAAACACAACACAAATACACACAAATAAACACCCACACATGTTGGGATGTTTTGAAGAACTGTCGCTGCAAAAGCTATGATCATTCATAAAGCTGCGATGGGGACATTGCCAGTGAGTTCAGTATCGCGTTTGTTGAAACCTTTTTAATAGAATGTTTTTTTTTTATTTTTTTTTATAAACTTTCAGGAACCTCATCGAGTTTACCCTTCTATACCAGCGAACCAGCGACGGCCTCTTAGAGTGCTCTCCTTGTTTGACGGCATAGCCACAGGTTGGTCTCGCTCACCTTTTAAAGGTTGTTGGTAAGGCTGTAACGATATTGCATCGAACCGAGGGATCGCGGTACGCAGACCCACGAACCCCTATCGCGAAGCTTCCTCACAGAATCGCGATGTGCCCTTTTAAAGTTGTTACCCCTCAGTGTAGAACATAACATGCAACATACAGGCAAGAGTTTGCATAAGCGCTTAAAAAGACCAGTAGAAAAAGGGCGCACACGTTCGAGTAACAGTTCCATTCACCCCTTTCTCATATATAACATGCTCCTTCCAACCAACACGTTGTTGTTATCCATTGCCTGAGCAACCTCCGTGAGACGAAAAACTTTGGCAAACATCGGAAGGTGAAGGCCAAGGCCAAATGAACAACAGACCAAGAAGGCTTTTATAAACGTGTCAAGATTTTTTTACTCATGCATGGGCGATGTATTGCGAGTGGAGTTTGACGTTGGAGCGGAGAGAGAGAGAGCGCGAGAGAGCGAGCGCACGAGATGCTCCGCCTGCCTATAAACCAGCCTGGAATCGCTTGTAGGGAGGTGCCTTAAGTCGGACGAACGTTGAGGTCGATAGGCAGGATATTAGGCAGCATTATTTCTTCCCACATTAATGTAAGGCTATATTGTAAAATTACCGCCTACATAAGCAGAAAGCATGCTCCATTTCAGCCTCTGCATTCATTCTCGCTCTTGATAAAATGTCAAACCACAAAACAAAACGAACAATGTGTGCGTTACGTAGCAGTGAGAACTAACTGAGGTTCATTTCGAGTTTTGATTGTAGGCTACGTGCAGGCGCTGCTGCACGATCAAAAAAAAGCTACGGAAATATTTAACTTAATCAAAATTAAGTGTTGCATTTCTTTAAGTAACCTAACTTAATACAACATATTTCCTGACGATATAGGCTATGGCCAGTGTTGTTTTAATGTTTGGATATTAGGCTAATTAAAGTAAGACAGCTGCCAATGACTATACACCCTGACCATCTCTCTCTCTCTCTCTCTCTCTCTCTCTCTCTCTCTCTCTCTCTCTCTCTCTCAACATATGGTCTTAGCCTATTTATAAGCCTTTTTCCTTGGTGAACTAATATCCCTAATATCCCTTATTATATGATGTCAACACCTGGGAACAGGTTGCAGTAGCCTATAGGCCTATCTGCAACATCATTCAGCCGTGTAAACCTACAAAATTAATGCAGGCAGGTAAATGCAAAAAAGATATTAATTACAAAGTATATATATAATTTATTCCTTCTTGTTTTTTTTCTTACATTTTTTTTTGTGTGAAATCGTGGGGCATATCGAACCGTGGGTCATATATCGTGATACAAACCGAATCGTGGGTTGGGTGTATCGTTACAGCCTTAGTTGTTGGTATAATGATCATGCTGTATCTGTCTTGAGGGGTATACTAAGAAGTTGGTTCCGGAGTAAACCAGGTTAAGTGAAGAGGTAAATCATTAAATAGAAGAGCTGGGGTCCTTATTGTCTTCAGAAAATGAGGACTCCAGACTCTTCTATTAGATGATTTCCCTCTTCACTTAACCTGGTTTGCTCCTGAACCAGCTTTGTTGTATAGGCCCCTGGTGATGGGGGTCCCTTGTTTGTTTGTTTTTCACTTTTCAAAATGACAAACACGTCACATTGAATTGGAGTGTAACTTTATGGCTTTGTTTATTTATTTTTCCTTTTTAAGGTTATTTGGTCTTGAAAGACTTGGGTTTCAAAGTCGAGACATATGTGGCATCTGAGGTTGATGACGAGTCCATTGCTGTATCTATGGTGGCCCATGATGGAAAAATTGAGTATGTGGATGACGTGAGGGCCATCACGAAAGAACACGTAAGTTAGTGGTGTGTTTTTTTTGCAGCCTTTAAACCCAACTAATCCAATGTGATGCTTCAAATTTTCCATTTTCATGGGATTTTCTATCACTATGAGGGTACTAGGTGGTCATGAAATAAATGTGTAAAATGATCTAATAGCCTTTTAGTCATTGATATATCAATGGCATTCATTTCGTTCAAATCCGCAAGGAGTGGAAATCGCTTACTGGTAGCTGATACAACAAATTGTTTATTGCATTAAAGTGATAACTAGAAGCACTCAGACAGTGAGAACCTCCGCCAAGGCCATAGGATCACTCATGCCATAACGTGTTTGTGTTTGTGTTTGTGTGTGTGTGTGTGTGTGTGTGTGTGTGTGTGTGTGTGTGTGTGTGTGTGTGTGTGTGTGCGCGTGCGCGCGTGCGTGTGTGTGAGTGAGTGAGAGAGATATCTATTAATATGAGGCCTACCTTATGTTAAGAAAGCTATGACATGGAACTAGTAGGCCTATTTGGCAAATATTTACTAATAGATATTTGAAAATCTGATATTGGGAAAAGTCAGTGCCTCACCAGCCATAAACGTGACCGCACGTCACTGATCTACACGCTGTGGAATCCTATGCCTATAATAGAACTAACAAAATGTGTGATGCAGATCACCACCAAAATGTTATCACTTGTTCCTTTTGTCATTTCCAACAACTCCATAAAATTTTATCAAAATCGGTTCATAACTTTTTGAGTTATCCTGTTGACAGACAGACAGACAAACAAACGAACAGACAAACAAAACGATGCGGCTGAAAACATAACCTCTTTGGCGGAGGTAATATTAACATCAATAAAAGTGCTACCCACATGTGCAAGTTCATTTAATAAAATGTCTCTCTTCCAGATTCAGAAGTGGGGCCCATTTGACCTCCTTATCGGTGGAAGTCCATGCAATGACCTGTCCATTGTCAACCCTGCAAGAAAAGGATTATTTGGTAGGTTCCCATGTTCTCGCTCATATTCATTTGCCTGTCACATATCGAAAATTCCTACCATAAGAAAGTATTATAAGTAAATACATTAAGTCAAAGCAGTACGTCTTGTCATAAGGCATTCCTTGGCGGAGGTAATAATAATTATAAAGAAACTTGAAGCAACCGCACAGGCACTCGACACCTTTTTTTATTCTGCTCTCCATGTGGTGGCACACTTAGCATCAGGTGCAGGTCAGCCAATCAACACAGTTGTGAAATACAACCATTATTGATCCATTACAGTGTCACATTTGCTCTGTTATGATGTAAACCTGGTCTGTCTTCACTGTCCTTCAGAGGGAACCGGCAGGCTGTTCTTTGACTTCTATCGAATCCTCAACATCTTGAGGCCCAAAGAGGACGACCCAAAGCCTTTCTTCTGGCTCTTTGAGAACGTGTCCTTCATGATGCATCGGGACAAAACGGACATCTGTCGTTTTCTGGAGGTGACGCTCTTTGTTTCAGTGGTTAAATGGAATGGTAAATGGACTGTATATAGTGCCTTTCCACTCCTTCGAGCACTTTTTTTTCCTACATTTCTGAAAATAGGGGTCGGGCCCACTGGTGAGTCAGTTCTGCGCCGTTAATTATGAGGGGCACCTCTAAGCCAAAAGTGCCCGAGCCATTTCTCCCCCAGTGCAGCCCTGTCAGCTAGTCTTGCATGACTGACAATGCAACCTGTGTGTGTGTGTGTGTGTGTGTGTGTGTGTGTGTGTGTGTGTGTGTGTGTGTGTGTGTGTGTGTGTGTGTGTGTGTGTGTGTGTGTGTGTGTGTGTGTGTGTGTGTGTGTGTGTGTGTGTGTTTGCAATGCATTGCAGACCTGATTGTTTAGCTCAGTATTAATGTTGAACGTTCATGATGAGTGAGTTTTGCCTGACTGTCTGTGCAATCCTTATGTGTGTTTGCAGTGCAACCCTGTTCTTATTGACGCAGCTAGAGTCAGTCCTGCCCACAGGGCTCGCTGCTTCTGGGGTAACCTTCCCGGAATGAACAGGTTTGTGAGGTTTCATTTCAGTGGGTTTGTAATGGGCTTTATTTGTTTCAAAAGAAAGAAGTTTACCACAATACTTATTTGACTTTTTGCTTGTTTATTCAGCTCTGAATAAGCAAACAAAAAGTCAAATAAGTGTGCGCGACTATATTGAACACTCTTGTGTTTACCAGCACTTAGGAGCTGTGCATGGATCTTTGAACTGGGGCTTTATTTGTTGTTCATCAACACAATGTACTTCAGTAGATGGCTATGTGTCGTATTGGTCTTTATTGGATATTATTTGTGGGTGTTCTTATGTTGTCTGTCTGAGTGAAATTCTGTATGAATTACTATGTTATCAGGCCCATCATTGCCAGTCAGAACGATAAGCTGAGCCTTCAGGAATGCCTGGAAATTGGTCGCACAGCCAAGGTCAGTAAATTGTCCAAATATGTACATGTGAACAAACTTTGATAAACTTCTGGTTAAGGACTAAGTCCAAAGAGACCGTTTATCTCAAGTGTTATCTTGGGTGAAACTTAATCCTAAATTTGTGAAAGAGAGGAAAAATGCCATAATTTCACCAACTAACAACATGTTATGCTGAATTGTTTATCATAACACTCTATTCATTTATAATGTCAAGTGTCATCATGCACACATTTTACCTACTAAAACACCTTTTTAATTCCTCATATCAAGTGTCAAATGTGATCATGTATACATCATTTTATTAACAGTTTACCAAAGTGCGCACCATAACAACAAGGTCGAATTCCTTGAAGCAAGGCGCCAACGATGATTTGTTTCCCGTGACCATGAATGGAAAAGATGACAATCTGTGGATCACAGAGCTAGAGAAGTAAGTTAAATTCAGAGATTAATAAATATGTTTAATTTTTTTAAAATGTGGCACAACAGTAGACCAAATTATGGCCTGTCCTGTGCTATCTGTTTTCTTCTGTGTGCGTGTTGTCTTGTTGCACATTTGGTTGCCCTTTTTTGGGGACAATAACAAACCTGCGGCCCACAAAGCAGGTTAAGTTAAGAGGTAAAACATCTAACAGAAGAGCCTGGGGTGCTCATTTTCTTTTTTTTTCTTTTTTTGGAGTCCTGGGGCCTCATTTATCATCAGTTCTTAGAATGCCTTCTAAATTGTGTCCTATGAATGAAATATAGAATGGTCGCAAGTACAGAAAATTTGGGATTCATTAAGCGTGTGTTGGCTGCTCCTACGCACACCTCTACATGATAAATCCCACATCTTCCAAATCACTGTGAACGCGCGCACTCGGGGTAATTTGCATCCCAAAATGTCTCCAAGTAACCATATATGGTATTAAAACACATTCAAATGCATGTTAATTTGAAGGCGCCACCCTGTTTGGACACACATGAACACACGTGCCAAACGAAGTGCTGGTGGCAAGTGCTGCAGAGCGGCAGAAGTGGAGGTGCTTTTGACAGGAGGACAGTGTTTCAAAAGACGTGAAAGAAGGAGACACACATGGATGTAAACACTGCCAAATAGTACACCGTCATACTCCACTGCAATTCAAAGCATACTGTATAGGGCATGGCCAATATTATGTGCAATTTCATGTTTCTTCCACTCGCACGCATGGTCTGGGGTGTGCGTAGATTTAGCCATGTTTCTATGTTCAAGTACATGCTCATAAATCCCACACTTTGCTCAGGAAAAGATGGCACGCATGTTTTACTCACAGATTTGTGCCTAATAACGCTTGATAAATGACCCTGGACTCCAGGCTCTTCTATTACGTAGATGATTTACTTCTTAAATTAACCTGCTTTACTCCTGAACCAGCTTTGTAGTATGGGACCCTGAACTTGAACTTCAGACTAATGTTTTGCTTTTCGCACTTTGCCCTTAGAATTTTTGGCTTTCCGAAACACTACACGGACGTCAAGAATATGGGCAGGCAGCAGAGGCAGAAGGTCCTGGGGAAGTCCTGGAGTGTTCCGGTGATCAGGCACCTCTTCGCCCCTCTGAAGGACTATTTTGCCTGTCATGACATGGCCTCAGTCACCACCAGCAACACTGTGGGATGCTGAGTAGTGTCTGCTGACAGAAAATATGAATTTGTATACTTTTAACTTTTTAAACATTTTTTTGTAAATAGTGTCCATAATGTAGTATTTTTTAATAATGAATGCAATTGTTTGGTAGTGATTTTTTTTAAACTCGTTAGGGTTTTACTGGGCTGTGATTTTTGTACTTGCATTTTGTATATTGCCGTATTTTTTTTTATTGAATGCTCAGATCAGGGATGGGCAACTGGAAGCCCGGGGGCCACATGCGGCCCGCTTCCTCACTCAGTGCGGCCCGTAGATAAACCATATTTAATAATGAGCAAATAATGAGCAGACTTTTATTAAACCACTAGTGAGTCAATATGTTGAAATTATACTGTTGGCTGACAGAGGACGAATCTGCAAGTTGTAGTCAGATCCGTGGTCACCCGGCCCTCCGATGGTCAATATGAAAAAGATGTGGCCCTCCTTATCATGAAAGTTGCCCATCCCTGGCTCAGATGATTATTTTAATGATGTTTTAATCTATCCATTTATGTGATGGGTCAGTTTGATTTTAGTATACACCTACTCATTTGCAATTAATTTATGATCTTTTAAATCTATTTACAGGAACATGTTGACGTGCTTGTGTCAGTTATGAATCTGTTATTAATTGGCTTCACATGCATAATCACATATTTGTAATGTTGTGTGAGATTTTAATTTATCCATGTAATATATCTTGTGATATTGCTGTACATGGCAGTCGTGACCTAATGGTTAGGGCTGTGGACTTCGGTGGGTTGCAGGTTGGAAACTGAAGTGCCCTTGAGCAAGGCATGTAATTCCATATTGCTCCAGAGACTGTAACCAGTACCTTGTAAATAATTGTGAGTTGCTATGGACGAAGTGTAATGTAATGTATAATTGTACATGTTGGTTAGGTGAACAAGCTGGTGAATCTCAGGAGTTTGACTATGCTTAAGATTGCATTCACACTAACTAAATATATACCTCCAAATACATTGCTGGTTTGAGATAATGAATCGGTGTGAAATGTGTTTTATTTGAGTTAGGGTTCTGTATCATAGTCCATCAGGAGAATTTTCAGCCCGTTTTTGTCTGCTTCTTGTCCTCAGACTGGAGCCGGGGGTTCTTTTCAATACTCTTACTCTTCCTCGTCCTCGGTCTGTGCTTGTGGCCTGTGTATGCAGTCAAGTTGGCAAAGCAATTTGTTGCACTTTGTCAAAGCCAGTGTGGGGAGGGCTTAAATGTGCACTGTGTTATATTTTAGAAGCTTTTTTCCAGAATTCATGCCGCCTATTTATATATATATGTTACCTTTTTCATGATTACTTACACCCACCACCAAATTCTAAGTATTAATCATGACTGGAAAAATTGCACTTTTCATACATGAAAAGGGCGATCTTCATCATTGCCTGCCATTTTGAATTTGAAATTAGAAATCCAGAAAGACATTTTTAGCTGCAAAACTTGCTTCATTTTGGCCATACTAGTAAATATTCATGAAAAGATCAAATTGGGCAGTAGGCAGCCCAGTTTCAATGAGCAGCATAGTTGCAATACCTATGAACCTATTAAAACATGGCCTCTGTTAACAGAATGGCAATGGCCAAGTTGTTATGTATTACTAATGGCTCTTTGTAATGTCATAGCAGTGAAGTGTAATGGTAGTAAAAAAAAAAAATGTAGGGACTATTACAGTACTCCAATAGAGCGGGCCACGAGGCAAGGGATGATTCTCCTGACCATCCCACAGCCACTTGCAGAGGCGTGTCTTGCCAACAGGCAAAACAGGCAGCCGCTTGGGGCCCCTATAGCCCCTAGACAGTGAATAACAGCCCACACTTTACCACAGTAGTGCCGATTTTGGTTCAAATGGTCTTTCTTTTGCATTTTCGCTTGCGGCCCCACCTGACCCTAGAATCGCCTCTGGCCACTTGCAATAGGCCTATCTGGCCAACAAATGTAAACATGACCGTGGAAAAAATATGACTTTATAAACCTTAGTAAGATATGATCACATTAGTTTTGACTTCTAGCTTATCTACCCGTTCGGCCACTGTTTATAGCATATTATTTCACTTCAGAGATGTGGACCATTTTCAAACAAAAAATGATGTTGATGATGGCCTGAAAATGGGCAGGTAGTGCGTGAATTGTATTGCTTTTTTCAAACACATCTGAAATAAATAAGTCAATTTTGTATTTTTATTTATATATATATAATTATATTATATATAAATAATACTACTAAAAGTAAAAAGAAGCTTAGATATAACCTTTCCCATTATTGGAAGGAGACATTTTGGAAGTTATTTTTACCAGTTAGGCCTAGGGGGAGGTGCCCCAACTTGTATCCACTGATTTTTGGAAACCAAGGGCCCATACCTATAGACCCTGGGCCAAGGGACCAGAATTCAAAAACTTGCCTGGAAGTGCACAATTTTCACAAAGTCCCTCTTGACTACATTGCATAAGTACGTAGACTATTCTATACCTCTTGAAAATGCCATGTTACAACCACAAATGCTATATTTGTGCTATAAGTTAATGACAACGTGATACACGAAAGTGCAACAAAGTTTTGAATTTAACCTCATGTACAGGCCTATATATTATTATTAATAATAAATATTTATTCTTTTATTGTTCATTTTTTAACTGAAAAGTAGGTTGCAAACAATGTCAGCCCCCTGATTTGTACAACCACATTTTGCTGAAATTACAGCTCCAAGTTGTTTATGATAGGTCTATTCCCATTTTCCACACCTGGACACTTGGGCAAAAAAATAACGTGTCTCAAAGGATTTGGGGCAGTTGCAGTAAAAGGCAACAAATGTTGAAATAGACTGAAGAGAACTTAAAGGAGGACCCAGGATTTTGTCTCAACTGGCTTTATAATGGTCGTCTTAATTGGCATGTCCAAATCTGTTCTTAAAACCAGCCTAAACATTTGTTTAGTGGTCTTCACTGGCATCCCATAACATGTTTTGTAGAGAAAACATGGCTTCTGTCATGTTTTATTTGGCATGTTGTGAATAGCCTACATTTTTTTTTCTTTCATTCACAAAATGGCAAATAAAAAATAAGAACAAATTTGGACATGTCCATAGACGACCATTATAGAGCTAGTCGACAAAATCCAAATTGTTGACAGTATGGAGGAGTTAAATGTGTATGGAGAAGTGTACCTGTCTGTTGTCATCCTTTGTTTACATTTCTGCCTGCCCTCTGGTGGCCCCATTGTCTTACTGCCACTGCCTTAACCATGTGCTTTTGATTTAAAGTCAACTTAATTGTCAGTTTCTTCATATGCATAAATTGTTGTAGGCCCAGATATGACATCTTTTGGCATCTGGAAAGTAAACTGGTCCACTTCGAAAAGACACAAATTTTGTGTATTTCTCACAAAATATGAAGGATTTCACAAAACCTTTTTTTTCACTCATTGCTAGTGACTGGCTTAAGACATTTATTAGCAATCTTCTGTGTTTACTCTTTCAAAAGCATGATCACAACCCAAACTACCCAAATGACCCTGTTCAAAAGTTTACATACCCTAGTTTCTGATGCTGAATAGGGCACTGTTTAACATCAGGGACTGCTCTAAATTGTTTGTGGTAGTTGTAGATAAGGCTCTTAATTTTCTCAGATGACAAAACAGCACACCTTTCCTGGCAGAATGGTAGTTTCCTATAATATCTTTGAGTCTTGCTGGAACCTCACATTTGTGGTTTCCCCTGAGTGGCTCAATGATGTTGAGATCAGATGAGTGAGACGGTTGCTCAAAAACTTAATTGTATTCTTTCTGAAGCTAATGACGGGTTGATTTGGCTTTCTGTGTTGAAATATGTTCATGTTGGCATGTCCAAACAATGGACCATGTGCAGTTTCAAGGCTGATGAGTGTCAAGTTTCCTCCAATATTTTTCACAGGGCAATGTATTCATCATTCTGTGAGTATGGACCAAAAGTATAGTGCATTTGTAACTCAAATGTCCCCATGACATCTGTGGTCCATGACCATGTTTCACAGAGGGCATGGAGTTACTTTCATCACAGGCTCCGTTGACTGTTCTCCAAATGGTACTGTTATAGTGGCTGAAAAAAGTTCCATATTGATCTAAATTTTCCAAATGACTTTGTCACAGGCATTCTGATGCTTCTCACTATACTATTTGGTGTATCATATGCAAAATAACATGTTTGCAATTTTGTAGTAATGGCTTTCTCCTGGCAACCCCCAACAGCTCATCTTTCCTCAAGTGCCTCTTTGCTGTACAGCTTAAAACATTTTTTTCATGTTGTTCTATATTTCACCTGAAGTTATTTTTTGGTTGTCCTATGCCTCCTGAACAATTCCCCTTGCAATGACCATTGCAATGCAATGATTCCCTTGCCCAATGGCTTGATTCCAACCGAACCCCTCATATTGCATTTCTGAATTGAAATTCCAACAGTGCCAACATGTCAATATTTCGACACAGAAAGCCAAATCAACCCGTCATTAGCTTCAGAAAGAATAAAATTAAGTTTTTGAGCGACCATCTCACTCTCCTGATCTCAACATCATAGAGCCACTCAGGGGAAACCACAAATGTGAGGTTCCAGCAAGACACTCAAAGATATTAAGGGAAACAACCATTCTGCCAGGAAGAATGTGCTGTTTTGTCATCTGAGAAAATTAAGAGCCATATCGACAACTACCACAAACAATTTAGAGCGGTCATTGATGTTAAACAGGCCCATATTCAGCATCAGAATCTAGGGTATGTAAACTTTTGAACAGGGTCATTTGGGTAGTTTGGGTTGTGATCATGCTTTTGAAAGAGTAAACACAGAATATTGCTAATAAATGTCTTAAGCCAGTCACTAGCAATGAGTGAAAAAAAAGGTTTTGTGAAATCCTTCATATTTTGTGAGAAATGGCCAAGAACGCGTTTATTCTGCTGGGGTATGTAAACATATGAGCACCACTGTATTTCTTTGTCTCATACAGCAGTGTTTCCCAACCAGGGGTACGTGTACCACTAGGGGTACGCGAGCACACGTCAGGGGGTACGCGGAAAAATGTGATAATGACAATTGAATAGAGTATAGTCATACTGGGATAAAGGTATATATAGAGAGAGCATGGGATAGGGGGTACTCATGGTACAACAAAAAGGCTTAGGGGGTACTCGAGTCAAAAAAGGTTGGGAAACACTGTCATACAGTACCTATAAAATGATTTTAATTGGAGAAATATGTCTTGTATATACACACATCTATGGGTAATGAATGGCAATTCGATATTAAATGTAATATTAAGTAATTATTCCCCCTGTATTTCATTCTGAGTGACTCAGCCTCTATGTAATGGGCGTAGCCTATCTGTACAATTAATGTTGGCTGTGAATATACTGCAATATTAATTTCAAAGTCCAACAGTTTACCAGCCTTATTTTCAAGACGGTCTCAAAATATATTCAAGATTCTCCAAAACCTGTCTAGCTTGCCTTGTACTCTCAAAAGCAGAATAGAGAGTAGAGCAGAGTATAATTGGTTAATCCCAAATGGAAATTAAGGTGTCCAGTTGCATGCAAACATAAATGCAGAATACATAAGACATAACACATCATTACACATTAACCATATATAGGTAGCTCACTCTAACATACATTCAGCCAAAGGCTGATGTCTCTCTCTCTCTCTCTCTCTCTCTCTCTCTCTCTCTCTCTCTCTCTCTCTATCTCGCTCTGTCTCTCTCTCTCACTCACTCACTCACTCACTCACTCACTCACTCACTCACTCACACACACACACACACACACACACACACACACACACACACACACACACACACACAGCTGTAATGATGAGAAGTATAACAGTGACTCATCACCACATGTGCCATAGCTACGGTATGTGGCACAGAGCAGCCAAAAGCTCTGAAGTGAAATGGTGTCCAAAATGTTTCCAGGAGTGTCAGAAGTCACTGTGCATACCTAGTCCATGACAAAAATCCATTGACAAAAAAAAGATGGGGGATCACAAGTTGCACACTGTGTGGCTGCGCTCCACCTCTACACACTCTCTCTCACACACACACTTCAGCATACAAAAATTGATTGTCCTGTATGACTGTATTGAAGAAGAACTCATTGCAGTACAGTAATTATCCTAGTGCAGAGTCCTAGTGCAGAAAAGTTGTCCTGGTTGATTGCAGATTTATCATCTACTTTCAAATCTCCTCAACTCGAGACTTGGTCTGACCAAGAGAATAACAATTAACATTTCCCAAACGCCATGGTTGACCCGCCTCCCTTGGTTTGCGGTTGTTTGCTTCCCGACATAGTGGGAGGAGTTCCTGATTTTTCAGGAGCTCAGAAACAAAATGTGTATTGCTCTGGCTTGACTAGGAGGGCGTGGCCTGGTGTGGGGGAAACAGTGAGGAGAAGCGTGCAGATACTGTACGTATGCAAGTGGGGGGTGAGGGGGGGGGGGTTGGTTTGCAGTCCAGTCACCTATAACGATCTCTTTCGATGTGTCCTTCTGTGTGGTGTTGGCCCTGGGGACAAAGGACCTCCATAGCCTGTCTGCAGGACATGGCGAGAAAACTGTAGCGGAACAGGCAAACATCATGACCCATTTTTATTCCAACACACCAGGCCTAGGCCTTATGCTGGGAACATGCTGTAGGATGCACTTTTTGTGTAACGGAGGTCAACTAGCAGAGTGTGGCATGGAGCGTTAGTAAAACCTCCCTCCCGAAGCCTCATACAGTATCAGTAGCGCTGAGCTATCAAACTGCTCCTTTAGCCCAGCAGAATGGTGCTGTGCCTCTACCCATACGTTGACTTGGAGGTGGCGGGTCCGAGCCCAGAGTGGCGGACTGCGAAGAAACACCTTAGTTACACTGGTGCCATGACCCGGATGGGAGTGAGATTTAGGGGTCCAACTAGCAGAGTGTGGCATGGAATGTTAGTAAGATCTCCCTCCCAAAGTATCGGTAGCTTGACTAGGAGGTGGCGGATTCCAGCCCCAAGTGGCGGGCTGAAGTGGAACACCTAATGACAGAATTGTGAGGGGCGCTCTTCTGAATTCCATGTTGAGGTCGCTGTAGAGTCAAACAATGATGGGAACAATTGATGAGACAGTTGGCGATATGCATCCCCTTACATTATACCTCCAGTATTGTACATTGAGCTTTGATCATTCTGCAGCAAGTAGGCTATGTGTGCACGAGCTCGCTCGCACATGGTTGTGTGACGGAGGTCATCTTGCACCTGTTCACCCCCCTCGGGGATCGAACGTGCGACCTCGTCAACTACAACGGTTCGGCAATGGGAGACACAGTACGATACCGCTGGGCCAAGAGACTAGTCTCTCGGCCCAACGGCACAAGACTGTATGAAGCTATCGGAGGGAGGTTTACCAACGTTCCACGCCAACTCTGTGCTAGTTAGCCTCCGTTACACTCTCCCCCTTAAACCTCACTCCAATCCGGGTCACGGCACCACTGTGACGGAGGTCATCTTGCACCTGTTCACCCCCCTCTGGGATCGAACGTGCGACCTCGTCAACTACAACGGTTCGGCAATGGGAGACACAGTACGATACCGCTGGGCCAAGAGACTAGTCTCTCGGCCCAACGGCACGAGACTGTATGAAGCTATCGGAGGGAGGTTTACCAACGTTCCACGCCAACTCTGTGCTAGTTAGCCTCCGTTACACTTGCATGCATAATTTAAGCCTCAAAGCAAGCATGTCCCTGGCCTTTGGCAACCAATTGCACTTAATACCCTCAAAAGGCCGGGGACATACTTGCTGCTAGGTCGGTGCTCTAAGTGCTTTTCATTTTATTCATCAGTAGCCTATATCCTACCTACCTGACCCAATTAGTTTATCTATGCATGCTGCCTACAGCATATAAGATAATTTGTAAAATGTGGTTTGATGTAGGCCTGTCGCACACCCTGTAAAAAATATAGCTTGATGTAGGCCTATGGCACACCCTGACTGAGTTTGGTCAGAGAAGAACCAGAGCAGAGATTCAGATCCTACGTGGGACCTCTGCGTGGTGACGTCATTTATGCAAACTCATCGCGCTGCGTAACGTCTTTGGCAGTATCATAGGAGGACCCGCCGGCAAGAACGGGTGAAATACCAAGGGAGGAACTAGCGGCATCCACGCTTCTTTTATGTGTCTTTCTTTTCTTCACTAATAAATCGGCACTTCCGCAACAACCAGGTAAAATACATAGCCCATCTTCAGCGCTATGACAGGAAATCAACACTTAGACATTTTTGGAACCCTGATGCGAATTTAGAAAACGTAACAAGCTGATCTTAAATTGAGGAAACTAGCTCGTTAGCGTTAGCCGTTCAGTCAAACTGCAACTTAGCAAGCTAACGGCAGCCAAGTTGGCTAACAAGAGGGTGTGGGGTGGATGGATTTCAGTATGATTTTAGATGATTTTGTCATATGTTTAGATGGCATAGCACCAGCAAGGCTTGGGGGTTTAAATCGTATGCTGTTACGAATGGGAGTCTCTGTGGGTCCATAGAAGAAAGAGGTTAATGTTATTATTAGCCTCTGATATCACATAGACAGCTAACTGGCGTAGCGCCGCCTTATGCCAGTTGTAAGACCGGGCGAAAACTAGTTACACGAAAGTTGCTGAACGATAACTAGGCCTAACCAGAGTACCAAACGGTTCACACGAGAGGGTTGAGTTTACTGTACAATTAATACCTTGGCTACCGTAGACCTACTCAACGTCATTAGCCGGCCTCACGAGTATAATAATCCTCTCCTGTTGCTAGCTTGTTGGCTACGCCACAAAACGCCTCTAAAAAACACACAAACAGCAGGTTAGCCCAACTGCACAACCAGCGAGAGGGTTGCTTCTAGGGTTGCCTAGGCCCATGCAAATGGATTGGTTGTGTTTGTTTTGTGCCTGTAATTGAATGAATGGTTTCACCCACCTATCTGTATTTCCCACATGTATAACCTTAAGCGGATCACATTCACTACTACCACTTACTGATCTGATGACATTTCATTTTGCACCTTGTTCTCATTTTTGGCTCAAGTGTACGTTTTTGTTTATTTGCAGCTTACATATGGCTGTAAATGTGTACTCGACCTCTGTGACCAGCGACAATTTGAGTCGTCATGATATGCTGGCGTGGATCAACGAATCCCTTCAATTCAGCATTTCCAAGATTGAACATCTGTGTTCAGGTAGGCTAAGCAGCACATTACAGCATCAAGATGTTACTGCTTGTTAGCTACGTTGTTGTATGAATTAAACTGTTAAACATTTGTTTTTTATCCCTCCAAAACTCAGGAGCAGTATATTGCCAGTTCATGGATATGCTGTTTCCTGGCTGTGTCCCACTGAAGAAGGTCAAATTTGCAGCCAAGCTTGAACATGAATACATTCAGAATTTCAAGATACTTCAAGCTGGTTTCAAAAGAATGGGTGTCGATAAAGTAAGTGTGACTGTACAATAGGCCGACTTGCTAAATGTCAACATGGTGTGTCTGTTTTTTGTCACATTTTTGGCATTAAAAGGTTTCCTGTACTGTTATTAGATGTCCCACCAGTCAATCCAAATCATCAAATCATTAACTGTTAAAACATGTACATGTCACTATTCACAAGTCTAAATATTGTGACTGAGCTGATCAGTAGCCTGTATGCACAATATTTATTTATATAGACAATAGATTTCCGTATACAATAACATCTCAGTTTTTATCCTCTGAAGTTCACCTAACTTAAGTGTTTGAAGTACAGTGTGTAATTATAGAAGCTAATCTACATATACTATCCATTTACTAATTTGACCATTCATGAGTATTTACTAATTGATAAAACAATATTTACTTGTCAGACCATAGTAGGTTTTGTAGCCAAAGAGTCTATGACGTTTAATTAAAAATGATTGATTGCATTTAGGTGATTGGATTCACTTTTTCATTCCAGTCTATATTGAATACATACAAATGGTGGTAGTGAATGTTCATGAAAAAGAACTTTTGTGAATGGGCACCATCTATTCTGGAAATAAATTGCAAAAAAATTACACACAGGATGTAGTTACAGGGTGATTTGAGAGGGTCAAATGCACACCATGTTCAACTCGATAACCTCCCGTCCTCTCCTTATTTTTGTGGCCTCGTACTTTGCTGACGCCCCGCCTTCATGGAGATAACGACAACTTTTGGGGGATTTTTCCCCATTCAACATCCAGATTACAAATTAGAAAAGGACCTTTGAATTGTGCCTTTGCGAGATATTGAATAAAACTCGAGATATTGAGTTGGACAATGGACACACTCAGACTTCCATGCTACCTTGCATGCTCACTCTGATGTAGTGGATAACTTGGAAACCATGGCCAAAATGTTCACATGGGTTTTGGAACCCCATCACAGAAGGGAGAGGGAGGCCAAGACATGAGCTTACTTCAACAAACAGAAGCTTGTCATTTCTTTTTCTTTTTCCGGAATTGCCATGGTAACACCAAATGCGAAATAATCTTTTGATCAAGCTTTAGAAGGTGTTCTAAATGGTTCAGATCAAAAGTTAATTTTAAAAGAGGAACAGCATTTGGCTTTTATTGGCTGTCTGTGGGCTACATGGGAATAATGGACATGCGTAGCACCCAAAAAACAGCTGAATATAGTCTAGTCTAAGCCATGTTTACTGCTCAATCTTAAACCCCACCACCTCCCCAACAAGAAAATGAATAGACGGTTTCCAGGCTGAATCTCATTTGAAATGTACCTGATAGGCTGGTCATAGCCAGGCTCCACACTGCTCACCATCAGAAAACGTTGGCCCCACAAAGCCAAAGTGCAGTAACTACACCAACAATGAAACTGAGAAAAATGTCTTCAAAGCCTTGATATTAGGTTGGATATTGTAGTTGCATCAAATTTGACATTCCACTATCTCTAAAAACGGGACATATTTGGGCCATAAGCGTGTTGTCACAAGACAAATTAGGTATAATGAAAACCATTTTCAGTCTAAGCTCAATTTTGACAAAATCTGTAGTTAATTCACATTGCCTTTTTAGTGCAGCATAGACTCAAACGATTTGCCCTCTATGTTAAACAAGTGAGATATAGTCTGGACACCAGCTAATCAATTTCTCAGTGTGGTTTAGTTGACGTTTTGCATCACCAATTAGTTGGCATTATTAATGTATCATTTGGCTTGTTCGAATCGTAGCCCATAGCCAAATCATGTCAGTTGTATTCACACAAACTACAGGCCTCCATTTGTCGAGTAATACATCGTCATCTTTCCACCCCTCCCCGCTCTCGGATTGTCTCCTTAACTCAGCCTACCGCTTTGGCATGGCATTCAAGCCAAGTCTTTCAGATCAGAAAGTAGCAAGGGAGTTCCCACATAGCACTCTGTTGCTATCTAGTTATGATTATACTCAGCATTTTCCCCTAGTAGTCCTTGTAGTCCAGTGTGTCTAGTGTCCCCCAACCAGGGATGCTGACAGGGGGGGTAAGGGGTCAGTTGTCCTGGGACCAGGGAAAGTTGGCCCCCGGAAATGGGTTCCCATTACTTTGCGTGGGGTCCAATCAGATGACTTTGTCCTGGGCCCGGCCAAAGCTGTCAGTGCCCCTGCCCCCACCTCATCATTATGCATGTTATGACTAGTTAAAATTATATATTGAAAAATCTAGTTTGTCTATGCCTTCAATCATACTTTGATGATTGGTTGACTTATACTTGTCTTGTGCCATTTATGTTTTTGTGGTTGTGTGTCATGAGGCCAGCGGTTTAACATCCTCTTTCTATTTCCTCCAGATTATTCCTGTGGACAAGTTAGTTAAAGGCAAGTTCCAGGACAACTTTGAGTTTGTCCAGTGGTTTAAGAAGTTCTTTGATGCCAACTATGATGGCAGAGAGTACGACCCCGTGGAAGCGCGGCAGGGTCAGGACTCCGGCGCCGTGCCCTCTCCAGCACCGCCAGCCCTTAACAAGCCCAAGAAGGTCATGGCTGCAGGTAAAAAAGATTTTCACAGGTGTACCTCAAAATCTGGATGGCTGAGGAGTTTAGGTTGGATTAAAAGTTTGGTGTTAAAATTCTAACATTTTGATTAGGCAGTGATGACTGTCAGAAGGGCCAGGCAATATCTCTGTATTTCTGAAATGCTTTTGTACTTCAATATGTATTCTTAAATGGGTTCAAGTTTTATTACCAGTGTACACTTCAGTCATCAGTGCTTCTTTCATTTCTCTGTACATTGTTTAATTTAGTATTGGGAATTTGAGTCACCACCGTGCATTTACTGACATTCTTTTGTACTTGGGCTTTAAATAATTTGAAAATATTCAAGACGAATACCATATTCATCAATAAAACCTACAGAATCGGACCGTACCTTAGACATTCAATAAACTATAACTTGATTTTTCATCTCAAACTCCAGTTTACTCCAGCATTCAGTTGGACCAGAAGTCGATATCCATTTTCGAGGGAAGAAAATAATTGTGTTTTTATGCCTGAAGACATTTAAATCAGATTAAACCTTCCCTGATTTAGATGACTACTAACATTTTCGTTTGCTGAAAGTCAGATTGGGTGTTAACTCGTACATTTTGCCAACATTCCATTCGAATTTAGTGCAATTCCCTTGAAACTGTATGATGTGAGTCAAAAGGTTTGGATGTCCTTCTATTGTACAAGCGGTCATCAATAGTTGGCAGGATTTTTCCTCCTCACAGACCTGGTGTAATTGGGCCACAGTTGTTGGCTGCCTTGTACACACATGCCCTTTAAGCTCAGCCTATAGACGCTCAACATAATTTCGATCAAGGCTTTGTGGTGGCCATTCCAAAAAAAATACTTCACTCAAGCTAGGTTGGCTGTATGTATTGTCACTGCATTATTGACTTGTTGAGTAGTCATTGCTGATAAAGGCTTTATTATTTTCCAAATGACCAGTGGATTGTCTTGGCAATCTTAACAGAATGTCTCCTCCCTTTTTTCTTTGTGTTTGCAGCTCCCCCACGCCCTTCAGCTAAGGTAGCTCCCAAGATGGCCCCTGGAGCCACACGGAGGCCCGGCAGCAGTGGAGACGAAGAGAGGGCAGAGCTTATCCAGGAGGTATAACCAGAGCCATGGTATTCAGAGTTGAGACAACTAGGGTACCCGGAAGTAGATTTGCCACTTGCTTGAATGTAGATTGAAACAGTGCCTGGAAGCGACTTTCTTTTCATAGACTAACACAGAACCACTACATAAGAAGCCAAAATTGAGGAGGAACGAACTGCATTTCCGCGCAATTACCAACAAATATATGCACTAGCAGTCAGCGTATTTATGATGAATTCATTAAAATTAGCTGACAGGGAAATAGGGGGAAAACACGATGGGTGATTCATGAATATATTCAGCAATGTTTTGGGGCTTATTAGCAGGTGGTCACCCTATACAGAGCTCAGGTGTATAAAATTAGAGGTATAGGTAAATTCATGATGTCTACTAGTCTTGTACTTGCATTAGAATGTTGTTAGTTATTCTCCTGTACTTATGGAGTATCCAATTGGAGTTCCTACTTTGCTTTTACTTCTAGTTTATACACCTCTGCTTCCGAGCTACTGAAGTGATGAAACACCCAAAAAGCTCTGTGGCCCATTTTGGTTATGACTAGAAACATCAACAATGTCACTACAATTCAACGCTCCGATTGTTTGGCAAACTGTGATTGCTCATTACCATAATGTGACTGGATGGGGAAAAAAACGTTAAAATCTACTGTTGTTGCCCAATAAGCTTTACTGTTTTGTGGCTTATCACAAAATCTGCCCTGGCCCGCACCCTATACACAGAAGGTTACCTGCTGCTGTGGTAGCCGTAGTTCATAGAGGTAGAAAATAACACTAGAGAGGACACAGCCATTTGCGACAGTACTGGGAAATGGCAGCTGGAGCTTCCCAACTTCCGTAGGTAGTGTAAGTACCTTCAGGCAATGCAAGTCAATGGAGAACACACCCACCCCTGTCAAGAAATTGACTAAAACTGTGTAAATATGAAGTAACACTTTAATCAAAGACCAGATTTGAAATGTCAGGCTAAATATCTACTTAAATCATATGAGTCGATAAAATACATTTAAAAATCAAATAATCTCTTTTATGAACATACACTTCAACTATTGTCCTTGTATAGTGTGTTGATGGCCATTTTCACATGATTAAGCCATTTTTGACAGAGGTGAGCCTCGTTCTCCGTTTATTTCCATTTTTCCGATCTACCTACAGATAATGGTCGTTACAGATTGCCGTAAAAAGGGGGGCGGGGTCCTCTCTAGTGTTATTTTCTACCTCTATGCCGTAGTTGACCTGGTCATGTAGCTAGCCTGTCACTTCATGGATTCTTTTTTTTCTCTCCCATCACACAGCTTAATCTACTGAAGTCCACAATTCAAGACATGGAGAAGGAGCGGGACTTTTATTTTGGCAAGTTGCGAAACATTGAGCTGATTTGCCAAGAGAAGGAAGGGGAAGGAGATGAAACGCTGCAGAAGATCATCGATATTCTCTATGCCACAGACGTGAGTATGGCTTTTCATGCGTGCAATTACCTCAAGTATTCGGAAGTGGAGAAATGGGGTGGACTTTCAGCAGTACTGAAAAGTTTGCAACACATGCACATATTACCTTTTTTTTTGCTATGTTCATTTATGCTGCCCATTGACAAATGTGATCTTTTTCATGAGTACCGTAGTTGTTGGTATGGCTCTAAAAACAGAGGACCAACACGTGTAGGTCACATTTATGTCATTTAGGTCAAATGAGCGCAAACATGCTAGTCAGGTCCAGTGGTGATGAGATGTGTGACAATTTGTCAGTGAAGGCAGCTGACCAAGTGGGGTTTTTCAGCCTCAGATTCAACATAACACTGTAGTTTGGCTCAAGTACGAGGGACCTAATGTCTGCTTCAGGATGGATGACTTTCCAGTCCCACAACTTTCCCCACAACTACCCTCAGCACTCAATTTTCCACAACAATGTGCCTTTTCTTATTAGCTGAGTTTAGTAACTTGGATTGTGCTGCTTATGGCTTGTGCATATCTGCCGTCTAGTCATTTCCGTGGAAAAGACTTTCTATATAAGGACAAAGCATATTCTATCTTGCCCTGCTCTTAGAAGGAAAAGACAACAGTTTTTTTAAAGAAGACACTATTTTTGGTGTTTTTAATAAGGTTCCACCTTTAAATGTTTTGAACTTTTTAAAATGTGTTGATGTGAGCAAACTTATTTAATGTATTTATTCAATTACTTATACTAGTGTTGATTTTTAGTGTGAAGTGAATTTTATTACCTGTACTGGCCATGAAATAGCCACAGTAGCGTATTTGGCCATAAATGTAAACAAACGAACAAACAAACTCTATAAGGACAATCTTTGTTTACACATTTGTGCGCATGCACCGCAAATTGAGTGGCAAGAAGAGAGATGCAATAACTTTCCCAATTCCTTAAGAGAGCGAATTCCCTGGCATGAAACCTCACATTTTGGCAACAAACCACAAATTTTATATCTAAGAGTAAGAACTTCGCCAGAAATATCACACGGTGTGTTATACATTTATATTATTGGTTATGGGAGGTTATAGCCTGAATGTATTTTGCTATTTGAAAATTTGACTAGTTATGAAATGTGCTAAAGTGCCGTTGATGTTTCAGTGAACGTCTTTCTTCACCACGAGACATTGCATCAACTGAAACAAAAAGTTTCAGTTGATGCTGTTTTATTTCCGTAAGTCTGATGTCTAATTTGTAACTTATAGATGAACAGTATAGCCATTTTTCATGCATGTCATGAAATTGTCTGTCCTGTACAATGAGAGCTTGGAAACTTTCGTGACACTTTTACAACCTCATTCTTGGCTACATTACAGCAACACCCTTTATTTTGCCTTCCGGAGACCCTACTTTGATGCCTACGCTACAGCTAGTGCAAAATGCCAGGTTAATAACGGGTGCGAAGAAACATGAACAGATTACTCCTGTCCTGTCTTCCTGCCACTGTCTGTGTTTAGTTAAATTCAAGGTTTAAGTTGCCCTACCTACATATTCTACTATGTTCTGCACTCATGCCTCTCAACTCCCCCGAACAAAGGCCACCTCTGACTTGCTTGGTACATCCACAAACACAAAGGTAACTGGGTACCAACCCCCTCACCCCCAAAGCAACTTGTGCGAAACTGTGGCAGACATTGCAAATCTTCAATCATGTGTCTCAGTTTGTCTTGTTCTTCCATCTTGCTGTACCTATGAAAGAGATGCTAAAATGTATCTGTACAGTGCATGGTTGAAAAAGTTAAAAAGAGGTGTATCCCACCTAATCCAAAATGCTACAGTTACACATGCAGATTTTTCTTTGGTTGCTGGCTAGCAGTGATGGAAAGAAAAGTCGGTTGGTTATTTCTTTTTTAACGAACAGCATTTCAGTTTGATTTTAAGAGCAGGTGTAGCAGGAACCATTTGGCCATGTGTTAAAATGCCATTTCTGTCCTGTCTTCACTTTCAGAATGATTTCCTCTGGGTCTGCTGTTGGCGTCCTGGTGTTTTCAGCCTTTATAGTGTTAGAGTGCAGTACACTGAAATGATTATTCACAAAATGCAATTATTTGAGTGACATGGCCCCTTTTAGAGGAGCTTATACTACAGTATTTTTATTTGGATGGCCGGCTCATCTCTTATTGATTTAATACGTGCATGTTGTTTGGAAGTGTAGTGTCCCAGAAAATGCCTCTAGCAAATGGTTTTCCATATTTCGTTCTTGCTTATCCTGTTTGTCATCTTTGAGAGCTCTACTTATTTGGTTGACTATTTCTGGAAGTTGCTGGTAGCTGGTAACTTGCATGTAAATTGTCACAATAAAGGGCCTTGTATACTCAACCAGCAGTGTGTTGCAGTGAGCTTTTCGCAAGAACAACGCAGTTAATTTTGATTGATGCCCTATTTTGAAGCGTGGTGTAGGTCTGCACAATGGTAGGGGCAGTGAGATGATTGTTAAGCTACCTTCAATACAAGGAGTAAACTATACATGTCTGTTGTTTTGTAGCTATACAGCTACACAGGCTCGACGACAATGAAATTAAACATTTAATAAATGTAAACCTGCATTTTTGATGGCACTAGCAGCAGCCACCGTGGTAGTTCGGAACAAGGAAGTGGCTCATTGTCGAGAACAGGTCACACGAAGCAAAATGCCTCTATGGAAACACTCGATATAACTTCAGCGTCGTAACTTGCAAGTGCACGTGTTGTCTTTGTCTCCATGTAAATTAAACTTCAAAGCACGGGCAACTTATTTAATGCCGGGCGGAGGTTAGAACAAGGAAGTGGTCCTCTCGACCAGAGCGCTCGAGAAAAAAGTTAATCACAGCGACTCCTGCTGTCGTTAACTGCGTAACTGTCTGCGGGCAGTCACATTTTCAGGGGTGCCCACCAAATCACTGCAGAGGGGGGGGAAATAACTGCGTGACTGTCTGCATCATCGCGCAGACACGCTTGTTTCTGACTGGTCATAGAATTCCTGGAATATCATGGAATTTCGATAAAGGCTTTTCCAGGAATGGAAAATCATAGCTTCATAGCAATCATAGCACTTGACCATTTTGCACGTGCAGTGAGGTAATATGGAATTTTGTGGAGAGCATATTGTGCAATAACAAAACATACTATCTATCTGTTTTTTTTTTTCTTTCTTTTTTTCCCCTAAATCACTTGCCGTTTTAAACTGTACAACATTCTATAGTGCAATAACTTCAAGAAGCTTCTCAGTTCAGGCAAACATGCCTGGTAAATGCAGGACCCAGGAGACCCCAAATCAATATGTTGGGCATTTCCTTTTACAGTAGATCATGGAAATTCTGTTTTATGGTCAGGGAAAGTGGGGACCCTGTCAGGTATTAACACAAGTTCCATTAATGATGTCGATTAGGGCACCCACAAAATATGGTGACTCAAAAAAACATTTTTGTAATGAACAGCTGAGGGTGCTGTCTTGAAAACTAGGCCGCAGCCAAGCAGCAAATTGTAGCTGGTTATCTCTTTGAGCAAAGTTGCTTAAAGGAGAAGTCCAGTTTTTTTAACATTAAGGCCATTTTCTGAGTGGTCTGCAATGTTTTAGAGTCCCCCTCACCGTTTATTTCATGTTTGCTGCACTCTCTGTTATTTGGCTGATTTGGATTTTATCTCAACCAGCTTTAGAATGGCCGTCTATGGGCACCTGCAACTCTGTTCTTAAAATCACCTTAAACATTTGTTTTTGGAAGTCTACAGCTCTCAAAGTGGTTAGGGGTGTTCACTAGCAGTCCCTAACAAGTGTCAAGGCAAAATGTGGCTTCTGTCATTTTTTATTTGCTATTTTGTGAAAGAAAGTGAAAGTGAAACTTAACTTACAAATTGCTACATAAAACACACATAAAACACGACAGATGCCATATTTCGCTACAAAAATTGTTAAGGAACACCAGTGAATACTACTGAACACTTGGTGAGTTGCATATTCTTGAAAACAAATGTTAAAGGTGATTTTAAGAACAGAGTTGCAGGTGCCCATAGACGGCCATTCTAAAGCTGGTTGAGATCAAATCCAAATAAGCCAAATAACAGAGACTGCAGCAAACATGAAATAAACGGTGAGGGGGACTCTAAAACATTGCAGACCACTCAGAAAATGGCCTTAATGTTAAAAAAACTGGACTTCTCCTTTAACAAGCAGGGCATGCTATGAGTTGTGCTGGCCATGCTGTCCTGATTAAGATCTAACTTGCGAATAATGTGACAACAATCTGCTCCGAATTGCTCATTACAATAAAACTTGGACTTACGTTGTACATTAGTTATTCAGATGAATTCATTCCAAGGCTATGTGAGAACCAGTGCTGCCATAGTTACGTTGAATCGGTATTCTGACTAATGACTTTAATTGAAAGAAGTGGACTTGCTTTGTGTATGTGGGTTTGCCATGCTGTGTCTCTAGATCAGGGGTCGGATGCATTGCAAGAAGAAATCGCAAACATTTGGTGACAATATGAAATGCACATTTTAACAGGGAGCGGATGTTGTTATTTAGCCTTTCCAGCCTGCAACGTTCAGACGGATGCTAGAGAGCGGAGAGATAAGGAGACAACAAGCATCAGGTCAGCGTGGAGTTTACCGTATTTTCGGGACCAAAAGACGCACTGGGTTAAAAGACGCACCACTAAGGACCGTGACTTTTTTCACACACAAGACGCACTGCATCATAGGACGCACTTCATAACTAATTTCATAACTAATGCTGTTGTTGTTAAGAATGCACAAAAAACAACATGCGTGGCCGAATACACGCAATATCAAACGTTGCCGAATATCACAACCTAGCGCTTTCGAGCAGTTTCTTAAAGTATGACATGAAGCCATCACTGAATTTTATGCATGTTCTTTCATAGAAAACAAATGTTTAAACACATTAAATGTAGGCTATTCAGCAACAGATTCATAGAACATTGAAAAAGAATCGCCTGGTATTTCAGGAGTCGCGACCCTCATCTCTCCTTGATATCTGCTCTGCGTCTCTCCCTCCCCTCCCTCCCACACACACACGCGCAGGCACAGCGTCGGCCACCCGTGCCCTTTTTTTAACAGGAGTAGCCTACTTTTCGGTTTCCTGGTGAACCAGTAGCCTGTAAGTAACAGGCTACTGGCACACTGCCCTTTCACACGTCTCCGCAGGCGGGGTTTAGTCAAAAGATGCTTGCACGCGGTTGGAGCAACCTCATATGAATGACATGACACTTCGACCACTCACGTTGAAGCTTTGTGACGTAGGACGTGTCGTCACGTCAGCCGCCAGGTCGGGAACCAAAACGGAACAACGTCCTTTAGAAAATCAACTTGAGGTATTTTGGATAACACCGCTGAAATTGCTGCTTCCATCCAGACGCATGATAACTCCTCGCACGCCGCCATTACTGTTGTGATTCAGGGAGGGGGCGGGCACAGCCAAACTACCCTGGGGGAGGGTGTTGCGTTCGATAAACGTCATACCCACTGAAATCCCTCCCTACGATCCTGATTCGTCGAGCTGCCCCGTTTATTTCGTAAACGGAGGAGGAGAGCGAATCACAGGTGCACCAGAAGGTTTGTGTAGCCCAGCCCCCTGGGCGTCAACACATAGCTTCTGGTTCACCAGGAAAACTTTTCGGTGCAATCCTGGCTGGAAAAAATATTGTTGCCCATTCATCCATGACGAAGACGTTCAGGCAGTCATGAAATAGTGGTAGTGTTGTCGCACAGTAGCAAACATCTTTCTCCGACGTGACAATGCATTTTCGCAGAACTTCTCAACTCCGCTTTCATAAACCTACCCGACTGTTGTTGTCTGATTT
This sequence comes from Engraulis encrasicolus, assembly GCF_034702125.1. Lineage (NCBI taxonomy): Eukaryota > Metazoa > Chordata > Actinopteri > Clupeiformes > Engraulidae > Engraulis > Engraulis encrasicolus. The sequence goes on along the minus strand of NC_085866.1, from coordinate 17,694,025 downwards.
TTTTCAATGTTTGCTAATGTTTGTAATTTAACTAGGGTCTGTGCGTAGGCACAATAGCTTTCTGATAAGAATCACTGTTGTGCCGATCGCAAAGGATGTTGAAGTGTGGAGTCTTGCAACTTGTTTCAGTCAAGGACACTGAAATACCAGTCAATGGCCCTTCCACGCTTTTCACATGCTTTACTGCAATAACGTCTGGCGAATGCATGCAACCATGCACACAACCATGTCAACGAGAGCGCGTACGCCATCATAACTCTGCATCAAACAAATAATATGCAACAGTATTTTTTTCATAACGTGCAGACCCGATTCCCCCCAAAGTCGTTATAAAATATCAAAAGAGTCTCGCGGCCATGATTTTTTTCACACATTGGACGCACTGGCTTATAAGACGCTCTGGCAGTTTTTGACAATATTTTATGATTTTATATGCGTCTAATGGTCCGCAAAATACGGTAAATGTCTACTGGTGGTGATTGCGCGCACTGGTTGAATGAGTGTCGCAGACTCGATCGTAGCATGTTGGTGGCATCACTGACAGCATTGTTCTTCTAACAGACTTTTGCAGAGCACCAAACACAATTTAAATTTAAAATCTTTGCCTTACTGTACAAAGTTAAACGATTGCAAGTTTAGAACAATGGTAATTTGTGCACTGTCTAAAGATGACCTTTTCCTCATGTTTCAGAGCCAGTGAATGCCAATGCTGCCATCAGCTGGCAAAAAGACATCCCCAGACAGGCTTGAAATATAACAAGATAGTCGGCAGTATCCAGTGGACAAGGCATTATCTTCTAGTGCAGTATAATAAAGATTGTTTTTATTTTTTGTATTGAAGTGTTCATAGAAAATAAAGTTGTGATGCAACATATTTGAAGGGTTGAGAAGTATTTGCTCTGTAAAACACTGAAAGGGCTAATGTTATAAGAGAGGAAACGGCTTTTTAAGATGTCTTGGAGGGTAATTTTAGTGTGTGCCATGGTGAGCAGTGAAAGCTGCTGCACAGTTACTAAGTGTTTTTTTTTTAAATGCACTTGTCACAGTGGAGTTTCTATTTTATTTTTATTATCTACATGCCTTGTTCGTATGTAAATTGATTAAAAATATTCCCATTTAAACATTTCTGCGTATGTAACTGGCACCTTAGATTGATTATGAGATTGAACTAGCAGTTCAGTTAGTGTTTGGTGGTAATGAAAGCGGGGTCTCGGTTATGACCATACAGCCCAGAGCACAAACAGAACACGCTGTTCTAATGTGCATGCCAGCCTATGCTTCCTGTGACTTCCATAACCAGTCAGCCTGGCCAAGTTGATGTAATCTTATGAAATTCAAATCAATTGGAGCCAATTTAATTTCCAACAGGTCAATGGGATGTTTTTAAAGGTGCACATACTATTTGCAGTTTATTTACAGAATTCCTGCTGCCCATTCGCAAATTTGACCTTTTCCACAAATACTGACCACCACCACCAAATTCTAAGTGTTCATTATGATCGGGAAAGTCGTAATTTTCATACATGAAAAGGGGATTTTTCTCCATTGTCTGCCATTTTGAATTTCCAGAAATGTATTTTTAGCTGCAAAACCTACTGTACCTTGGTCATACTAATACATCTTACTTAAATAGGAACTAGGAAGGATGGCGTCATTTATTTGTGCGCTGCCTGTGGCATGCCTGTCTCAAAATCTACACTGTAATTAAAAAATGCTGTTCAAATAAACTCACTATGAGACTGTTTTGCACCACAGAATGCCAGCAGTTGATTCAAATCTGAATACGGTATGCAAAGTGATGTTTCAAATGAAAAGTGTTTCCCATGACACTCATTCAGTCTGACACTGTCAAAAGTTGCATGTGGGGTTTTCTGACAGCGAACCGTGGATGTGATCACGAGAGCCATCGCTCACTTACTAAAGACTCGTATAAGCGTCGGCTGACTCGGGATCGTGATTAATTGAACTTTTAATCCTACCTGGAGCCCCTTTTAATTACTTTGTAAATATTAATGAAAAGATGAAATTTGACAATAGGCAGCATAGTTGCAATACCTGTTCACCATCCAACAGCTGGATATTTTTAAATTTGGGTATTTTTTTCTCCTGTTTACATTGGTTTTGGCCTTCCATTTCCATATAAACAGTTTTAAAACCCACTTATAAAAAAATCTGGCTTAAATATCCCACGTAGGGGGCTAAAACGCACCTGTTACAATCAGGGCTGGGTGAAATAATCGATTTAATCGATAATCGATCAATACCATTTAAAATTCACATAATCGATTCACAGGGTACAAAATCTTTTTTTTTTGTTTTTTTTTTTGTTCTTTTTGTTTAATTTAGGTCTATGGAAAATACCCAGTAGGTATTAGTCAATTAGGCCTAGGCCTACTTATTACAAATTAGCAATCTGTTAACACTGTCAAGACCCAGCCCGTTGACATTTTTATATAAAAACAGGCAACAGCATCTTTTTGGGGAAATCCTGGCACCAAGAAGGGAATGGATTGAATCGATTCGGAATAGGGCTGGGTGGTTTTGGAAAAAATGTGCGGTTTTCTTGATGAAAATTGATATCACGGTTTTCTGCACGTTTTTTTTGATAAGCGCCGATTTCTACCCAAATCTTAATCTTTCGGCCGAAAAAAACGGAAATTAAATTTTAAAATGAGATAAAATCGTGAATTTAAATGAATCTCCATTTCTATTTTATCACTTTTTCATTTATAGTTTATATTTCCCTACCCAACACTTTAAGTTCCCTTTCAAGGAAAAAGGGTTAATAAATTATTATAAGCAGCTGTTTTTGGCTTTTTTCCCCCTAAGACAGCCCAAAACTGCTTATTTCTCGTTCTACACCTGGCAACACTAGTTGCTTAGTTCTCGTTCTACACCTGGCAACACTGATCACTAGGTCTGGCATATCGTCGTGCATATCCTGTTTTGCCTTGTCCCCCAGCTTGTTCAATTAGCCAGGAGTCTGGGAGTGGCTTAATTGATGGCACCTGGCTGTGCAATGAAAAGGTTTTTAAATGCTGAAGGAACTGAAGGATCTTCAGAGGCTGTCTGTGTGGTGTCTTGTCTCTGTGTACTTAAATAAAACCCACACGATGGGTTGTCTTTTAAAGGTGTTTTTTGTACTTCAAGTTCAAGTTTGGTTCTGTTGTTATCCCCATGGGGCCATTACATGTTTTGGGGCGTAACACTGTAAACAGTGTATGTGGGACTTTCTGACACGCCTGTTGTGTTGAAAATGAAAGACGATCCATTCATATTTACTGAGCAAATTTAGAAATGTAATGAACTTTGTACTTATCTTCATTGTCACTCAACACAGGAAGGGAGGCCCATATAGAATTTTATGTGGGTCTGCATTTGAGTGTAGATTTCGAGACTGATTTTTGAATTTTCGAATTCAAAAGGACTACTCTGAATTCGAACACATATTGAATATTCAAAAATTGAGCCCCACCCTAGATGTGTGTTGTGTGAAATTAAATGTGCAATTGTACTGTACACACTCTTTGCAAAAAAAAAAGCGGGAGCAATTTACTTTGTATAGAAAGCGAGATGACTGTTAAGAGTTTGGGTGGTGAAAGGCTCTTGCACAGTTTATCTCCCCTTATGACCCTGGTGTGTCCCATACATAACTGTCATGCCTGTTAATTCAACTAATTCATTCTTGAAATTGAATTATCATCTTTGGGCAGGATATAGACGGTGTGAAGGCAAGAGCTACTTTCTAGGTGCATACAAGTCCAGGGATTGCTGATGGCACAGCTCAGTGCATAAATGTAGGTTGTTGAGCCGTGTCATTGCTGAATGTGCTATCTACGCTCTCAATATAAACTAGGGATGCAAATTATCCATTAATTCATTGTTACCCTAGTTGATAGGCCTAATTGATGCGTGGCATTTTTTTCCCCTCAAATCTCAATGCCCCCCACCCCAAGAACGATTAAATCTTAAGATTAAAACAAAAATTGAAACAAATAAATAATCATTTCTATGTATTCCTTAATCCAAAGGTGATTGAAATGTTTCCCCTCTTCACACTCCTCTGTGCCCATTTCACCGGTGTCTCTTGCCAGTTGTGTTGGTGATTTAATTAAAAAATTTTATAGATTACCGATTGATCGATTAATTGTTGACATCCCTAATATAAATGTTCTTCTCCTAGGAGGGCTTTGTGATACCCGATGCGGAGTCTGAAGACCAGGAGGAGTTTTAAGACCTCTTACTGGACCAGGCGTCGCTCCTGTCGCCTCCTCCAACCACCTCTTTCTTTTGGACACCCCTCTTCCCACAAGCAGTTTTAAAAAAACAAATCAATTCTGAAGGCTTTGTGCCTTTTGGAAGAATTAGTCTTTCCAATTGAACTGTTGCATCCAACCGTGTTTTAGAAGTGTGCCGCGTTGATGAGCTTGAAGAACTCCCTGTGAAGACCCCACTGGCAGCTCTGTGGCCAGATCCCAATGTGGAGCACAGGGACAAGACCATCTTCAGTGCCGCCCCATGTTGAGAGGAGAAGATTATTTGTGAGATTCAACTTTTTTCTCCTTTATTTTCTTGGCCTTTCTTTGTTCACGGCACACATCGTTCTCAAATTGTCTTGTACCTGCAATGTTGTAAATCCAACCCAGTCTCACACCCTCAAATTTTGAGGTTTACATAATTTAGTCCATTGTGGTGCATCATGATTTTTTTCCCCACCAAATTTTCATGGTATGTTTGTGCAGAAATGCAATCCTGTTTAAACATTTTAGCAGCCTGCTTTGGTGAAACCCAGTGATGGGACTTAAACCTTTTTGCCAAAGCATTTGATGCATTGTGAGAAGTTATGCAAGAGTGCAGGGCACATTTTTCTTTCTAATTCCCAAAGCAAACTAGAATCAGCGGTCTCTAATACATTCTTTGGCCAAAACTTGCCTTTACAAGAAAAAAATACTGCCAGAGCCTTTATTCGCAGGCCAGAGTCTAAGACGTCTGTTCAACTCTGTTGAAACTGCCTTGAAAGTGTTTCTTGATTATATCTGATACAGACCAGAGTGGTGTGGCTTTCGAATGTTGCAGTTGGTTCCCCTTTTTGCAATAGACGTCAAGGGGAATGCTCTTTACTATGGATGTCAAATGTTATTTAGTTGCCTTTTTAAGAAGTTCATTTCCTAGAGTTAATTCCACTCACTATTTAATGAAGTTATGTTTATTGGAATGTATGTTTTTTTTTTTTGTTCTTTTCCCCCATCTGTGCACCATGTCCACCCTCCACTACCACACACAACTCCAGTTAAGGAGCATGCTTTTGCATCCCCATATACTAAAGCTGCCTGTTACTTGTGCAATGACTACCCAGGTTAAACCTGCCTATACTCTATAGATGATGGTATCAACATATGACATCTAGATTTTCACCCAAATACTTTGTGAGGAAACACTCCCTTGGATGCTTGATTGCAAAGGAAATCTTGCTTGAGCACAATCACTTCAACATTAACAACTTAGGAAGGTGTTTGTTTCATTGTGTTACTTCACCCGTACGGTGTATTTTGTGCCAATTGGATGTGTCTACCCCTGGTTTTGAGTTTTAATTTTGCCGTGTGTGTGCGTGTGTGGTTATAGTTGGGGCATCTTAGATTTCTTCTTTTTTGAAGGGCGGTGAAGCCAAGGATGCACATTCAAGAATAGTGACATTTTCTTCCAGTGTGAGGGGTATGGTGGGCGTGATTGCCTTCTGTGGCCTTCCAGAACAATCTGCAGAGAGATACTTGTGCACTGTGGGGCCAATGGGCCACTACTGCTTTCAATTTTCTTTTTCTATCTTTTGTATGCTCACTCACTGTCCTTTTATGTCCCCTTTTGTACTTGCAGGTTGTTAGTTTTTACTTTTTAAATAGTTTTAACTGGTCTGTTTCTTACAAACAATAAACCTGTATTTACATGTGAAAGTGTTATTTTTATTTCCACTCAGCACATGACATTATTATTATCAGCTGTGTGTGTGTGTATGTCTTAAAACATTTCAGATGTGAAATTATTTGACAACCAACATTTATGTGCATTTTAATAAAGGCCACCCCAAATAAATGATACCTTCAATAATTGGTAGAGCCTACTTTTGCTGTCTGACACCTCCCATAAAAACAGGGTAACTCGTGGGTAGACTATTGGTCGGCCAGTTACTCAAGTGCCTTGATTACAGTGATGTTTCTTGCCTCCCTAGAATAAACAGACTTTAGGACTATGCATACATCTCAATTATGTTGAGGTCTGGGGGCTTGGATGGCCATTGCGATACCATGCCATTCCTCGGTAGATTTTGAATAGGCGTACCTTGAATCAGAGCCATGGGATTCAGAGAGGTGACAAACCGAGTACAGGAAGCTGGCTTGTGATGTGATTCATGTAAATTCAAATAATTCTAGGCAGCATCTTTCTGTTCGCTAGAGACTTGACACAGAACCTCTACATTTTGCCTGTCAGGACTTTTAATAACCAATTAACGCACTTCACACTGTACTATACCCTGTACAGTATGTGCAGGCACGTTAGGCTACTGTGTATGTGTTTTAGGTCACTAGTGAAAGACAAAAGATGGAACTGTGGCACTCTGTTCTTATTCACAGAATATGGACAACACCTCAAGGGTTCAAATCTGACCTGAGTCCTTTAGTCTGGAAGCCATGGAGTTGGACCTGGATATTTTTATTTAGTTTTTCTTTGCTTCATCTGATAGATTTTAGGTAGTCTAAGAAGGTGCCTTGGGATATTTCCTATGTCTTAACCCTTTAATGGCCCATATCTCCAAATAATGGGAACATATGAAGTGGGGGGAAAAAAAACTAATTTTCTGAATATTGATAGGAAAGTAGGCCTAAGTCCTGCCAGCAGTATTGGCACCCCTTAATTGAATTTCCAAAATTTTTGATATCTACAAAAATAAATGGAAATATACAGAACGGAACCACCAGAATACTTCACTTGGGTCTGAAGATATTTATTATTTAATAGAAAAATGATGGTACCTCTCCTTAATATTTGGACATATTTAACATTAGACAGTGATGACGGCCTCAAAATGTTTCTTTTAGTCATCATTGAGCTTCTTGCGCTCCTCCTTTGCAATATGATCAATGAGTGCATCTTAATATGGGACCTTGCCTCCTCCACTTGCCTCCTCCACTCGCTTCTCGTCATGATGACATCACTGACAACAGCATTATATTTCAATATCTTGCAAAAGCTCAATTGTAGAGTCTCTTTCTCGTGTGCAATTGTTATGGTGAATGAAAAACAGTCCCTCAAAAGTTGTTGTGGCTAGGCTGACAGCTGGGAAACTTTATCGTTTTCTCCACGGAGGAGGGGCCAGGAGGCGGGGCGAGGAGACAAGCGCAAGTGGAGGAGACAAGGACGCATATTAAGATGCACTCAATGTCTTACAGGAGGCATTTGTAGGAATCATTCTTCTAAACCCCTGCTTTGGGTTTTCATCTCAAACCAAGTTTTCTTGTACTGGGCAGTCATGGGTGAGCAGTTAGGGCGTCAGACTTGCATCCCAGAGGTTGCCGGTTCGACTCCCGACCCGCCAGGTTGGTGGGGGGAGTAATCAACCAGTGCTCTCCCCCATCCTCCTCCATGACTGAGGTACCCTGAGCATGGTACCGTCGCACCGCACTGCTCCCCATGGGGCGCCACTGAGCGCTGCCCCCTTGCACGGGTGAGGCATAAATGCAATTTTGTTGTGTGCAGTGTTCACTTGTGTGCTGTGGAGTGCTGTGTCACAATGACAATAGGAGTTGGAGTTTCCCAATGGGCTTTCACTTTCACTTAATGGTTTGCTGTTAAGTTCAGTGTGACAACAGAATTATGTTATATAAACTGAGACTCACCTTAACACTCAAAGTCAGAATAAGGTTTTTGGGCCAAGGCCCAGCCCTCAAAAATGAATGTACCACCTCCACGTTATGGCCACACCCCATCTTGAGGCCTTGCAAATTTCATGGAGACGATCACGAAAATAAGTAAGTTATGCCATAGAGCCTTTGGTGAACATGCTTATTAAGAGTGTCCAAACAGATATGGGCTGACTGCAGCATATCAAAGATGGAAGGGTTAATAATATCTATAATTGCTAATGGAATACCACCAGGCATCCTCGCCTACCTTAATTGGCTCACCTTGGGACACTACAAACAGCAGAGAAAATTAAACTTAAACTGAAGGAGCCATATTCAGCCCAATATTGGCCTTTGGCACACAACCTAAGAGAATTAACAATCTTTTGGTTGAAAGATCCATCCCCAGTATGATGCCCCCCCACTCCCACCCCCATTAATGCTCATTTCCCACCATCAGGCCTCTCACCACAGACATTTACCTGTATCCATGCTTAAAATAACAAAATGAGAATGCTATATGAGTGTCTGGTGAACATAATTTGAAGACTGTCAGATAATTGATGTAAGCCAAGACTGCACCACATCCCAACATAAAAGGTTTAATATCTCAAATTGTCCAAGCCAAGGGATTTCACTGGGCACCCCCTTCATATTACATGGGTAGACAACCGACGAAGTGAGGTTCAGCCCCTTATCGGCCTTTGGCTCGCTGGCTAATTTCCCAATGGTCCCCTCTCTCACATATCCTGTCTTCTATTGTCACTATGGTCTCCCTCAGTGACATCATAGATGTGTAAGACATTATGGAATTTTGGCACTTGATAATGTTCTATTATTGTGATATACCTGACCATTCAAGGCAGGTCGGAGGAATCTGAAGCCCATAACATCATGCTTGCTTCGATGAATGACCTTGTTGGCAATGAGGTTTGGTAAGCGATTTCTAATATTCTGCAATCAATCAATCAATCAAAAATATTTTTATAGTACATTATCATACATATACTGTATGTCATTCAATGTGCCAAAGAATAGAGAGAAGAGAAGAAAAAACTATATTGTATTTGTATTGATAGTGTCATTTACTAACTACCAAAAGCAGATGAGAATAAAGCTGTTTTACATTTCTGTTTAAAACTAGATTGCATTCTCACAGAAAATGCTGGAAGCGGGCTTGCCTTTTGGGGCAGAGATGTATATGCCATTTCACACTGTTTAGACCTGACCCTAGGCAGAACCAGTAGAGGACATTCTGAAGACCTAGACATCTATTCATGAATATGCTGTGGCTTATAAACTATCAGAAGGGTTTTAAACTCAATTTTAAATCTCACTGGAAGCCAGTGTAATGACCTAAGTACTGGTGTGATGTGCAATTTTACGTCATTCAGCTTGGATGTTAAGGAAGACATTGTATATCAAATAAATTGCCTTCTTCTTATTCTTATTATCCTAACTGTTCCATGTGTGATCTTAGGCCCCCGTCTGATGCAGACAGGAACAAAAATAATGGACCTCAGGTACTTTCTTTGAGAGAGAAAACAATTGAATACAATTATGTGATGTGTAGCTTGTGATTGTTTTTTTAAATAATTTTTAACCACTGGTGATGTGACTGAATTATTGCCATGGAAACTTAATGATGTGTGCCCAGCAGTATGGCAATAACGAGTCAGCGGAGTCCGCAAAGGAGGAGGGTCAGGGCCGCATGGAGGAGCAGATTAATGATGAGCACCTCCGCCGCATCGAGGCCATGTTCCACGAGGCTGACACGGATGGAGGAGGAGGCCGGTTCATTCTCTCTTCTCTAATGTCACTCCACTATCACATCAATATCACCAAAATACATTAATAATGCTCCTTATTTTCTGCTGAACTCTAGTTTTTCTACCTTTTTTAAATCCTTTTTTTGCGCTTTAGCAGTTTTTTTTTTTAGCTCTGACATTCTTGTAATGTTATGTTTTTATTGATGTAGATTCTTTTATTGGCCCCGATGGGAATTCGTCTTGGACCTTCTCAGAGTTAATATTTCTCTCGCCAGCTCCTTGTCTATTTCCACTCAACTTTGTGCGTTTACTCAAGCATCTGGGTGCATTTTAGATGCATTGCCCAGCTCCCAAACCACCATGCAACCGAACCAATCGGGATCGCAGGATTTTCAGAGATTTCCCAGTGATACTGGGCTCATTTGGGATGTCACAGGAGACGGGTAGTCGGTGCAGTGCGCATGCACACTGTGAAATTACAGTGCATTCTGGTTAAAAAATTATGACCGCATACGAAATGCGCCATCACGAACACAACCATACACTAGTCAAACTTTCAACTTAGTGGTGAATTGAAAAGAAAGTGGAAGGCGACAGTTGTTTCAGACAACAATGACTGCTCGCATGGACTCACTCATCGACATTGATTCTGTAATTTCAACAGATAAAGTAGCAGTAACAGTTAAAGTAGCACCTCTGAATGTCAGACAAGCGGTTTCTCCAATCACGTGCAAGGATTTTTTGAGATATCAACGCCTTCGCAGACCTAAGCGTATGTCATAGTTCGAGATGAATGTTTGTGGAGCAAGGCAGAAACCTCTCATCTGGCGACAGTCAGGTCATCAGAGAGCTGCCACACACAACACACAATGTCAACAAAATGCAACATGCTAACAGCACAGACAAAGTGACAGCATAGTGATCTTAGCCCTTCAAATTGTCATTAAAAGGGCCAATTTCCAATTTGACAATTTACTTTGTTTGCTGTTCCTTCTCTCTCTCTCTCTCTCTCTCTCTCTCTCTCTCTCTCTCTCTCTCTCTCTCGCTCTTGTGGGGTGTCTTGCCCTTGTCCAATGGTATTAGGTCTGGATATGGAGGAATTTCGCGATGCAATGAAAAAGATCATGGGTAACGTTGAAGAAGAGGACCTGGATATTCTCTTCATGAAAGTGGACACAAACTGTGATGGCACTGTGGATTGGGTGGGTGTTCAACGACATACATGGTTTTTGTACAACATTGTTATAGCCTAGGCCTACTTATTCTGTGCATACTGTACGTTAGTGGTGTGAATTTGCACTGCCCTCACGATTCGCTTCGATCACGATTCGGGAGGTAGCGATTCGGTTCAATTCTATGTAATTCGATCCGATCCGACTAAATTCTACAATGCATTGCAATGCATAACATTTCTTCTGAAAGAAAAGCAAATGTTTCATCAGTCATGATGAGGCAATACAAGTAGTCAGATACTGAGCAACAATTTATTGGCTGTTTTCTGTATCAGTCTGGATCAGTCTGTATCAGGCTTGCAATGCTTTGAAGTACTTTTATTTAATTTAACATTCATTGGCTCCCGAAATATCCACGAAAGTAATTGAAACTTAAAAAAATTGCTGCATGGATTCTGGAACTTGCCGCATTGAATTGGATCGTCCATGCCCCGCATTGGATTGCCTTGCCGGATCGATCATTGTTGACACCACAACTGTACGTACATAGTACAGTACATGTATTGTACTTACCAATCAAGGATTTTGGTATTGTTTTATTTGAAGGCAATTTATGTGCTGAGCAAGCCATTATAATATTTTATACAGCATTGTAAAGGTCACTTACAATGAGGTTCTGAGGTATACCACAACACGAGGCATGAGAATTTAAAAACAAGGGATATGCCACTAAGTATTACATTTTACTGTATGTCCTTTAAGATGATTTGTCCCAATACTTTTGCTTACCAAATAAAGGCTGCGTAATACAAATGGTCATAACATGAGGATGAACATTGAATTTGCATTCATAATGTTGCACATGTGCATGCTCCCACCTCCCTCTCTGGCCTGGAACACAGACAACAAAAAGTGTAAAAAAAAATATCTGCTCCCCCATCCATCCAGAATGCCACATTTATTATTGTCCTGTACTAATGTATCCTGTCCACTAAGCGCAAGTTACTCGGACATAACAGTGGGAATATCAGGGGACAGTGCCTCCTTGGTAAAGAAGCACAACCCCCAACATTTGTTTTGAGAAGACACACAGGACTTGGTCCAAAGGATATATTCCTGATTGTTTAGTAGGATTTAATTTATTTTATTTTCATCCATTGATCCCTGGATATATGCCCACAGTTAATATTTACACACTACAGTGCAGTGGCTGAAAAACTGCCAAAAGAAAGAAAAAACATTGATGGAATGATCACTCAGAAACATTGAGACAGCAACATTAACAGTCTCTATGATGGAATAAAATCTAGAGCTGGGACAAACTTAAACCTTTGTAATCCCTTGTTGCACCTTAGGATGAGTATCTGAACTACATGTTGTTGGAGTACAGAGAGAAAGACTCACTGCAGAAACAGAACAGACCTCTCTACTTCCCCAAGCCTCTGAAGGTGGTCCCTGTGTAAGTGGCATCACTTCTTGTTTGGACAGAAACTCATACCATTACTTTCTGTCAAAAACAACGTACAGTACATTCATTCATTAATCCATTGATTCATTTAATCGTTTTGTATTCATTCATTCATTCATTCATTCATTCATTCATTCATTCATTCATTCATTCATTCATCCATTCATTCATCAATCCATTTATTAATCCATTGATTCATTCACAACTCTCAATGCATAGACAGTCTGCAAAGTGGCAAAGCACAGACAAAGCCGACCCACATTGTTACATAGTAGAACATGGACACCTACAGGTGAGCAGTCAAACCTGCCACATGCCATAGTGGGAATGAGATTCGTGGTCATATCTGTGTACAGAGAAGATTGCTGTGGTATCTGTAACACTTAAACTTCCTTGGATAGGAATGGGTCTGCGTCCCCAGCGGTCTGCTTTGTAGCAGTTTGGTGTTCCCATCCTAAGAAGTTTAACTGTCTTTAACATTCAAGAATCAGATATTCATTTGGTCCCAAAGGAATTTTGTCCTGGAGGTTCACAAAAGGTGTCACAGAACACAAAATACAAACCAGGCAGGCGCAACGGTAGAGTAATGGTTAGGGGGTTGGACTGTAATCACAGGGTTGCTGGTTCAATCCCCACCCTTACCCCTCCCTTCCTCCCTCCATGGCTGAAATGCCCTTGAGCTAGGCACCCAACTCCTGCACCTCTCAAGGCACACTAATCATTACCCCGTAAATAACTGTGGAATGGAATGCGATACCAGATCGCATCAATTTGCATCTACTTTATGTTTGAGGTGTATTTGACGTGATTTCTAATTAGTGGGTATTTTTACGTTTCAGTCCTCCCTTCCTCCCTCCATGGCCCAACTCCTGCACTTCTCCAGGCACACTAATCATTACCTCGTAAATAACTAAGTTGCTTTGGACAAAAACGTCAGCTGTACTGGAATGGAATGGAATACCAGATCGCATCATCTTGCATGTACTTTACATTTGAGGTGTAAAGATTTCTGATTTGAAATCAAAGATTTGAGATGTGATTTCTGATTAGTGGGTATTTTTGCATTTCAGTGCTCACTGTGAACCCATAGTTCGGATCCAGTTCCACCCGTATCAGGCCCCGCAGGCGGATAAGAAGGTGGGGGAGAAAGGGGCGGTGCCCAAGACCAGGATGCACGGCCGCTACCTGACCGTCAGCCGTGATGGCATCCTTAACTACTGGAGTGAGAGGTTCAAGCTCACGCGCACAATCAATGTCAGTCCCTTGCGTGTGTGCGTGTGCGTGTGCGTGTGTGACCGTGTGTGTGTGTGTGTGTGTGTGTGTGTGTGTGTGTGTGTGTGTGTGCGTACACTGGACAGACCAAAGAAGATAGAACTTCCTTATTGTATGTTGGTTTCTTTTCCCGTTATCAAACTGCTGATTATATATTTATAACTCATTTAATTCACAAAAAGGTAACCCAAGGCAAAGAGTTTGATTTTAAGTCAGAAAGGCAGGGACCATATTTTGTGCTGTAGTATAGGGAATAGGTGAAAGCACGGCCGGCTTGTGTTTTATCTGTATTTCCCAATTGACGTTGAGTGATCAAATTAGTTTAGTTCTTTCAAAATGCTGCTGCCAAGATACTTTCACATTACCTCCATTCTCAGCTCCCTCCATTGGCTTCTTTTTCAATACAGAATTTAGAAATTCTCACCATCACATACAGATTACATCTTGACCTTCATGACTTACTCTACTCCACTAACTCCATCCCCCTATCCTCAGCATGCTCTCTCAGGTCCAAAAATTAAAACCTCCCGTCTATCCCACGCATATTCCCCAGAACTTGTGGTGCCCGTGAATTTGAGGCTGTTGTCCAAGAATGCATACCTAAAACTCTTTGAGACATGGCCCATTCTAAATGTGGTGATAACAGAAGTTGTAGTGCATCGCTAAAGGCTCTGTGTAATGTCCAGTAGTACCAGAGAGAGTAGAGAGAGAGGTTCCATTGGCCCATTGTTTCCGGGTTCCGTAATTGCAAGGAGGGGGGGGAATCCCCCTTTAGGCAGACCTAAGGACTGTTCTAGTCAATGCTAGGAGTATTATGTCACGCCCCTTTAGGCAGACCAGAACCTGGTCACGCTAGGTGCCCATAGTAACCTATTACATTAGCATATCTCTATACTTAAAGAATCTCTGGTGGTGCTATGGCAGTTAAGTCTTTACAAGGACTATTTCAGCATTCCACTGGTGGAACGGTGTGCATTATGAGGCTATGTGTGCAATGTTGTATGTGCTGAAATTAGGGGTGGTACGGTTCACAAAATTCACGGTTCGGTTCATATCACGGTGTCAAGGTCACGGTTTTCGGTTCTCTACGGTTCTTTTTTTTTAGTTCATGATAAATGGTGCACTGGCTAATAGAATCGGACTTATCACTAAATATCCTACATATGGTTTGTATAGGCTTATAATGTGAAAATGGTGTGATTTTAATTGTGTCATCCTCTGATTTGGTCTTATACGCTAATGTTTTAATCAGAGAGACTGGATAAGATACTCCTAGAATCTGTTCTAGATCTGTCTAGAATATGTTTTACATATTTTTCTGGGCAGTACATGAATTGCGGTTTGCGATGGGTTGTACGATTCGGTTCGGTATGTGTGTGAATTGTACGGTTTCGGTTTTCGGTGCGGTTTGTGGCATCCCTAGCTGAAATGTAATGTGTTGGAGTGATGCTTCTCTTTCTCTTTCTGTTCTCTTTCCGTCCCCCAGCTGGACCACATGAAGCGGACACAGCTGGTTCCTCATTCACAGCCCGTCTGGGTGACTGACATGATCTGCCTCAGCAACCTGAACCTGCTGGCTCTGGCCTCCACTGGACGAGATGTTGGTGTGTGTGTGTATTTGTGTGTTTGTTTGCGTTTGTGCGTGCGTGCGTGCGTGCGTGCGTGTGTTCGTTCGTACACAGTGAAGTTTCCCACCTTACCAGAGTTGTCACGTCAGGTCTTTCTTTCAGAGAGGTTAATTCGTTGACTCGCTCTGTCTCTGTCTCTGTCTCTGTCTCTCTCCCTCTCTCTCTCTCCCTCTCTCTCTCCCTCTGTCTTCCTGACTGACTGACTGACTAACTAACCGTATCTGTGTCCATCTGACTGACTGTATTGGTGTTTATCTTTCTTCTCAGAGTTCTTTGATATCAGCGCTAACAAATGTGACATTGTATTCTCCCTCACGGGCCTCGAGGGCTACGTGGTGGTCATGGACTACTGGTAGGTCATGTGATTGGAACAGTAAGAAAATATAAACAGCATATACATGTATTTAAAATGGTAACATTAACATTTTTAAATGAACAATACATTGTTCTCTGTACATTGCATCTTTCACATCATTTGAAGGTCAATTCTACTGTCGTGCGGATATCTATGCCAAGCAGTGTTGAATAAAGGGAGGTCATCTTTGACGTAGTGTTGCATACAGTAGGCATGTGTAATATAATGACTGCCCTTTAGGACGGATGGGACCAAAGCCATCTTCTCTGTGGGGGATGTGGATGGTGCCATCTTAGTTTTCATCTCCCATGACGTGCTTCACTACGGGCTGTTCAACAGTGGAGCCATCAAGTCTATAAAGCCAGGTAGCTCCACTTCCCATGTGTTATACAGACCGTGTGTGTGTGTGTGTGTGTGTGTGTGTGTGTGTGTGTGTGTGTGTGTGTGTGTGTGTGTGTGTGTGTGTGTGTGTGTGTGTGTGTGTGTGTGTGCGTGTGCGTGTGCGTGCGTGTGCGTGTGTGTACATGTTTTATTAAGAAAGTGCCAGTCAGAAGGAACTGAGATGTGTTCTCCACTCTGTTAGGCGGAAGGACTCGACTTGCCGTGCCAGCTCTGCTGAAGAATACGTCTAAATGCTACCTCTGTTTTAAAGTGGTGAGTGCATATTTATGTAGGGTTTTTTTCTATATGTTAAAGAGAGCTCAAGAGTGAGAGATTTTTTAGAGCTTTGTACTGGGTTTGTTTTCTTTTATCTCCTTTGGTTTACAAGGTGCACTGGATCGCGTTATATAACTTCCAGTACGCTCAGATTTGTCACTTAACTTGTTATGTTTCCCCTTTTTTGTGAACGTTGGTCTTTCTTGGGAACAGGCCCTGCACAATGAGTGGTGCCATCAGATCCGCTTCTTACCAGAGCTGAATGCTGTCGCCACCTGCTGTGCATCCGACAATACTGCCATGGTGCTGACCAGCATTCCCCATTCACCCAAGGCCAAAGTCTAGTATGTCTAATATGTGGCTCCTTTCACAGCATATCTGTATCTCTTGTAGCCTTTTTTACGGTAGCCATGTTCACACATACGCACACACGCACAGAGAGAGAGAGAGAGAGAGAGAGAGAGAGAGAGAGAGAGAGAGAGAGAGAGAGAGAGAGAGAGAGAACATAAACAAAGCACAAAAAAATGCAATTTTGATGCACTGTAGAATACTATAAAGCAGCTTTTTTTGGGCATTCTTTTGCACAACATGATTTAAAAGACCCAAACAGAGAAAGCCAAGGGACAGAGGTGGGGTTGTTGGGCTGTGTTTTATCAAGGGTGAAAAAGTCATCCTCTCATCCTTTCCTGTGGCCTTTGGTATTTGTCACGCGGGGATCAAAGTCATTGATGATCCGTGTTTTTATTCAATATCTTGCAAAAACATAACTCAACATCACCGTTCTCTCTTTTGCTATTGTAATGTTGAATGGGAGAAAGCCTCTGTGCAGGTTTGACAGTGGGGAAGTTTGATTGTTTTCTCTACAGAGGGGGTGCGTCACTAAGGCAAGAGAACAGAGGCCACAGGATTGGATGAGAGGACAAAGTTTGATGTGAACCCCCAAGGTTACATATACAGTATTGTGTGTGTTTTTGCATTTTCTTTAGCAACTCTGCATTTCAGCTGAGAAAGGGGATCCTATGTTTTGATTACTCTGCAGAGTTTAACATCATAGGTGAGTGGAAGCTATGGTAAGCTGCTACCACATTGTGTAGTAGTTGGCTTTGCACTCTAAACTACCTCTGCTTCTGCATATGTGTTATATCCTTTCTTGCTATTTGATGAGGCAGCAGTTGGTTGACGTACAATCCAGTCTGGCAGTCCACGATGGCAGTGTGCTACCAGAGAGCATTCAAAAGTTCAAAGTTCAAAGTTCAAAGTACTTTATTTGCCATTTGTGCATAAACTAGTAGTCCAAGCACATAGGAGCTCTTGTGCAGGCCATCTGAGTCAATAAATAGAATTAAATAGAAAAATAGGAAGACAAAATACATTAAAAAGTGATAAAAATCAAAGAGGTCAAAAGAATAATAAAAAAGGTGGATCAAATGTTCTTTTTTGCCATCAGTCTCACTGTTGCTGGGAAGAAACTGTTGAAAAACCTTGCTTTTCTGGTAGGAATGCTGTCCGCTCTACTGTGTCTCAGTTTGTATGTGCAGTTCTTGTGTTTGAACAGAGAGTTAGCTGGATGGAGTTGGTCTTTAATGAATCTCTCTGCTTTCCTATGGCTGTGCTGTACATATATGGAGTCCATGGAGGGAAGTGCTGTGCCTATAATCCTCTCTGCAGTCTTGATTATTCGTTGCAAAGACTTCCTTTCAGCCTGAGTGATGTTGCCATACCAGACAGTGATGCCTGTTGTGAGGATGCTCTCTACAAGTCCTCTGTAGGCCTGGGTAAGAGGGTGGTAATTCAGTCCAGCCTTCCTAAGCATCCTAATAAAGTACAGCCTTTGCTGGGCTTTTTTCACGATGGATGTGGTGTTCAGACTCCAGCTCAGGTTTGATGTTACTTGCATGCCTAGGAATTTATGACTTTCAGCCCTCACCACCTCTGTCCCTTTAATGTGCAGAGGCTGTAGGGGAGGAGGATGTTTTCTAAAGTCCACTATAATTTCCCTCGTCTTGTCTGGGGTGTAGTGGGCATTATAGGGTGTAGTGGGCATTGTGAATCATAGCTCACTTGCTAGCACAGCTGCGACTCATTCGGGAGTTTGCTGTAAGGATAACCTAGAGGCGTGCCAGGAGGCCCCTGACTGGCCAAATGGGGAGAACATTAAAAAAATGCAGAATTGTACCAAGATGCAGAATTGAAAAATTCATCTGCCGTGCCAAGTAATTTTAAATTGTTAATACTACTCTACACAGTTGACAGACATGCAATGTTTAACTCCTAGCTTGCAATTAATATGCTGACTAAGATGCGGACTTATTCATTAATTGCAGAATATATAACTCAAGTTTCTCCAAGCTTAACTTGCAAAGAATAATAAAAAATTACTTTCAGTTCAACATACAGTCTAGTTCAGAAATCATGAAATTATACAGTAGGGCCTAGCCTAGGTCTGTGAAGATTCTCTTTCACACAGGCAGGGCATGTTACCCACGGAGCTTAGCTGTAAGCAGCTTGACTTCTTTGCACTTTAAAACGTTTGACTCTTCAGCATCTTCCGTTCTACTCAGTTAGCTCTGTTTCTAGTAAGGTGTTATTACTCTCTCACACTTTAAAAATGTAACCTCTTTTTCAAGTTCTGAAGGGAAGGGAAAGGCCAAAATAAGTGTATTAACTCATATACCATTTCCAAAATGTTGCAGAACTGAAGATGCTCCTTGGAATGAGGAATAAGCACAACAAAGTTGTACGAACTCCTAAACCACTAAATTACCTTCTCTTTCAGTGACCGGAGGCTTTGACCGAATTGTTAGGGTTTGGAACCCATATGTCACCAACTGTGCCACCTGCCAAATGAAGGGTCACTCTGCGGCTGTCACTAATATTTTTGTCAATGGCAAAATTAACAAGATCATCAGCATCTCCAAAGACAAGGTAATTCACTTCACCTGAATCTATTCATCTAAGCATTTTTATGACGCCAAGCGACAACAAATGTGGATATAAAATGTTTAGGTCATACACGATGAAAGCCTTGCCAAAAGGCTTGAAAACTTGCTAAAAGTCTTGACTTACTGTTTCGCTAAAAAAATAAGATCAGTTATTACAGTAATTATTTCTTCCTTTGTTGTTGGTGTTGTTGTTGTTGGTGTCTGCGTGTGTGCGTGTTTCTTTTTACTTGATAGAATGTCCGCGTGTGGGACCTGCAGGACTGTGCGTGCCTCCAGAGTATCCACTCCAGGAACATGCCCATGGGCCGCTTCCCAATCTTCAATTCCCATTACAATCCAGACACACACACGCTAGTCATGAGCACCTTCCTGGTGAGAGGAATTAAGTCAATATATTCTGAATATGCTCCAAAAAGATCATAATCTTTATCAGTGAAAATATTTTACCATTCACACTACAGTATTTGGTAGAATAAGTCCAACATTGAGTAGAATTATCTTACGGCACTGACAAAATGTTCTGATTTGAACATGATGCTTGGCTCTTGGCATATACGTATATGTGGTTCCGCAAAGCAAGACGGGGAATGTCTGTAGGTCGAATGTCCTGTCTTTCTACAGTGTTTGTCAAGTTTTGGGATCTTCTTGACGTAGCGCAGCTGTCTGAATTGCTGCACCACAACTCCAACGACGACTCACTGCATTGCATTCCTTTTGGAAATGAATTGAATACGTTCACATTCACGCAGTCGCCGGAAACAATGGCCTGTATGGCCTCGTTTACATGGGACATTTAATTCAGAATTAACTCATTTCAATTCTGAATGAATAGTAATTCTGCTTTGAATACATCATGTAAACACTCCACAGTTAGGAATTAAATGAAAGTGCAACGTAAACTCGACAGAACTATTTAATTCTGAATTACATCATGTAAACTTGGCCCATGTCCTGTTTCTGCATGTCCTGTTTCTGAACATCCTGTATCTGAATGCCCTGCTCCGCCCTATTTGGGGAGCTTCAACGAGTTGGAAACAGGCCAATAAGGATCACCGGGCTGGATTTCCATATGTGGCATACCTAGTTAAAGAGATTAAAACTTACGGTCCAAGTCAAACTAGTACCTCCTGTCCTTTTCTTCCACTTGTGGCCTCTTGCTTTGGTGTGTCTATTCCATGCACCCCCCCCCCCCCCCCCCCGCATCCCCCGCCTATGTGGAGAAAACAATGAAGTTGCCTCCTTTTACTGTTTGCATTCTTAATTCAGGACTTTATTGAATAAGAGTTCTATGTTTCATGCAGTCACCTGCTAATGCTTGCATTTCTTCCACAGAGCTGTATTCCCTAATGTTCAGGAGTTTTGACTGGGGAAAAGTTTACTGGACAATGTTTACTTAGCCTGACCTTACCATCTGTAAACCTCCAGTCAATTTACACTAATGTCTTTTTGGGGTCTTCTGGGAGGAAATTAGTCTCGTTGACAGCATATTGTACAGTAGCTGTTTTGGTGTACAATGTGATATTTTTCCAACACAGATTGGTGTTCTCCATGGAGTGGTAGATGACGTGGACTCCATTGACAAAATGAAGACGTCCCATGAGCACTCCCTGTGTACTGCTCTCTACAACTCCAACTTCAAACAGGTCAGAATGTCCAAAACACTGATCACCATCCGATAATTTGAGCAATAATTTAGTTCAAATATGTTATTCACAGAAACATGCATTTTTTTCAAAACATTGTGTACTCTACAGTAAGGGCATCAATACAGTACATTGAATTACATGTGTGGTTGACCTTTGATCATTTCATCTGTCTGCTTTTAAGGTGGTAAGCGGGTGTCATAATGGTGTCATCAGTGTTTGGGATATCATGACAGGCGAAAAGGTCATGCAGTTCCAGACATCCCCAGAGAGGGCGGTGGAAGTGACCGCCATGTCCTTCGATGGGCCTATGAGGCGCCTCATCACCGGCTCCAAGGATGGAACTATTCGCTTGTGGAACTTCAACAATGGAGCCCTGCTACTGACGCTGCCCCTACGTTACGAAAATGAGGTAACATCACATCCTGCTGGTTGCCTAGTCAACATCAGACGATCTCATTTCATTTACCGTTTGCATTGTCTTTATGTTTCATGCCAGGTGACGGGAATCCTATACATAAACCAAAGGATCTATATATCGGGATGGAGCAAAAGAGTAATGTGGTATTTGTGAGTAGATATATTTCTCTAAGTACTTTCACTTACACTTTGTATGTTTATTTTTGTGAATAAAAAGTAAACAGATCCATGAAACACCAGACTACTCTCAAGACCGTTAACATAATCTACTCATTTTTGCAATGGTTCATTTCCAAACATCTCCGAAATTTTAGTGCAAATCCAATCAACATATCAGGCATGAAATACAACAACAAGAACCACAGACAAAACCACAGACACAGTGAACATACGCTCTCACCTACGTTCAGCATGTATCTCTTTTCCGTATTGTATGTAAGCAACTGGACTTACTTGTATTTTGTTCCTTCTCCAATACAAGAGCAGTTTTCTCTAGACAGGTGTGACCTCGGGAACTAACATTCACACCTTGACATTTGACTCTTGTCAAGTGCTGAAAGGGCCGGTCTAAATACTGGTGTTCCCACTTACATCAGCCAGAAACTGAGGAAAATCCATTGGAGTAGAAATGAAGCTTTCAACCACTAAGTAGTCCAGTTGCTTACAACTAAACCCCTTGGATAACATGAATGAAGGAGACCTGAATGAATGAGGATGAGGATCCTGACTGCTATAGCATTCCTCATCTTCAGCCTTTTATAGAGAGTTCCTTGTGCACAATCCCGGGTGCTGAACAAAAAGATTACACATTTTTTGAAAAAAGGTTCGCACACTCCTTTGGATTTTTTTCTTCTTTAAATTATTTTTTCTTCTTTTTATTCATTCATTCAATGGCAATGACGTTTCGACCTCTCTGACTTCCTCGGATACCATGAATGAATGAATAAAAAGAAGAAAAAATAATTAAAAAAAATAATCATTTAAAGAAGAAGAAAATCCAAAGGAGTGTGCGAACCTTTTTTCAAAAAATCATCTTCAGCCTTTCACATTTGAGAAAGAATACTCTTTTGTCCTTTACTTTACGTCTTCGGCAGAGATATCAAAGAGGACATGGAGATGGAGTATCGCGTGTGGAACCAGTACCATGCTGAAGACATCTACTCCATGCACGCTCATGGGGGCAAGATGCTGGTCACCGCCTCATACAGTGGTGACATCATTGTGTGGAACATAGACTCTGGACGGGCCTTCTGTCGCTTCAATGCCTCTGAGAGCCCGCGGCCACTCATGCCAAACAGGGTGAGGTAACACAACCAGGGCAACCATTGGCACCTGCCGGGAGCGTACCTTTGTTCCCCGGGTCCTATGTTCCCCGGTCTTTGTATGAGAAAGGGTTTTCAAATTGGGCCCTTCCCAAAACTATCCCTAAACCTAACCTGTCGTAATGCAATGTTTCTGAGTTTTCAATTCGTGCCCTGACCAAAACTGTCCCTAAACCTAACCTAAGAGGTGCAACAACAACCTCCACTTTGCCATGTGGCAGCAGTCTACTTTGAAGCAGTGGGGAACATAGAACCCTTTTTTGAAAAA
Organism: Engraulis encrasicolus; assembly: GCF_034702125.1. NCBI lineage: Eukaryota > Metazoa > Chordata > Actinopteri > Clupeiformes > Engraulidae > Engraulis > Engraulis encrasicolus. The sequence continues at coordinate 17,671,214 of NC_085866.1, read as the reverse complement.
AGGGTCCTATGTTCCCTGGTAGAGGGGAACATAGGACCTGGGGAACATAGGGATGACCCCCACCTGCCAACTAGCCAAATGCTGGTAAAACCTGCCTGTGGCTAGTAGTAGATGTGCTTTCCCCAGCTACTAGTGAGGCAGGTAGACGATTCGTGGTTATGAGACATCACAATAGTCTATATTCTGTTGTTTGCCCCTTGTGCATCAGCTGTTTGTATTTAAGCTCAAAGGGAAAAGTATCTTCACTTATTATGTGTCCGATTTACATTTAGAAATGAAATAATGTGTTTATGTCACTAATCCTCTTGGTTTACCATGGTAAGGAAAATAATTGTGGAAAAAAACTGTGGCTAGTAGAAAGCCTGAGTGGCTAATGACTTGGTAAAACCACTAGCCACTGTGGCCGCTGAGCAAAAAACGCTAATGTGAAGCTCTGATGTCCAAGTTTTGATTACAACAGCTCTGTATTGCATTGATATGCTATTGTTGCTACACATACAGTACTGTATATGGGGACATCTCAATGTTCCCACAGCCCATTGGTCCCACAGTCCATTGGTCCCACAGCTTATTCCTGCTGCTCCGTGTTACCGCATTTTCAAGTCAAGTCAAGTCAAGTCAAGTTTTATTGTCAATTTCTTTACATGCACTGGTCATACAAAGAATTAGAAATTGCGTTTCTTGCTCTCCATTTTATAGAAATTATTCAAATATAGGCCCTATGTTCCACAACTCTTTGTTCCCACATTTCCAAGTAAACTAAGACAACATTCCATTTCTCCCCGCCATGGAACATAGGACTTAAATTTGAATAAATTCTTAGAAATGTGGGAACTCAACTTCAACTGTCACTGTAAACTTCAACCTCCACAGGTTATTGACCTCAGCCATAACTTTGAGGCTTGTGAGTCTCGCATGACTCTGGGCAGCATGCAGTCTGATGAGGAGGATGATGATGAGGAGGAGGAAGACACGGGTGACACTGAGGGCCACAGTGAACTCCAGCGTCACTCCCCTTTCCATCAGGCAGGTCAGAGAAGCAGCAGCCAGACCGAGGTGACACAGGTCAGTAGCAATAGGACCAAGGGTGGGTCACTGCACGGGCCTACTGGGCCCCTTTTACCACGTGTGTCTTCTCATTTTCCCAGGGGGATATACCCCCGAACCCCCGGCAATATCGGGTTTCTAACATCTGAAATCTGAAAACTGAAACCCTGAATCTTTTTGCAAACTAGTAACACCCAGAGTAACACCCAGAGGCCCATGGAGTCATAATCCATCTTCGAATAGGATCCAGACCCTCACAGGGGCTTTGCTTTTAAATAGATGTAAAACGATGCTCATGAAAAAGTTGATGCGTCACGCATGATGTGAAAGCAGTTGAGCTACTGTACGGTATATTGCCAACTGTTGCATTAACTTGAATAGGGCCATTTTAATCCCCTCTGTTCAGCAATAATAACCATGCAACAAAAATGGATATAAAATATGATGGAAAAGGTCTCACCAATTTGAAATGGTTCCTGAAATCTTCACTTACTTATGCTAATCTGTCAGTGTGCTGTTAGAAGTTGAAACTCACATGTAGGTGTATAACCGTCCAGTATGTGATAGATGATATTTTGTTTGTCTCAAGTCTTCATTGGAGAACAACAGGTCCAGTAAATCACTCAAAACCAAATCAAAGGACAAGAAGACTAAGCCAGGAACCATTAATGCTGAGGATTTGGAGAGGCCAAGGCTTGCTGTGGAGAAGGTGTCAATCTTAATCTTCATACCACACACACACACACACACACACACACACACACACACACACACACACACACACATTTTATGTACTTTATTTGATTCCATATTACAAGTTAATATCGATAGGAACCAAATGTGATGAATAATCCAACAACTATTTGACCAACAAACATCTTGCTCTTCCAGATGAACATGCTCCCTATCACAGCTGATATTGAGCAGTATTTAGCTACCTGTCTGGCCCTTCTTTTACTTAGTCCACTGATGTTAGGTCCACTGACCGCCAGCCTGTGCACATGGCATAGACTGCCAAAGACAAGAACAATTAGGACACATTTATAGCCACAGCTTTCAATGGCAGATGTTAGAGGATGGTATTTCAGGGTTTTTTTTTTACAGTACAGTAGAATTCCTCCATGAACAGGTCAAAGGCCAAAAGTGTCCTCTTGTGATATGCAAATGATGTCACACACACACACACACACACACACACACACACACACACACACACACACACACACACACACACACACACACACACACACACACACACACACACACACAGAGTATCGGTACATGCTGTGCATATACATATCTCCCAATATAGCCATTCCTTAATTCAGGGCTCCTGTTTATAGTCCTGTTATTAATGCCTCATCTCCCCAGGCTCTTTTCTTGGGTACGCGAGAGAGGAGTCCTGACACGGCCATCCTCCTGACCAGCGCAGCAGACGGCCACATCTACGCCTGGTCCATCCACCACCAGGGAGGGCTCCTGGGCAAGTTTCGAGCGGTGCATGGCGAGGGCACCTCCATCAGCTCCATGTCCACCGACCTGGAGGACCAGATGCTGCTCACCGGCGACACCCAGGGATACATCATGGTAAGCAGAGCACATCTGGACACCTTTAAAAAAATGTTTTGGGTTGTTTTGACTTTATTAACCTTTAAGAGTGTACCGTCACACCGGTGTGACAGGAATGTTCGGACAATGAAAGTTCTATAGAATTCTGGGCGTCATTCAATACAATTTGGAATTTTAGAATCTTGCATTGTTATAGAACACATTCTTTTTATAGAATGTTCAAAAACCCACACTCTTAAAGGTTGAAGATAGGACAGTACAAGAGGTGGACAGGAAGCGAATGGGGAGCGAGATGGGGAGGATTCGGCAAAGGACCTGGGCAGGCCTCAAACCCATCTATGCTCAAACCTAGGGCTGAAAGATTTTAAGAAAAAAATAAAATTGCGATTTCTCTGACAGATATTGCGATTTCGATTTCCACTACGATTTTTCCCTTTCTTTAAATTAGGTTCCAGTGCATGGGGCTCTGTTTGTTCACGCGCAGCATGGAGCTTTCTGATTGGTAGCTCATACAGAGCCGGTCTATCAGAGCTATCTTGTGTTTTCTACACCACAAAGCAGGGGCAATAGGCAAAGCATGCAATTATTGACTAAACAAAACATGGATCAGTTTAGGAGCACGATTTTTCTGGCTTTGACGATCCCAAAATCGGGTTGTCTGAGATTGCGATTTTCGAGTTTTTCGATTCGATCTTTCAGCCCTACTCAAACCCGTGTCGCCGGTGTAGCAGGAAAGTGCCCCACCATTGGAGCAGCGGTAGGGCCTGGACACCCTCTTACCTGGAGGGAGCATAGGCGTCATTTTTACACAGGGATTGGCTACTACAGAGGCCAGACCTCAACCTCATTGAGAATCTTTGAGATGTGCAGGAAAAGACTTTGCACAGCGTTCAAACTCTACCATCATCAATACAATATATCTTGGTGAAAAGCTGAAAACGTAATACAATTTAAACATTATTTCTGACTTGGGGAATTGTGTCAAGGGAGTGACACATCGTCAATGTGGTTCAACGCACATTTGAGAACACATTTTGTTCATTTGCGTAAAAAGATCACATGCCAGAAAAATATATTACACAGAGAAATCTCTGATTAATGCAGGTGCTACGGTACAGGACAAGCTTAGTAACTGTACTCTAAATGCAGATAATTTGACATTTTTTAAAGCATGGTCGGATGTGTTTGTGTCATGTCATGTTACAAAACCCTATAAAATGAACGACTATTGTAACAAGTTTTCTTTTTTTTTAAAAGCCCCACCCAGACAACATCAAGATCACAAACTTTGATAGGTCTCCATCAGAAGACCTAATAAGACCTATTATACATATCCTACCTACCACATTAATATTACATACCCTGTTAAACATGTGACTGCACCATATGGAAATGTCAACTTAAAAACAGTCAGCTTGCTAGTTAAGGTACAGTATATCACGAAAGTGAATACACCCCTCACAGTTTTTGCAGATTTGTGAGTATATCTTTTCATAGGAACGCATTACAGAAATGTCACTTTGACACGGTGATTAGTGACCTTTTAACAACTTATTTAACCGGTTAAATTTCTTGTTCACTCAGAAAAAAACAAAATACAGCCATTAATGTTTGAACATGTACTCACAAAAGTGAGTACACCCCAGATGAAAATCCGGTAGAAAAGGGGCTGTGTTTGCTCGAATCGTCTTGAAATGAAACGAAAGAAAAGAAAAAGAAAAGGGATGAAAAGGGAGGTCATCAGTGTGCGTTTCAACCTTTTTTTGCATTGAACTTTTACATTTTGACTCTGCATCTGGCTTAAATAGATTGGTGTGAGATTTGAATGCAATCCTATGGAGAATATCATGATCTGCTTCAGTAGTAACAGTGCATGTTGACATGCATGTTTCTTTTAGGTGTATTTCAGATTACCAATGTTGACAGCAGCCATGCATCCCCAAACCATGTCAGTCCCACTACCATGCTTGGCTTTTGATAGGATACACTTTTTTTGTAAAACTCACTTGTTTACCACCACACATGCTTGACACCATCTAAAGCAAATTTGTTTATCTTGGTCTCTTCAGATCACACAACATGGTTCCAGTGATCCATATCCTTGGTCTGTTCATCTCTCTTGAGACCAAGATAGACAAATTTGCTTTAGATGGTGTCAAGCATGTGAGGTGGTAAACAAGTGAGTTTTACAAAAAAAAAAGTGTATCCTCTCAATAGCCAAGCATGGTAGTGGGACTGACATGGTTTGGGGATGCATGAATGTTGTCAACATTGGCAATCTGAAATACACCTAAAAGAAACATGAATGTCAACATGTACTGTTAGTACTGAAGCAGATCATGATATTCTCCATAGGATTACATTCAAATCAAACACCAATCTATTTAAGCCAGATGCAGACTCGAAATGTAAAAGTTCAATGCAAAGAAAGGTTGAAACGCACACTGACGACCTCCCTTTTCATCCCTTTTCATTTTGATTCATTTCGAGACGATTCGAGCCAACACAGCCCCTTCTCTACCGGATTTTCATCTGGGGTGTACTCACTTTTGTGAGTACATGTTAAAAACATGAATGGCTGTATTTTGTTTTTTTCTGAGTGAAAAGGAAATTTAAGTGGTTAAATAAGTTGTTAAAAGGTCACTAATCATTGTGTCAAAGTGAAATTTCTGTAGTGCTTTCCTATGAAAAGATATACTCAAAAATCTGCAAAAACTGTGAGGGTGTATTCACTTTTGTGATATACTGTACCAACAATTGTGGTACCGATATAACCTATCTTGTTGCTACTTCACAACAACAGCAAGTTTGAAAGCGAACCTCACATACGTACGCAAAATTAAACGTTAATATTGCTTAGCAGAAGAAACTGGCACTAAAATCAAGAAAGTAAGATGGAAAATACTCGTTACACCAATTGATACAGGCACAGTTACAAGTTTGTGTCGATTGGTGTAACCGACATTTTTCATAAATATATTGCTGTTTTACAGGAAATTTCATGGTGCCTAAAGACTATATACCGGTACTCCTGACTACTGCTGACAACTTTTTTTTTCCAATTTTAGAATGATTCGCCAAAAGTTAGGTAGACATGCCAGAGGGGGTTCAGAATCTGTCTCTTTCTATACAACAATATCACATGTGATAAATTCCATTCTGAAATAATCCATTCTGAATCTGTTTTAAAGTGATGGAATGATGATGAGTAACAAGCACACTTAAACCTTGTGTAGTTGAAAGTAAATACTTAATATTACACTTGTTATTGCCATCGTACATTTGACATTTTTAGGGGCAACGAGAGTTGGTTAAAAATGGTTAAAAAGCTTTTTGACGTTGCATGAAACACAAAAATACAAAATATAAGTTACATTTTATCAAACTTGATGGAATTCGTGTATTTTAATGTAACTTTACTAATACAGAAATTCAATTCATGCTGTATGTCTACTGTGCATTTTTCCATGGTCCCTTTGGCAGTCAATGTTTTCTCTGTCCTCTGCAGCTATGGGACATTGCAGAGTACTGCTACTGCATGCAGGGGGGTCAGGAGGCCCCGGCACAGCCAAAGAGAGGCCTCATCCTACCCAGCCTCATCCCCAAATACTGCAGGCTGGAGGGCCCACGCAGGATACAGGCACAGACTACACAAGAGGCAAGGATCGGAGATGGAGATCAGGGCAGCTTGACAGACAGAGAGACGGGCAGACAGACAGGCAGGCAGACAGACAGATAAACAGACAGACAGACAGACAGACAGGCAGGCAGACAGACAGACAGACAGACAGACAGACAGACAGGCAGACAGCTAGACAGACAGACAGGCAGGCAGACAGATAGACAGACAGACAGACAGACAGACAGGCGCAGAAAGAGAGTTTATTTCACTCTTTTGTCAGATGCAAAATACAAAATGCATTGTCAAACGCATTTTCAGCGTATAAGTATTTACAGTAGGATAAGTATTTAGGATAAGTATTTCAGTATCAACGTAATCATCAATGACGTTTATATCTATATGTCAACGGTAACAATATAATGCATCCCTGTGTGCTATTATGATTATCATCCTCATATGGAATGATTTGCTAATTGGTGATGCTGATGTCTGCATGTTCCTGTTAGCAGGTGATTGACGGCTGGACTGTGTCCCTGCTCCCTCCTCCTCTGCTAAGCTCCTGGCGCTGCCATGTGAAGAGCGTCGTCAGCGTGGAGTATGTGGAACGCTTCCATCTCATTGTTACAGCGGGATTAGATTGTAATGTGCGTGTGTGGACCATCGCTGGAGGCTACGTGGGTGTGTGTTCTAGGAATAATAATTCAAGGAATGTTAATCACTGCTGATTTTGTGACCATGACTGAACAGTTCATGATCGGACATACTTGGGAGGTGTACGTAGGTTTTTGCGAAGTTATGAACGATATAAGTCTTCAAACTCTAATACAGGGTCCCCGCGGTGCATTAAAAAGTATTAAAAAGCATTAAATTTAGAACATGTGATTTAAGGCCGTGAAAAGCATTACATTTAGCTATTTTTTGAGGTGTGGCATTAAATATGAAAAGGCCTGGCATTAAATTTCACCCAGACACAATTTAGTAATTAAAATAGCCTGGACAGTCTTCCGTAAAAACATTGTTTCATAACTATAAGGCGGCAACAAGGTTTCGAGACTGTCAGTCATGCCTGGGGTAAACAATACACTCGATAGTGAAAGGCCCGCCTGCCTGGGTAGCAGACCCTATCGTTCGGATCCCCCTACTGGATGATGGCGATGGCTGACTAAAAGTAGGCTAAATCCCATCCACCACAGTGCGTGTGACTGACCGCAGTACAGTTGAAAGTGAAACTTGTTAAATTCCATCAACTAATATGCAGCGTGGAAGCTATATCTGTGGTACCAGTTTACTCGTCGAAAGCGTAAGTCTTAAAATGACTGCTTTGTTTTCAAACTTTGTATCTCGTCATCTAGCCTGCTTGTGCTCTATAATGCTCCTTCTCCTAATGTTAGCCATGCCCTCTCGTTTAGGTTTGTGTTTGCTAACGCATAGGCCTATAATTTCATGAATGCATGATGAATGCATTCATACAATATGCTACTTCAAAGTGTCCTCGAGCTTCGTGGCGTATTATTTGATGCTGTCAGATGCTTATGCAATCCGAAGTGAGCACGGGTGTTGTGAAGTTGCAAGAGGTGGAAATGCGTGTAAAATGTAGCATAAATCGGGCGAGTAACGGAGTGTTTTCTACGAGGCTAAATGTTGCAATGTGGGTATGCGAGGATCGTCCAAATCGGTAACCGCGTGGTGTTCGCATCGCTATTCCAGTCGCCGCGTGTACGCGGTTAGGGAAATGTTTGTGAAATTCATATTAAGTTCCACTGCTGCTGTTCCTTTGCTCCCACTCTGAAGAACGACTTGCTAAACTGAAAGTAGAACGCGTACTAATAGCTACTGTCTCTGATGTAGCTGGGGGGAACAAACAGGAGGAGCAGTCCAGAGCTGAGCAGTCGGTCCTTTTTAACCCTTTTGACGCCACAGGTGTTATCTCTCCTAGACTAAGGTGCACTGCACTCTACTATTTATCACTATTTATCCATTATAAAAGATGAATTGTTGGTATATTTTTATTTTTTATATTTAAGGTATTTCATGAAATGTCATCAAACTTTTCAAATATACACAATTTTGTAATTGTTTCAGTTTTGGATGACTTTTGGTTAATGATGTTTTAAACTAATGGGTAGTGTGTGTGTGCGCGCCAGCTCACTCTTTTTTGTTGTCAGCTCTATGGTTAAATTAAGCACAAAAATGACTAGGGTAATAGAGTTTGGGCCCACCTATGCAGCAGCCAGATCAACTGAAAGAATATTTTAGCACATGGAGTTACACAGATGCTGGCTACTTGATTTGAAATTATAATAAATTATCTAAGGAAGGGGCCGATTTCATGAAAACTCCCGCAACATACAGAAACCTCTGGATCTGCATCTGTTGCAGAAAGTGACTAGAGAGCAGGCAATGCGAATAAAATAACAGTTATCAGTGTGAATGTATGTATTACATTACATTATAGCAATGTAATAACAATAGCAATATTATACCATGTAACTAACACACACACGCACACCCGTGTAGTGGTATTAATTTTAATGTTGGAGGTATTAAAAATGGTATTAAAAAGCATTAAATTGGGTGATGAAAAATGTGCAGATACCCTGTAATAATTCTGTAGGCCTCTGTTAATATCACACTGTTAAGTTATATTATTATACTGTAAATTGCTTTGGATTCAGAGAGAGTGGGGTAAATAATGCCAGAGGCTGTGATAGTTATGATTCCATCTAATACATGGACGACACATATTTCAGGATGTCGTGCATCTCTGGAAACATTGCTTGGATGTGAGATACAGTGTTTAAGAAATATATTTATATCTCACATCAAAAGTCAATTTATTAAGTCTATAGTTATCTGAAAAAATGGGGTACTTTGGCACAACTTGCCGCACATGTGGGGTAAGTTGAGCAATTGACCAGAATGCTTTGGGGTAAATTGTGTCACTGATTAGTGATGCAAAAACGTTTGGTGTCAGAAACGGTAATACTTTTTCACACTTACAAAATTTCTCACATATTGTTTATTTTAAGGTTTTTTTTTTAAATGGCAAGATGTTTCTTAACCAAGCCCTATTGCTTCATGAACTCTTTTGAACTCTTGTTTTCCTGTTCAGCCATTTTATCTTCTTTTTCTTCCTGTGCCCTCTCGTGTGTCCTATTCTTAGGTGTGTCAGTAATTACTTGTAGTAATTTTACTTTCTTTCTTTTTGAATTGACCTTTCTTGCTGGTGCTTTCGTAAATGGATACATGGCTATACTGGAGATACGTAACCCAAATGGAGGACCAAAGATTTTGTCACTTGATGAATGCTCTGGATTTGCTTCTGCTGAAGTGGGTGGCTCTCCTGGGTCTGGATCAGCTTCAAGACTTTTGGCATGAGTTGGCTCCTCCTGCAATGGTCCTGTCTGGTCAGCAACAGAACTGGTCGAAAACTCTTCGGGGTTTGGCCTGTCTGTTTTTGCCCTGCCAAAGAAATGAAATGTAGTCTACATAGAGTGGGGTAGATTCAGTGGGATGACCATGGCACATTGGGGGCAATGTCAGTAAAATGCCATATGGCACAAATTACCCCTACCACACCATTTGGAAAAAAATGCATTTCTCTTCAGTTTTGAGCCAACATCATGCAAATTGTATAGACTCATAATATTGTTTACTTAAGCACTAACTTGACATGTTTAAAAATTATCTATAACTGTTCAGACAAAACAATATAAAAAGCATGATCATGAAAAGTACTCAAAAGGTAGGCCTACACAAGTAACATTTACTTGTTACAGGTTACCTACTGTAGATACAGAGGGTGGCACAACTTACCCTATACTTACCTCACTCTCCCTTTAATGTACAGTTGACAATGTAAGCAATCAGATTGAATTGTGTAACTAACGTTGAAGCTTCACTTTTAAAAATGTAACACTTTTCAGGTACATTTGGGCAGGCACAATGGCGTGTGGGTAACCCAATGGCATTCCCCTGGGACCTGCCCATAGATCTACGCCGGATAGGCTCTTCCCAAACGCTGAAGGTGCTCAATCGGGGTAGCCGACCACACTGGCAGTAAGTCTCCATGGACATACAATACAGTACATGAAAATGACACACTAATAGTTGTACACTTGCCAACAAGGTATGAACTTGCCATTTGAGGAATGAATGCAAGGAATGATTTCCAGTTTTCATGTAACTTTGCTAATCCTGAACACACATGTCCTCTAGACCAGTGGTTCTCAACCTTTTTTGAGCAAACGCCCCCTTGTCATCATCACAAGCCTCCCAACGCCCCCTTGACCTCATCATAAGCCTGACAACACCCCCCTTAGTATTAAAAATTCAAAAGACTAAAACCCCCCAATGGCAACTAAGCACCGCCCCTATCAGCTGTATCCTTCTGAACGCCCCCCTAGAGCTCCCCAACGCCCCCTGGGGGGCTGTACCACCCCCGTTGAGAAACACTGCTCTAGACAGATGTGAATGTTTTTTCTTTGTTAAATTTGCTCTGTAAATGCTAAAAAATATTTATAATCGTTGCCCATCTCAATCCCTAATGTAGCTGTACCAGGCGTATTTTGCACGCCCTAAGTTTGCAAAGGAAGCAAGCGTCTTCAAGTGCTGCTGATAACCTGGAACTGGTGACCACAGACCCGCGCATTGCCAAATACACTGATGAGCAGATTGAACAGACCTGGAAGAAGTGGGCTGTGAAGGGAAAGCAGGTACAGTAGGTTCACGCCATTCAACTGGGAAACATGCATCTGAAGCATTAAGTCTGGCGGCCTGCAGATGTAAGCCTAATGAACAGTCCAATCAAACATTACACCCAGCCACAGCAACAGCTACAGTATGTAACGCATCGAATCAGGATGCATTTCAAATGTCCAAAGTTGTGAAGTTGTCTTGGTGCTGTTCAGAGGTATACAGCCACTTTGTGAAAATCCATCACCAATTCTCATCACAGTTGTTTCTGCTGATAGTAGTTAAATCCATTATTTGTCATGCTTCTCATCCATGTAGATTCCAAAAAATCTAATTAGATAACACAGCAAATGCTCTATCAAAAATGGGGGTGGCACATGTGTTACTGACCAGTTTGGCTTGAGTAAGTTTAGTGTAATATTGACTGAAGTATTGGGCATTCAATGTGGCAAAGGGGCAAAATGTAGTTTTTTCCCCCCTGTTTGTTTGTTTTGTCTTACGCTCTTTAAATGTGGGACTTTTGAAGGAGAGCATCATTTTGGGACAAACGTACAAGCCCAAAGTGAGGCATCATCTACCCACCTACCCTCCAGACCTCCAGTCTTCCTTCAGCAGCCGTGAACAGGTACAGTATTCCATAGTCTGAACCTTTCGCCTGAGATGTTCTGGACTCTATGATGTCTAAGCTTGTTAAGATGTGCAAATCATGAAGTTGTCAACAAGACTAATGATGAAAGTGATATCCTTATACTTGTACTGACACCTACATGTACTCTCATTACCTCTTTACACTTCACTGCACTAAAAAAACAAGGGTTGTGTCGAAAGATGAAACTGTTGACATCATTGTAAAGTGGTTGCTTAAATTTCATGCTGAAATTCATGTTCATGAATGGTATTTCCAGGCTTGAACGATGAAATGGATTATGCCACTTTTTTTTTTTCGTTTTTAGTTTTGCATGGTTTTTTTCCTCTTGTCCTGACATTTAAATCAGAGAATTTTCTCTCATTCTTGACTCTACATGTACAATACCTTGGACTAAAGAGCACACAAACCTTAGAGGTTCAGATATTCAAGAAGTTCAAGGCAAAAGGAAGGAATTATTACATTTTGGTGGTGACCATGAATTCTTAAAAACATTCTTCACAATTGCGAGATAGGGCAAGTTTTGGCATTTCTGTTTCTTACTCTACAAAAATAAGGCAGAAGCACTTGAAATGGAAAAAAAATGGATGTAACCCCATGGCCTTGGCGGAGGTTTGCACTCTCTGGGTGCTTCTAGTTTGAAATGGGTTGATTTCCTCAACCTTCTTGGAGAACATCTGTTAAATGTTTTTGTGATGTATGGCAACAGCACTTCATTGATTTTTTTTGTCTTTTATTTATTTTCCTCTGTAGCTGAGGGTTTACAAGGCCATCCCTTGCTTCAACCTTCTGCCCATCATCCAGCCTCCAGTACCTGACCTGTTGAAGGAACCACTGCAGAAAACACAGGAGGGGGCTGAGGGCAGCAAGCACATCAAGCAGAAGAGGATGTCCAGGCGCGCCCCTATGCGTTTCCTTCAGACCTCCAAGGCTGTGTGCAAGAAGAATGTGATAACAAAGTTGTTTTGCAAAGCTGCTGGTCAGCCAAATTAAACAAATCTATCCGGCCTTTCTACAATATACTTGCATTTTAATGTCTGTTTTTGTTATTTGCTCTTGGTTTCATTTAGTCTGTTCTGACAGTGTAAAGGTGTTGTACTTTGGTACCAGTTGATTTGTGATGTATGGCTGCATGCAGGCAAAGTAACTGTGATCACTGTCCTGGAAAGCCCTTTCTTTGAATTTTACAGCATGCAAAGAAACCCAATAGCCAGAAGTGTTTTCTGATGCCTCATCATGATGGCATGTTTCATGAGAAGTGTGTAGTACAGAATGAGGGGGTGGTATTACATTGTGTTGCAGTGGCCGGCATTAATGAGTAGCCTACTTAAAGACTACTATTAGAATGAAAGTAGCACAGCCTATTTCAACAATCCTTTGTCTTCTTAAGGGCATTTATGTTCTTCGTTGAATAATATTTGTGCCTTAGTTCTGTCTACTCTACATGAACTCTACTTTACAATACAAGTCTACATCACAATACTGCCGTGCAAAACAAGAACGCAGTCTCAAAATGGTCGATTTTTTTTTTATATCAGAAATGGGTTTTAAACTACCTCATTTGTCTTGTGTCAAAAAATGGTGGTCCAACACCGTCCCGTTTTGGAGAAAACTCATTTTGAAAGTGCAAAAATGACCAAAAAAAAGTTACTGCTTGTTGTATTAAAGGTTATGTCGTACAAAACAAAAACGCAGTAAGTCGGCGAGTTACTGCTGCACGTTCCAATGGGACTGGTTTGGGAGTAGACAGTAATACTAGCCAAGAACGCAGTAACTCCTGCAGTAACTCCATTTTGTGGCAGTAATACCAGCCAAGAACGCAGTAACTCTGTTTATTGTGGCAAAAAGACACATAAATGTTGTTTTTTTGTTTTTTTTTGTGTGCATTAAATTTCTATCCTAAACAAGCATTACCAGGAAGTGTCACCACCAATTTACCGACAACACAGATGTCGCGCCATATGGGAAACTTTGAAGCCTTTTTTCTCAGTTTGCCGTTTTCAGAGTTACTGCGTTCATAGATTGTAGGGCAGAATACTATAGGTATCTCAGACTTATCTGTCAACACTCATTCTTGGTCATGTAACCTCTTGTCTACCTCAACTCACATAATGAATTTTTAAGTGTTATTTTTTAATATTTATTTATTATTTTGTAAAATTATTATTATTATTTCCAGTTTCCAGTTTTTATTTTCCCTCCCTGACTTACCTGTGTTATGTGTCGGGGCAGCCGTGGCCTAGTGGTTAGAGAGTTGGTCTTTCAATCTAGGGGTTGCAGGTTCGAATCTACCCTGACCTCTCCCTACATCCCCATCCATGGCTGAAGTGCCCTTGAGCAAGGCACCTAACCCCACATTGCTCCAGGGACTGTAACCAATACCCTGAAAAATAATAACTGTAAGTCGCTTTGAATGAAAAATGAAAGCGTTAGCTAAGTGCAATGTAATGTAATGTAATGTGTCTTGAAATGTCTGTGTGTGCATTATGTGTATTTATGTAAGCTACTTGACGCCTTAATTTCTCTGCGGGGATCAATAAAGTTTCTCTACTCAAATCTTTGAGTGGGGTTGATGTTTTCACTTGGTGTCTCAGTTGTAGTCATGGCTTCTCACCAGGAGAGGTCCCCCCCCTACCACTAAAACTTCAAGTACTAATCCAATTCTTCAAAAATTAATGTGCCTAAAACGTTGAGACTTTCAACAAACTTAATTTGCCCTTCACTACTTATAGCCTAGGCCAAAGGTGGGCTAAGTCAGGCCCAGGGGCCATATGCAGCCCTCTGAGCCATTTCCCCTGGCCTGCAGGGCTTTAAACAAAAAGACAACATTCAAATCCAAAGTGACTTTCTCACCTCCAACAGGGCAAATTAGTGGTTTAAGGTTAATCAAGTATGTCGGCTATATTATCATTCATCTGAATTAATTTAATTACGATATGCAGGAATAAAGGCAAAAAGGTAGAGTAGAGTACTTTTACTACTTCCTGCGCAAACTAAAGAAGGCAAGTGCTACACCCTCCATCATGACAACATTCTACAGAGGAACCATAGAGAGCGTCGTGTCCAACTGCATCACAGTGTGGGGAGGAAGCTGCACGGAGAAAAACAGGAAGACACTCCAGCGTGTTGTGAACACAGCGAAGAAGATCATTGGAGTACCACTCCCCTCCCTGCAGGACATTTACACCACACGCCTCACCCGGAAAGCACTGATGATCATCAAAGACACAAGCCACCCTGCACACAAACTGTTCAGCCTCCTGCCCTCTGGAAAGAGGTACAGGCGCCTCCGTTCCCGTACCACCAGGCTGGCGAGCAGCACAATGCACCAAGCGATCAAGATGCTGAACACTCAACCCACTCTCCCTCCAATGTCAGCCTCTAGCCAGCAAGGCCACTGACAACCCCCCCCCCATCCCCCACCACCATATCTGCGACTGAACATTCCACCTGCAGTACTATACTTGTGACTGAACTTTCAACCTGCACTAACTCACAACATGCACACACACACACACACACACACACACACACACACACACACACACACACACACACACACACACACACACACACACACACACACACACACACACACACACACACACAAGCACACTGCACTTTCTGCACTAACCCAAACATACACACACTGACACACACACACACACACACACACACACAGACACACGAACACACACACAAGACGCACAACGCACCTTCTACCTGCACTAAACACATACACACACACACACACACACACACACACACACACACACACACACACACACACACACACACACACACACACACACACACACACACACTGCTGCTGGTGTACTTGACAGACCTTTTAATATTTATTTTTCTTCAAAATGCTACTATTACCATGTCAGAACGCTATAAAGGACTTTTTTAGGAAAAGCACAAAAGCACAACAAATACCTCTTAATGTATGTCCTCTACAAGTCTTCTGTTGTCCAGTCTTGCACTTTAAATGTCTGTATGAGCACTGTCTATGTCCATACTGTCTTAAGTCCATGTATAAGTACTGTCTATGTCCTTACCTAGATTAGTCTATGTCTGTATGGGAAAGCAAGAAAAGTAATTTCAAATTCTTTGTATGACCAGTGCATGTAAAGAAATTGACAATAAACCTACTTGACTTGACTTGACTTGACTTGACTTTTATTAATCCCGGGGGAAATTGAGGTGTCTGACAGCTTACATAAATTCACAAATACAGACATACAACTACATACTGTACTACATACAACAACATTGTCAAATTCTCAGACGACACTGCAATCCTGGGGCTACTATACAAAGATCAGGATACAGCATCATACCACTCAGAGATAAAACAGTTTGTGGACTGGTGTGGTGCCCACCATCTTGTTGTCAATGTCAGTAAAACTCAGGAAATTATATTTGACACAAGAGCAGTCTCCAACACAAGCCCAGTACTGATACATGACACCCCCATATGCAGGTTTCCTCCCACAAATACCTTGGTGTCTTTATGGACAGTGCACTTACATGGCAGGTCCACATAGATGTACTTTTTAAGACGACTAAGGCTGTATGGTGTTAATAATAAAGTGAAGCCCAAGACAAATTTCCCTGGGGATAATAAAGTACACTCTGACTCTCTGACATACACTAACACCTAATATACATTATTGTACATTGCAGTAAACATAGCACACATTAAAGTACAGCAAATAGCCTCTTATCAGTTCTCTCTCTCTCTCTCTCTCTCTCTCTCTCCCTCTCTCTCTCTCTCTCTCTCTCTCTCTCTCTTTCTCTCTCTCTCTCTCTCTCTCTCTCTCTCTCTCTCTCTCTCTCTCTCTCTCTCTCTATCACTCTCTCTCTCACACACACACACACACACACACACACACACACACACACACACACACACACACACACACACACACACACACACACACACACACACACACACAGCTTGCATAAATACACAAATATTAAAACATACACTCAATACAAAAAATACATATTGCACATTGCAGTAAACATATAGCACTCATTGAGTACTGTACAGCCATCCATGTCTCTGCACAATTGCCTTATGGGTCGTTTATGCACTCCAGTCACCGATGATGATCTCTTTCAGTGTATGCTTCTGTTTGGTGTTGAAGAGCTGGATGGCCCTTTGGACAAAGGACTTCCATAGTCTGTCTGTCCGGCAGGGGATAGCACAGTCTGTAGTCTGAACAAACTTCTCTGATTGGCCAGAAACAGGTGCAGGGGGAGACTGTCATTGTCAAGTATGGAGTCCAGTCTGCTCAGGGTCCTCTTCTCAACAGTTGTAGTGAGAGCCTCCCGTTCCATGCCCACCACAGACCCAGCTTTCCTCACCAGCCTGTCTAGGCATCCAGCATCCTTTTCCCTAATTCTACTACCCAAGCAGGCAATACTATAGGACAGGACACTAGCCATGGCAGACTGGTAAATATCAGTAGGAGTCTGTTGCAGACCTTGGAGGATCTCATCTTCCTGAGGAAGAAGAGCCTGCTCTGACCTTTCCTGTAGAGTGCAGCTGAGTTAGCAGCCCAGTCCAGTTTATGTCCAGCTGTACTCCTAGGTACTTGTATGGTGCTGACTGTCTCACTGTCTCCCCCTCGATAGAGACCGCCGCCAACGGTGGGGTGGTCCTTCTGAAGTCAGTCACCATCTACTTGGTTTTGGTGGAATTCAGCTGCAGCTGTGTTTTGGCACCATCTGAAAAAGTTATCCACCAGTACCCTACTCTCCTTCCTGGCAATCATTGATGCACCCCACAATAGCTGTATCATCTGAGAATTTTTGCATGTGGCAGGTCTTTGTGTGGTAATTGAAGTCGGATGTGTATATGGCATACATCCTTATTATTATTATTAGTAGTCGTAGTAGTAGTATTATTAGTATCATCATCATCATCATCATCATCATCATCATCATCATCATTATTATTACTATTATCACTATATTCACATAATGGAAGTAGGCCAATGCAAGACATCTGCGGCCCTTTGGCTAATAGGCTATATAGGCCTAATAAAACCCAATGTGTCCCTTAGTCCAAAATAATTGCCAACCCCTGGCCTAGGCCTACTACATCTATTTCAGCCCTGTTGTATGATCAAGGCACTGTATGGTTAAAGTCATAGGTCTACTTATGGAGAAAAAGCCATTGCATAGTGGAAATTTTATTTAGTAATCTGACATTTCTCCGAGTCTTTGCGCTTGTGAGGTATGACGTTTTGATTGCGTCATTTTTTTCACTCAGCCAATTGGTCACTTTTTGTTCCATCGGGGCCACTGAGAGTTTACGGATGAAAAATATGGGTGGAGCGAGCATGTAGGTTACTGGTCTGTGTTCGTCTAGCAGTGCTGCTGCTGCAAGTGTTGTTGTCTTGTAAATCAGACGGAAGAGAAAAGAGCGTTTTGAGCATTGAAACCGAGTTGAGTTAGGGGTTCGATGGTTATCCTGGTGCACAGTGTTAGGTACCTGCAGTTAAACTGAAAAGGTGGGAGTTTGATCATGATCAATGTATAGAGCGTAAGGTTTTTGCTAACGGCCTGATCTCGCGCTTTTTGACAGCCGAGTGCTAGCCATAACATAGGGGTCGTAATTGGCGACTGGCTTGCTAACAGATGTTCAATGCATTGTCTTCCCTGTTGACCATGTGCATGAAGCTACGTATTACTAGAGATGGAGGTACATGCACCCAAACATTATCATTAATAAAAACTTAAATTACTTGGTGGAAGGAAGTTGTGTTGAGTTTAATCAGCAAACCTAGAGAGACGCTGCAAGTTAGCTGACAGTTCCTTGCTAGTGAAGTAGTGGCTAACTGAATAGCCCTATTGCGACCTTACCCATTGGCATGCTAAGCAATTAGAACATAATCAATGAAAAGCAGATAAAGTTATCAAATCTCCGTGGGACATATACCGGTTATCCGGGAAATTGATTTGGCAAGTCTGCTTATTACGGTTTTGTTCCCACAGACTTGACAGAGGTGAACTCATAGCTGTCCCCAGATAAACAAGATGATCCCGGACAAAGCACCAGGGGAAGATGTATTTCATGCGAGCGGAGATTTGAAGAAAGAGGCTCATGTAGCCACATTTGAGAAATACAAGGACATGTATGTGAATTCGATTGAGAACCCTGACGGTAGGTTTCTATTTTCATCCATTCGGGGCAAGAACTTTCACTCAGTCCCAAGGCTGAGTTAACTAGCCAGCTAGTCCCCTTGCAATGACATGGAAGGGTCCCCCATGTCATTCGAGGTTCATTCATTTGCACCCTTCCGTATTATCATATTTTTTCGGCGCTTCTTCACCCGCCGTGCCGTTATAAATGTGGTGTAATAAATAATAACTTACAGCAGGTCAGGCACACAGTGGCAATATTAACAGGCTCGAAGTTAATGGTATGTCAAATGAAGCTTGTAGTTCTGTCAGCCAGCCACTGGTATAAAACAACAAAAATACATTGACGTGGAAGTAATGGGTTTCTATTAGCGACATTTGTCTTACCAATGAGAATGGGAAAGATGTTGTATATTATGGCTAAAATTATTATTATTATTATTTGTTTGTTTGTTTTATAGAGTTCTGGGGTGACATTGCTAAAGACTTCTTCTGGAAGACAAAGCATACAGGGCAGTTTCTGAACTACAACTTCGATGTCACTAAGGGAGAGATATTCATCAAATGCATGGAAGGGGCCACTACCAATATCTGCTACAATGTGCTGGATCGCAATGTGCACGAGAAGAAACTGGGCGACAGAATCGCTTTTTACTGGTATGTGTGCAAGAAGCAAATATTTTAAGGCATTGTGTCATTTCCTTTATGGACTTTGGACTTGACTGAAGGTGTTGTTTTATTCTTCCTGCCAGCTCAGTTTAGATTTCATAATCACCTGTTTGCCTGGTCATTTATCTTCACTGCACCTTACACACCATTGTAGATTAGATTGCCATAGGCCTATTGATTGTCTTGATGATCTCGTTCATTCATTTTTTTTATAAGTTTTCTTATATTTAAACATCACACCAAAGGTACTGTGCTGCAGCACAGGATTTTTTGCATCACCAAACAAGACATGGCATTAGGTGGCAGTCTCTACTCTCTACACTATGCCACATTTCAGATGTAACTACCCCTGTTGTCATTTTAATTAGATGCCTTCATCTTACACGTTGGCTTATTCAAAAATATATTCTAGTCTTATTATAGTTTTGACTCTTCCTGAATCAGTGCTTGTAGACTTAAACCCTCACACCATTTTTTTTTTTAGATAAGACAGCATTACTTATTACTTTGTGGATGCGCTCTCTTTCCTCAATTGAGCCACTGTGCTGATAGTCAGTGGTGTCGATTGACTAAAGCAGGCAATTTGATAGGGGACAGAAGCCACTGATTGTTGTACACTCCTCCCCACTAGTGATTTAGATAAGGTATCAGTGGTGGCATGAGCACACATTTAAATGATGACACTGAACAGCACAAATTTTGAACAAAATGATACACACTGCCTGGACCTCTAAGGAGCAATTTAAATAGTTATGCCAGCTAGGGTGAATCATTTTCTCATGTGACATGCGTGCTAAAAGCTAGACTGAGTTGCATCCTAAAGTCACTGTTTTGTCTGTATTATGCCGCAACTGAATGGGCATTTGGGCTTTCTTTTGCTGTTCTGATTGGACATAAGGCAGCTAATCTGCTCTTAGGCAGAAGTCATAGAAATATACTGGCACCTTTGCCTGTGCTCCTGTCTTTTATGTGTGGAACTAAGTGTGTGTGTGTGTGTTTGTGTGTGTGTGGTGGTGGTGGTGGTGGTGGTGGTGGTTGGGTGACAGCTTTTGGCTGCTTCCCCCACGCTCGCTCTGGTATTGGGCAGTTAGGCCATCAGGAGCAGTGTTGCTGTGTAAACAGCTGATATGGGTGGTGAGGGTAGAAATTTGTGCTTGGGATGCCATGACATTCTTTGCCTTAATTCTTGTGTGTGTTGCAACATCCCAAAGGGCATTGTTTATTTCAACCAATTGTCATTAGTAGAATGCACGAAACAGAATTGAGCTTGGTTAAAACAGGCCTTGCTCTGTGTTTGGAACACAGGGAAGCATGTGTCCTCTGCACTACGCCCATGTATTCTGCTGCCCTGAAAATGCAATTGCTGTTACAGCAGCAGCAGCGGTCCAGGCAACCAATCAAAGGAGGCTTTGTGTTGGTGAGAGAGATTACGACATCTCCTTGTAACGGCTGAAGTTACTCCATCAAGACATCCCTTCCCCATGGCAAGACTTGGGTTATAAAGCTGTAGACTCTGGTGGCCTGCTGGATGTTGATGCAGAAGATCTACATTTGAAGTGTTTCGTTGCAAAATGATGTATTCACTATTTTTTTTTACTTTTGCATTGTATTATTGGAAATGACTGTTCAGAAGTCCTATCATCTATGTGTGAATTCTTGCCATGCAAATACTTGATAACATACTTTTAAGACCTATATAATATGCATTTTGCAATACAATGCAATGGAATGCCCAATACAAAAATATCAATTTCCCAAAATGTTCCAAAATAGATATACATAATTTTGCAACAAAGCTCTTCATTTGATGTTGAGTGTGCTACCCTGTGCTTTACTGACCGCTACCAGCTACCATGCAATTGGGTGTACGTATGTCTAGGTGTTTCTACCAGTAGTATGCAATGCCTAGGCATATAAAGGTAGCTTATATTATTCATATCCAAATAATAGTTGGCAGTGCTGCTCCCAAATGCAGCAATTGATGCAATGCATTCCTACATTTTGTTGCATCGTTTGGAGTTTCAGTTTATGCGTCAATGGGTATCGTATTTGAATGTGTTTTGTTGTTGTTGTTGTATGTACTTGTGTGTGTAAAGGGCACACATACAATGTTTTAAGACTTTTTCATTTTAAATGACTTGTACAATACCCAGGTTATTATGTTGGTATCTAGGTAACTCTTGGCTTATTGTGAGTCCTGCATTGCTCTAGAAATAGAGGGAGGTCCTGGATGACTCTGGGCATAGCCAACCTCTGCTCTGGACTCGCTGCCAAGAGCCACATAAATTTCTAGACAAATGCACCAGGGAGCTTCCAGTTAAAGCGATTGCTTCACCCGTGTTGCAAAACCGCACCCGCAATAAGCCAGTAGTAAATCATTGTTGTCTCCTCCCTGCTAAACAGCACAATGTCAGAAATGTCACAGAACGTGTTCTACAGTACTTGCCTGTAACACTTGCCTATTATATTAGAAAATTAGCACCCAGATTTATCAACAACAACATTAAAGAAATAGCTATAGCAATATGATTCGTCTAGCACAGTATTATGAAGAACTTTCCTTCATGTGCTGAAGAGAAAAGATAAGAAAAAAATATACTGTAGAAAGTATTATAAAAAGTAAAAAAAACGAACTTTTGCCACAGGCAGTTGAAAATAAAGCTGTTTTTACATGATACAACATTGTGATAATAATCCAAATATGTATCGTTGACCGTCTGCTCATAGATATTGTGAATATTTGTATTTGTCAACAGGGAAGGGAATGAGCCTGGAGATGAGATGAAAATAACATACAGAGAGCTTCTGCAGCAAGTCTGCAAGTTTGCCAATGTCCTCAAGTCCCAAGGTTTGTGTGTAGAGGGGTGATGTGATTTGTCATGTTTTTCCAAACTAGCACAACAAAATAGTTCACTGCCATTAAAATGCTACAAGTAACCTGGAGCCTGTAACATAGTGCTACTGTATTGTGATTGGATATGCTTAAACATAACTTTTTTTTTTTTTTTTTAATTGTTGTTGGTAAAATATTTCTGACATGACCTGCCTGACGTATTTCCCTATCCTGGTCATCCCACAGGTGTGAAGAAGGGGGACCGCGTGTCCATCTACATGCCCATGGTGGTGGAGCTGGTTGTGGCTATGCTGGCCTGTGCCCGCATTGGAGCAGTGCACTCCATTGTGGTAAGTGGCCTCTTAAATCTACAGCGGTGTACAACAGTGAAATGAACCTGGCTCTCGCAAGATCTGTTCTTCACAAGTTCCGCAAGGCGCCATTGCCAGAAACAATCGCTTCAGGATAACGTCAACGGCAATGCCACCAGGCGATCCTGATTAGTCGACTTCATTCCTAGTCAAAGCTCCCCAAATAGTGATGCTCACGAGACCTTTGAGTAGACCTCTTGAAGCTGCCCTTGGGGAAGCTGTTCTGAATTACACAGATCTGGTGAGAGCCAGGCATATTAACACTTGGCTCAAAAGTAGATGCAACCCGACAGAATTGATCATTTTTCCGGTAGAATATGAGGAATGAGGCAAAACCTTGAGGTGTGTGTGTGTGTGTGTTTTTGCGGTTCAGTTTGCTGGATTTTCTGCAGAGTCCCTGTGTGAGAGAATCATGGACTCGCAATGTTCATTGCTCATCACTGCTGGTAAGTAACAATAATCAGAAGGGAATGCCACAACCAGCACAGAACATTTTATTTATTCCAACTGATAGGATTGTGTCATACAGAAAGAAAAAGGAAATATTGGTGTTATTTTTTTAGTAAATTAGAGTTCTGACAAAAATAATCATTTTGACATTTGACCTTGATTTTGTTTTGTCCGAAGGTTAAAAGGGCTCATCTAATGGCCACTGTCCATCTTGTCTGAGTAGTTGCTGTGAATTAATATTTTGACAGTAATTATCAAAAAAGCTTTGATCTAAACTTTGAAGGTGATCCGATTTTGGGAGCTCACTCCTCAAACTGCACTCCTCACCACAGTGTGGATTTGGTGAGCAGCTAATCTGCTTAGCATCAAACCCCATTTAGTTGAGGGGCTTTGGTTTTGACTGAAGGGTGGTCATGCCTCATTACTGCCCTCCTTTACTGCAGGCCGCTGACTACACATTAACTCTGCATTGCGTGTCAAACAGTTTTCCCGCTGCTGAATGTTTAGGACCTCACACTGCACATGCATCTTACATGCATCTCACATGCATCTTATGTTTTGCTTTGTACAGTAGGTGTGATTGGTTGTATATGTACTAATATTGTTTCTCCTTGTTGGGTGTCCCGTCCTCTTCCATTCTCAGATGGCTTTTATAGAGGAGATAAGCTGATCAACCTGAAGGTGATTGCGGATGATGCTCTGCAGAAATGCAGGGACAAGTAAGAGCTATGCAGACACTCCACTTACCATACCCTACATAACAGTCTGATGTAGTTTGCAAGATATTGCGCAACACGTTGCAAAATCATTATCTATGGCACTTGTTGAGCTTTTGAAGTGACAAATTAATTTTCATTCGTCTCTCCCTTTTAATTCCCAACCTCGCCCACCCACTCCAATCTGCATGCATGCACACACACAGGGGTGTTTGTCTGAAAAAGTGCATTATGCTCAAGCACCTGTGTAAAGACGAGGCTGCGTCTCCTGGCTCCCAGTCCCCGCCTGCCAAGCGACCCTGCCCAGACCTCCAGGTGAGAGCCTGCCCCCTCGCCTCCTTCCACATTCTCTTCTCTCGGGCTCCACGTTTGTTGTTTAACACTATTTCGTTGGCCTTTTTTTGCCCATTTTGTTTTCTTTGCCACCAAACTAACTTCTGTAACAACCTTTTCCCTAAATGTACATATACATGTTTCTTTATTTTTATATGTGTTGTTTTATTTTGTGACTTGTGACTCTTTTCTTGTTCTGTTTCTGTATGCAAGCCTTCTGTTTTCACCTTAATTTGGGTTATTGTTTGGTTGCAATACACCCCTGACATGACGGGTAACATTTAAGACTGGGGGGTTTGATGCCATAGACCCTTCACATGTTCACAGACGCTCTCCCTGGTACTCGAGACCACATGGTCTGATATCACTGAGGACGTGTGTCAGCATGCAAACTGGTGCTATGTGTTAGATCCTGCATTTTAAATTGTTACCATGTGACCCTCTTTCTCCCCCCCTTTTTCCAGTTTTGTGTTGAAATAACCTTTCCATTAACCCCTTTTCTAGCAGGAGAAACAGAAAGAAAGAGTAACGAGGGTCCGCCCCGCTGCACAGGTATTTCACATAGACCCTGTTCTTCCACTGTGTTATTTTCTTGTCTTATGTTGTGTATATTTATGTATTAGGGGTGGGAGAAATACACAACTTAAATATTATCAATTAATCTATTTTTTAATTGTCTATATTTTCATCAAATTGTTTTATTTAATTTACTTATTAATTTTTTTGTTTTATTTGAAATGACAGCAACTTGGCAGTAAGCAATTATGTAGCACAAAATGTACAGGAACTGTAGAAACGGGAGATATCCTCCGTGCTCCTGTACTTCACAATCTGATGCGCCACGGGAAAGGACTAGTAATAGCAGGCGAGGAAGAGTCACCAGAGCATCTTCAGATGTGGAAAAATGACTGTGTTATTGGACAAGTGCCAAAACGTTTCAGCAGAGTTCAACAGACTCTGAAGAAAACATGACAGCGTGGAAACGTTAGTCTTGGCACTTGCCTAATAAACAGTCATTTCTCCACATCTGAAAATGCTACGGTGTACAGGAACTGTATTTTGTTAGTTAGAGGAAGTTTGTGTTGTCATGGGGATGAGCAGTCTTTGGGTGTCAACGGTGCAGGAAGCCTGAGCAGAGCAGGGGAGATGTCTAGTGGTGAACAGACCAGTAGTTAATGTTGCCAGGATGAAATGGTTTAAAATTAAATTTCTGCTAAGCCAGCTGAGTCAATGTCAGTGTACATAAAGGAAATGAAAAACTAAACTTTACAAGAAGTTATATTAAGTGTATGGGAAGGTAGCAGTAGGATCTAAAACAGCCAGACCGTAGTAGAGGCTTGTAGAACACTTGCTAGTTCTGTGCTCTGCAATTGTTACATGAATAAAATGAGTTCATATTTTTATTAATCAGTTAATTTCATTGATATTAATTGTTATTGTGTTAATTCCCACCCCTAGTATATATTTTCACAACATCGGGCTCACAGACAGCTCACACAATGTTTGGCTCTCTCAGTCTCACTGAGTGTCTTGTTTTCTTGTCTGTCCTGTAACACCTGTCCCGTCTGGTCTCCAGAGCATCATGGCTGGTTACCCTCACTAGCTCTGTTCTCTACTCTACTTTACAAACTGATTATTTGACACAGCCCAAGCATAGTTAGTGTCATGCATGTCCTATACAGGACCAAAGTGTGATGTTAAAATACCACCTTTCTTTTACCACACTGGTCCCAAACCCTGACTTGTGAATATTTTTGTATTATTAGTATTTATATGAATGATGTAATAATGCTGATCATCCTCTCAATCAAGATTATAATATGATTAGAGTCCCACTTGACCCCTACTCTGTTGCTCTGCAATGCTCTATATCCATGGCCAGTGCATTTTTTACAAACCATCCAGCCTGTGTCAGCAACACTTTTTAGTGAATAAGAGCTTTCTGGTCTTGTTTTGTTGTCTCTGTCTTGGATTTAGGGATGATTCCACTGAATCACTACATTTTCATCTTTAGAAATTTTGGACTAATAAATTGCAATAATGCTGCATTGGTAAATGTCCACTACTCGCTTCAGAAAGAAGATGGCAACTAGGGTGAACCCTGTGCCACGTCAGTGCCAAGTGATCTAATCAAATGTAAATTGAATGGGAATGCAGCGCATATGTGTGATCATACTATACAGTGGTGCTCATATGTTTACATACCCCAGCAGAATATACGCTTTCTCTGCGATTTCTCACAAAATATGAAGGATTACACAAAACCTTTTTTTTCACTCATTGCTAGTGACTGGCTTAAGACATTTATTAGCAATATTCTGTGTTTACTCTTTCAAAAGCATGATCACAATCCAAACTACCCAAATGACCCTGTTCAAAAGTTTACATACCCTAGTTTCTGATGCTGAATATGGCCCTGTTTAACATCAAGGACCGCTCTAAATTGTTTGTGGTAGTTGTGGATAAGGCTCTTAATATTCTCAGATGACAAAACAGCACATTCTTCCTGGCAGAATGGTTGTTTCCTATAATATCTTAAGGTGTCTTGCTGGAACCTCATATTTGAGGTTTCCCCTGAGTGGCTCAATGATGTTGAGATGAGTGAGATGGTCGCTCAAAAACCTTCATTTTATTCTTTCTGAAGCTAATGACGGGTTGATTTGGCTTTCTGTGTCAAAATATTGTCATGTTGGCAATGTTGGAATTTCAATTCAGAAATGCAATATGAGAGGGTTTGGTTGGAATCAAGCCATTGGGCAAGGGAATCATTGCACTGCAATGATCGTTGCAAGGGACATTGTTCAGGAGGCATAGGACAACCAAAAAATAACTTCAGGTGAAATATAGGACAACATGAAAAAATGTTTTAAACTGTACAGCAAAGAGGCACTTGAGGAAAGATGTTGGCGGTTGCCAGGAGAAAGCCATTACTACAAAAATGCAGACATGTTATTTCGCATATGATACACCAAATAGCATAGTGAGAAGCATCAGAATGCTTGTGACAAAGTCATTTGGAAAAATGAGCTCAATATGGAACTTTTTTCAGCCACTATTAACAGTACCATTTGGAGAACAGTCAACAGAGCCTATGATGAAAGTTACACCATCCCTTCTGTGAAACATGGTCATGGACTACTGATGTCAATGGGGACATTTGAGTTACAAATACACTATACTTTTGGTCCATACTCACAGAATGATGAATACATTGCCCTGTGAAAAATACTGGAGGAAACTTGACACACATCAGCCTTGAAACTGCACATGGTCCATTGTTTGGACATGCCAACATGACAATATTTCAACACAGAAAGCCAAATCAACCCGTCATTAGCTTCAGAAAGAATAAAATGAAGTTTTTGAGCGACCGTTTCACTCTCCTGATCTCAACATCATTGAGCCATTCAGGGGAAACCTCAAATGTGAGGTTCCAGCAAGACACCCAAAATATTATAGGAAACAACCATTCTGCCAGGAAGAATGTGCTGTTTTGTCATCTGAGAACATTAAGAGCCTTATCCACAACTACCACAAACAATTTAGAGCGGTCCCTGATGTTAAACAGGGCCATATTCAGCATCAGAAACTAGGGTATGTAAACTTTTGAACAGGGCCATTTGGGTAGTTTGGGTTGTGATCATGCTTTTGAAAGCGTGAACACAGAAAATTGCTAATAAATGTCTTATGCCAGTCACTAGCAATGAGTGAAAAAAAGGTTTTGTGTAATTCTTCATATTTTGTGAGAAATCGCCAAGAAAGCGTAGGGTATGTTGGGGTATGTAAACATATGAGCACCTCTGAAATGTGCCATTCACAGTGTAAGTAAGTAAGATTATTGGTATAGCGCCTTTCACAGACAAAACAGTCACAAAGTGCTTTACAGGTTTTGATATTAACTGTACAATTATGCAATTTAATAAACAATAGTTGCCTATATCTACTGTAAGGTTGATGATGGGCGACATGTTAATTTAAAATTATGCATGTTCTGTTATTGCAAGGATTTTATGGTCGTTTATTTCTCTGGGACGCAAAAGTGTAACAATTAGGAAGTTGCATGAGGTACCCCTTAGTTGGCGTCTTCTGTCTGAAACGAGTAGTGGACATTTACCAATGCAGTATTACTGCAACTTATTTATCATTAGTTACTGTGCTTTGTCTGATCTGAGCATGATCTTTTCTTTCTCACTCGCCCTCTGAACAAAACCTAACCTGCAGTGTGTAGACATTCACCATATGTTTCTGCATTTTTTTTTGTCATTGTTAGTTACCGTTGTCTTATCTGAGCATGTACGTCTCTCTCCCTCACTCTCTCTGTTTTAATGTTTTTCCTTTCCTCTGGTACTTAAAGTTGGCTCGGCTAGACAATGGAGAATATAATCAGAACACTCTTTCTGGTTAGATCGAGTAGTAGTTGGGTAGCATTGATCATAGCTGCACAGTTTGCGTTTTCCAGGGACTGTTCTTTCAGTCGTTCTCCTTGTGCCCTCCTGGGCAGACATAGAATTAGCAGATGGGTGTTGGCCATCAATGAGCATGCCATCAATAACAGATCAGAAATATTTCCTTTGTTCAGTTTTTGCTTTGGAAATCAAGTCTTGTTGTCGCTGAAAATGTACAGCCGTACATTTTCTTGGTGTTCCAAGCATATGCATGGCCATTGTCACTCACACTCTATATCTCTCTCTGTCACAGCCGAACACACACAATAACCCCCGGCTGGTTAATTCTGTGTGGAGATGTTGAAAGTGTGGTGTTCTTGTGAACTCTCTGTTTCTGTGTCTCCATTGCGTTGTAGGTGTCTTGGAATCCGGAGGTGGATCTGTGTTGGCACACGCTGATGTGTGGAGTGTCGGATGAGTGTGAGCCCGAGTGGTGTGACTCAGAGGACCCCCTCTTTATCCTTTACACAAGTGGCTCCACAGGGAAACCAAAAGTATTACGCACCCCCTTTTTCCTCCATATTACACCAGCTTAGCTTCAGACACCCCACTCTTTTATCACCTTCCACTCAATCACACTTTCTCCCAAACCCACCCCAAAACTCTACTCTTGTAAGTCTGACTGCCTCAATAGGTCTTCTTCCGAGTAATTGCATGGTTTTAGTTTAAGATTTTAAGCTTTTTTTTGTAAAGAAACTTATGGAATGTACGTACTGATGTGCTGCAGCTTATTCCAGTAGCCATTCTGTCCTTATTTGGGATTTATGCTAATTATACCTCTGGCCTTATAGTGTTGGACCTGCCTTCCCGTTTGCTGCCCCCTATTTCTGCCATTTCATAGTTGTACAGTCGCAGCTTTCAAACATAATGTCATGTTAGTTCTTCCATCCTTTACCATCATCCCCTATTCCAACCTTAAGTTGATCTTCCTCTCCGTTCTTTTCTCTCTCTCTGTCTGTCTCTCTGTATTGGCCCTCGTCTCATCAGGGCGTGCTGCATACAGTGAGTGGCTACATGCTATACACGGCCACCACCTTCAAGCTGGTGTTCGACTATCAGCCGTCTGACGTCTACTGGTGCACGGCGGACATCGGCTGGATTACAGGCCACTCTTACATCACCTACGGCCCTCTGGCCAACGGGGCCACCAGCGTTTTGGTGAGGGAGGGAGGGAGGGAGGGGGGCAAGTCCCATTTTAAACATATGAATGTGTGTATGAGATCTACGTTTGTGTTGGTGAACATGGTAAAAGGTGATTTCACGGAAAACAAAAATGCCAAAGACAATTTCTCTCGTCTGTTGTACAAAAGTTAAAAGTAGTTTAAAATGGAACAGACATACCCCAGCTGTACATGACATGTGGCTTTACCTTTTCATTTTCCCCAACCCAGTTTGAGGGTCTACCCACCTACCCAGAGGTGAGCCGCATGTGGGAGATTGTGGACAAGTACCACGTCACCAAGTTCTACACCGCCCCAACTGCCATCCGCCTCCTCATGAAGTACGGCAGTGAGCCTGTGCAGAAGTGAGTTCAGGAAAGAGGCAATGTTTCTAACTTTGTCATTTGTTTGTATGCCTGTTTGTATGCATTTGAATGTGTGTGTATGTGTTTCTGTTAGGGGTGGGTATTGGCAAAGGGTTCACGATTCGATGCGCATCACGATACACATGCCACGATGCGATTCTATCACGATGCATTGCGATTCATGTACTACTGTGATGCATTGCGATATTTACTTCAGTAAATGTGTAAAATACAGTTTATTTGTCAGTTGCTGTGTAGCTTTCTTAAGTCAGTTCATTCTATTTAAGCATTCTATCATCTGGGAGAGAGCTTACATCACAACAGAAATATCACCTATTCTCTACTGAACAATATAACCCGTGGCAAATCGAATTTTATTGTTATCAAATAATCAATTGTCATGAATCCATGCAGTATATTGAGAAAATAAGTATCACGATACCTTGTCATGAATCGATGCATTGTATCGTGAGAGTAAGTATCACGATGCATCGATATGACGATTATTTTGCACACCCCTAGTTTCTGTGTGTGTAAAAAGGGCATTGAGTTCTAAAAGTACAGGGCCTTAATGTTCTTGAGTCCAGAGTTTTGTTTTGTGTGTTCCACAGATGCAAGCGAGACTCCCTGAAGGTTCTGGGCACGGTGGGTGAGCCCATCAACCCTGAGGCGTGGCAGTGGTACTACAACGTGGTCGGGGAGAGGAGGTGCCCTGTGGTGGATACCTTCTGGCAGACAGAAACGGTTAGAAATGGGCACACTATTTAGGGGGACATCATCTCTCTCTCTCTCTCTCTCTCTCTCTCTCTCTCTCTCTCTCTCTCTCTCTCTCTCTCTCTCTCTCTCTTTTGCTCTCCCCCCTGTCTGTTCTTCTCTGTCCATAAGTCTCTCTCTTCCCCAACACACAGACAACATACTTTTTGTTTTGTCCCAGTTGTATTCCATGTGTCCTCATTATTGAAGGTGTTTCATTATTTAGATTCTATGGAATATTTTATATTATAAAACAGCATTTGCCCAAATGTAATAGATTTGTTCTAAGTATAACACTTTAAATAGGAAGATCATCTTGTGTTTGCGGACTAAACAAAATGGCGACAACAACCTGAATGATTCGGACATCGACCTTTACAATTATGCCACAACGCTCAATAATGGAGAGGTCAAGAAATAGTCTTTTCCACATAAAATGTATAGATTCTATCCTCGTTAATTTATTAAAGCTAATCAGACGTCTGTCAGCTGTCAATGTCAACGCAGAGCTGACGGACAGCACGAGTCGGAAAAAAGCACCTTTCAATTGTGACTCATCGCTCTGCTTTTACTCACGCTTCTGCTTTTGCTCCCTTTGCTTTCGCTGGCCACCTGACTCTGCCATTTAAAACTGATGCACAGAAAATAATGCCAGTTAGACGAACCACCTGTATGTTTTGTATGCTGTTGTCAACAAAAGCCATTCAATGATCATCTCTGCAAGAGAGTGGTGCCTGTCTCCAAGTGAACAATGAAATGCCAGGAATCTCTGCTGAGTAGCCATCTCTGTGCTCTATTATAAAGTGGTCATGGACGATTTTCTCAAAGCACAGAAACTAAATTTTGGTCTTTAAAAAACTTGAACTTGCAAAAAGGGGATCATCTTATTTAGCATCGTCTTATATTTGGGCCAATATGTGTGTAAGAGATGATAAATCACTATGACTTGGGGGGTGCTGATCTAAAAATATGATGACCCAAATGTTTTGTGTGTGTTGTAGGGTGGACACGTGTTGACACCACTTCCTGCAGCCACACCCATGAAGCCGGGATCAGCGGTGAGTCTTTCCCCTCCTGGAAGAGATTCCTGATTTATGAGCGGAAAGTGACTTCATCAACAAAAAAAAGAGAATATGCTGAATTAAACGTAATCTCTAATACATGTTATTTTGAATAGTGAGCGCACTGCGCAGTTCAGCTAAGAATATGTTCCTAAGAATGTTTTAATGACCACCCAGATATGGACCCAGTGGTGTAACAGCTATTTGTTTCCCCCTTACAGACATTTCCATTCTTTGGTGTAGTTCCTGCCATTCTGAATGAGTCGGGTGAGGAGCTGGAGGGACCAAATGAGGGTTACCTAGTAAGTCTACGTACTCTCATATCTTGAACTGGTATTGTGTGAGTATGTCAGTGAGCATTGTGTACCACTCTGTGAGTTTCAAGTGTAATGCCTTTTAGGAGTGATTTTGCCAATGCACACACTGCTATAATTGTGTGCTTGTACCGATTCTCGGATCCGCAGCATGTGTCCGAAAAGTGTGTCCTGCATTTGCAGTCAGACGTCCATTATAAAGTTTGCTGATGGCACTGTGGTTGTGGGCCTGATCAGGAACAATAATGGACATGAATGCCTGAAACAAGTGGAGGGACATAACACAGTGGTGCCAGGTCAACTATTTGGCACTAAACGTCAGGAAAACCATAGAAATGATGGTGGCCTACCGAAAACAAAAGGAGAACTCCACTCCCAACTGCAATCTGATCATCCTGTAGAGATTTTAGAAAGTTTAAGATGCCTTGGGGTACATTTCAGTAATGACTTGTCTTGGACAACAAACATCAAAAAAAAAAAATCCCAACTACGATTGTATTTCGTAAACCTGTTGAGGAAATTCAGAGTTTCAACACCCATTCTGAAATCCCTCTATGCATCAGCATCAGTGTCTTAACATTGTGCATTACAACATGGGATGGAAACTCCATATTGTGCGACTAATGCATTACAAAGAGTCTGCTGAGCCGTGTATCTGTGCACCTCTGAAGGATTTATACACAAGGAGAGTGAAGTCCTAAGCCCAAATCCCATCCTAACCATGGACTGTTTAGAAACTAAAGTCTGTAAGGAGTCTCTGCTGTCTTAAGGCAAGGACATAAAGACTGAGGAAAAGATTCTTTCAGAATTATGAACTCATAGAACGCTTAATAGTTGAACCCCCCCCCCCCCCCGCACACTTTTTGTACAGGCCAATTCAATTTGCTGCATGCTTCACAGAAGTGGCTCTATGCGTGTGATAATAAGCTACCCTTGTTCCCTTGTTTCCTTGTATCCATTGTATCCATTGTATCCTTCTACAGTACATTACCATTACCTTTGTGCCTCGTCTTCTCATTTATCTGATTATGTACACAGTATGTAACCATCACAACACTGTTATACTGTAGGTTCCGGTTCAAAATTCCCTAAACCCTTCCCACAGGTGTTCAAACAGCCATGGCCTGGTGTGATGAGGACGGTGTATGGGAACCAGGCCAGGTTTGAGACCACCTACTTCAAGAAATTCCCTGGCTACTACGTCACAGGAGACGGTGAGCTTCTTTTTTTTACTCTTGCTTTTGTACAGGGACCACCCCAGTAGCACATGTCTTAACATCATTTCATAGGGCAGGGCCAACCGGTAGGGCACTCGCCTGCTATGCAGCTGACTCGGGTTCGATTCCCGGCCCGGGTCCTTTGCCAACCCCTCCCCGTCTCTCCCAATTCGCTTCCTGTCCACCTCTCACACTTTCCTATCAAATAAAGTCGAAAAACACACAAAAAAAAGAAAAATCCTTTAAAAAAATACAGCAGGATATACCACTCAAATTTTACAGTGGAGACAGGACTGACAGACTTCCTAATTGTTCTTCCAGGGTGCCGGAGGGATAAGGATGGATACTACTGGATCACCGGGAGGATAGACGACATGCTCAATGTGTCCGGTGAGCTGTGCTGAAGTTGTCTTTGCTCTTGGTACCGATTGTGAGGTAGTTAGTAGTTGAATTGCAAGGGTGATACACACACTGATGAGCTCCCATTTATAAATCCATTCATCAGTGACGTCTTGGGCCTTTCTTTAGACCGTCTGAGGTGTGTGCATTATCCTTGCATTTTTACTCGAACTGACGCCTTGATTCTGAACCATCTGAAGCTTGAGTGATTGGACTGTGTGTAGTTTAGTAGTTGTTTGTCAAATTTTCGTTCACTGAGCACCTTCCAAACAGATGGTATTCTACATTCCACTGTACATTACAGACATATTCTGTCTCTACATATGACGTCTCTCATGATTTCAAGGCCACCTGTTGAGTACGGCGGAAGTGGAGTCGGCGCTGGTGGCCCATGAAGCCGTGGCGGAGGCGGCAGTGGTGGGCAGGCCGCACCCCGTCAAGGGCGAGAGCCTCTACTGCTTCGTCACACTCAGAGATGGAGTCAGCTACAACCACACGCTGGAGGCCCAGCTCAAGCAGCAAGGTCAGGACATCATCCTTATCCACAATGCATTAGATTTGGAGTTTTGAAATATATAACTGTTGGACAACTCTGAAAACTCTAACTCGAGTTCAAGCAGTAAGGTCAGTACATCATCCTTATCCACAATGCATTAGATTTGGAGTTTAAAAAATATATATAATGTATAAATATATAACTGTTAGACAACTCTGAAAACTCTAACTCGAGCTCAAGCAGCAAGGTCAGGTGCCCATGGTGGTGGAGTGTAACAAGTTCAAAATAAAAATCTGAAACAAAGTCATGGGCCGAACTCAAATTTACATTTTTAAAAAAGACTAAAATTGGGCAAATAAAATGACACTGCGGGCCAGATCTGTACCCCGGGCCTGAGTTTGACATCCCGGGTCTACAGAGCGCTTGGGTGGTTTATTGTTTTCAATCATGTCTAGCAACCCTGGGATCATAGGGATGTGGTAAATGTAGTAATAGATCTGACCGAGACCTGTCGAGACTTCAAGCACTGTGACAAATGAGGCATCCACTGATCATCATCCTTATTGATGATGCATTAGATTTGGAGTTAGAGTTTTCAGAGTCGTCTGCTATACAGAGAGGCTCCCTCCGAAATGCATTTGCTATTGTAATTTAGAATTGCCTCTAACTGCTATTGAATTGCTGATTATTGTAATAATTCAATCCCTGGCAAAATAAAGTATGGAATCAATCACCTGTTTTGGAGGATGTTATTTCAGTTGCTTTTAATTTTGTAGAAAAATGCAGATCACAGACATGACACAAAACTGAAGTCATTTCAAAAGGCAACTGTATGGCTCTAAGGCTAAAAGAAAGAAAGAAAAAACGATTGTGTTAGGAAGTAATGGTAACTTTTGTACAGCATGCATAAGGTAAAAAATATGGAAAAACTCAATTCCAAGGAACAAATGTGGAATCGTGAAAAACAAACAAACAAAAGAACACTTCAAGAACTTTGTTGCACCAGCTCTCCTACATATTTTTTTTCTTCGGAATTTAGTGATTCCATAACAGCTGTTTTTCTTTAGTGTTTCTTAAAGCCAGGTAATTACCTTTGAAATGACTTCAGTTTTTTGTTTTGTCTGTAATCCGCTGTTCTTTCTACAACATTATAACGACTGAATGAACATCAACAGCTGATTCCATACTTTTTGCCAGGGGTTGTAATATGATCTATAGTAACAACTAGAAATGCACTCAGAGAGTGCAGACCTCCGCCAAGGAAGGACATTTGACTGTTACACCCTATTTTTTTTTTTCAAGTGTTTCCCCCTTCTTAGGGCGCGATCACACCGGACGCGGGTTTCTGCCTACAATCCGCGATGCGCGTCCAGCTGATTAATCAGAACTGACCACACCCAAGCGCGGATCCACTGCCTATTCGAATGCGGTGACTAGGCAACGTAACGACAACTGTCACTCGCAACGTAGCCTAACCGATGGTGTTGTGTCATTAAATGATGTGAAAACATACACAAAATGCTTTGTCCATTCATCTATGTAAAATTAATAGAAGACGAGCTCTTTCCTTGCTCTCCTAACGTTGGATAGGGAATCTGATGTGAATGTTGATAACGGTCTCCTATCGAACATCTGGAAATCCGCCGCGGGTTTTCCGCCTTGAGTTGAACTTTTTTCAACTCGATCCGCCCGGTGCGGAGAGGCGGAGAATCCGCAACCCGCCTTGCGCTGATATCAGACGCGTAATCCGCTCATTTTCATTGACAAACAATAGAATACATCCGCCTCCTACTGTAAAATCCGCGTTCTGTGTGATCGCGCCCTTATTGTGGAGTTAGAAACTGGAATGTCAAAATTTGCCCTGTCCCGCAATGAAGATTTTATTTTTTTTACGGATCGTGATCCAGATCACCACCAAAGTTTAAACTTGTTCCTTTTGTCATTTCCAGTAACTCCACAGTGTTTCTTCCAAATCCGTTCATAACTTTTTGAGTTATCCTGCTGACAGACAGACAAACAAGCAACAAGTCTTCCAACAAGTTGTGTAGGACAATGCAGATTGCTGCTGTAAGCTTTCTCTGAGGTCTGATGTGGTTTCTCTCCTACAGTGAGAGAAAAGATCGGTGCCATTGCTACGCCTGATTACATCCAGAACGCACCAGGCCTTCCCAAAACAAGATCAGGTAAATTGAATGACTTTAAAAAAGTTCACATTGTCTACTGAAGAAATGTGTGTGGGTATGAATTTATAATTGGCAAATGGAGTGTTGATATAGGACTTTCTAGTAGTCTTATTTCGAGTAGGTCTTGTTACTGAAAAACCTGTTCTCTGCTCTCCCCTGGTGGTCTCTTACCTGCTCTTTACCTAATCTTACCTAATGAGTGAATCTATGTGTTTGATGTGGAGTAATGTATGTGTGGTGGCATAGCTGGGTTAATGAGAGGGGATGGTAAAAGTTTGTGGAGGAGAGGAGTATATGGATAATATACAGTATGTGGATGGATGAGGATGATTATGTGTACATGTAACTGGTGTCTATACTGTATGTATGTACTTGTATATGCGATCTGACTAATGCTGATCCTGATGGAACTGACCTGTCTGATATGAAAACAAATATCCTTATGGGGCAATAGAGAGTCTAATCTAATCCTCTTCTCTGGCAGGTAAGATCATGCGGCGCGTGCTGCGTAAGATCGCCTGCAACGAGCGCGACCTGGGCGATGTGTCCACGCTGGCCGACAGCTCCGTCATCGAGCAGCTCTTCCAGAACCGCTGCGGCACAGCGGTGTGACCTGTAGGAGGGGGCCAGCCCACTACAGCGGCCTCCAACATCCAGTAGGGACTGTGGATGCCGCAGGGAAGGGAAGGGACGAGGAGGGATGGGATGGGAAGGGAAGGGGAGGGTGTAGTCTATAGGAGGGGGTAAGGATGGGATAGGGTATGGTAGAGCTTTAGACGTTTGGGTGAGGGATGGAACGTGGAGAAGAATCCCTTGAGATGTATAAATTACATGTTGGAGACCAGACTGCCAGGGAAGCCTGTGACCTCTTCAGACAAGAAAGCAAAATCTTAAGTTAAAAAAAAAAATAAGACTAAGAAGGAAAAAAAAGCTAATGAAAAGAAATATCTAGGACCTGAATGAGGGGCAGGAGATCTGTATATTAGAAATATTTTCATTTTAAACCATGTTTTTTGCTTTTGTTTTTTTTATAATGTTCCCTTGATTTTTTTTGTAGATTTGTTTTACTTTATTTTTGTCCTTTGTATCCTTGTCTGACATAGGATTCTCAATTCGCTTGACATCCATTTTCATCGTAATGAACGGAGCCATGTCTCTATCCTCTAAGGAGCTGACCGTTGGGACACTGCTTAGACCGTTTTGTGTCATTCTGTGCAAGAATGATGCAACTGATATGTATTTACAGAGAAGGAAAGTGCTAAACATTGTGCAGCTTATTTCTCCCCACCCATTTCTTTATATTGCTTTTTGGTGGTCATAGGCACGTATGATGCTTCATAAGCCATTTTTACACTGGAACCTAGGTTCTAGACTTCATACATGTTAATAAAGGTTGACAGAACTTGTTTGGTACGGTTTTCCATGATCAAGTTTCTTCAACTGGGCCGTCAGTGGAGTGAGCAGCTGCTGAGAGGGGTAGCGAAACGGGGCCATCTCTGTGTCTTTCGCAAACACACATGGTTAATAACACAAACGGAGAGTCCTCATTAGAACAATAACAGTAACTTCTCATATGAACTAAAATGGCAAGGCAAGTCGTCTGGAATTGTAGCCTGGATGTTGACAGACTGGACTTCTAGTAGAAGTAACTGCATTGCCTCTGTCATGTCAAAGTGCAAAGCTCACGTACCAGGAAGCAAACTAATAGCAGACATCCCGTGTTCCAAAGACTACTTTCATGGAGATGTCTGAGCGTTCCTACCGTGCTAATATAAAGATCCCTATAGGTAACTGGGTGGGGGAAAAGTTCTCAAGTCAATGTGCCAACAGCCAATGTGGAAATTGAGTTTCTCATTGAATCGGATGTGATTAGTAGAATTTTGTAAAATGTCCCAGACAGTGTATTTGTCCTTTACATTTGAAGCATTACACCTGTTGTTTTCCTCAAGGGCGCAAGTACCTTTTCTACTGGCCATTGCTTCAACACAGGGCAATAACACTATTAATAACTGTTTCAGGGAGGCCTTGAGCGTTTTTTAATTGTAGGCTCTCACACTTTGGAAAGTCTGAACTTTGTTTTTGCTTTTTGCTCCATCAAAAGCTTGAGTCTACTGTCCACTGTATGATGACTTCCACAAACACTCTCAGACAGACTGTTGCACACACACACACGCACACACACACACACACACACACACACACACACACACACACACACACACACACACACACACACACACACACACACACACACACACACACACCTTTGTCCTTAAGTTTCTCTGGTCTGCCTGAGTTTTCTTTTTGTGTCATTGTGGTTTCGTTCACCATGTATATAATATGAAATGCTGTGAGGTGTCTCCACAGAAGTGCTCCTCTCATCTTGAGATTCTCTATGCTTCACCTCCAGTAACCCTCAGCCTTCTTGTCAGTAAAGTGATTCCTCTTTAGAACTTAAAAAAAATGTTCTTTTGAGTTTCATTGCTTTGAATAGATACATTTTTCCAGTGCGTTATCTTTTGTTATCGATATAAGTGCTTGGGATAAATCACTTCTGAAGCAGTGTCTTGGAGTGATGGAGAAGTGCAGGACAGGTGCAGGAAATGTTTTTCATTCACCCCGATGGTTTTCCTGAACTTTCACCGTGTTTGTGAGGGCGCAGAAACAAGCAAATATGAGCAGCACACATGCACACTGACAGATTCTGGTTAGAAATGCGTGTACACTGCATCAATCTGCTCAATTTTGATCGTTTCTGTGTCTATCGCTCTGAGATTTCATGTTGTTGATGCCTAGCCTGTCACACAATTTCTTCACCTCAAGCAACCTTGACCTTTCCTTTTCCATGTCACTGTTGATTACGTCTAAGCTGTTGAAAGCAGACTGTTTTTTTAATCTTTCCCTTCTTTGTAATGTCATCCATGCCTTTGTGGTAACCACATTTTATTTCACTGTGTTCCTGCTTTTTAATTGTGTTCTTGTCATCTCAGTGAATCCCATTCAATGGTTATAAACAATGTTTGATAATCAAAGGTGGGAAAAAAATTAAAAGCAACTGAAAGTGCTGACTGTTGTTCTTCTGCTTGGCCAGTATGGTGGAATGCAGCTCATTAAGATCTGTGGGAGGGAGATCTGTGGGCCAGGGAGGGAGTTTGGGCTGGCAGCATGCAGGCACAAAGAGGCCACCCCCTGAACAAACAAATCACTGTGGAATGGGGCGAGATGGAAGGGCAGCCTAATCCCTCTTTGTACGCTTTCTTATCATCTTTATTCTGTTGCTATTGCTCCCTTATCCATTAGGTCTCTCGTTTTAATCCATGATGCCATTGAATACGCAAGTGTAGTTGTACATGTTTTCTTGCCCATGATGACTAGTAATTGCTGACATAGACATGGTGCCTAATGAGATGTTTTGAGTGCTTCTCTAATTGATGGTCCAGTCCAATAGTCCTCTCATTACTGAAGGTTCATGTGCATCAGATTGGGTTAGCTGACTGAGGAACGTCACGTAGCGCGCTTTTTATGCCAAAGAACTACCCGTCACTAGTCCCCCACTCAAAGCACATATTGGACCCAACAATATCTGCACTTTATTCCCACATATTACACCCTCTGCATTCTCCGTTTAACTTCTGATCAGTATTGTGTCAAACCGTTTAGTTATTGATAAGCCCCCCAAATGCAACGGGTCCACCAGACCCAGGAACGGGTGTAATAGAAATGTAAAATAGAACTGTTTGAAGCAAAAAAAAAACCTATTTTTTTCTCCACAGAGCTGGCACAACACCAAGACCAGAAGCTACAGGAAAGGACAGGAGAAAGTAGTTTGACATGCATCCACCACCTCATAGACCACGTTTACATAATATTGTTAATTCCGAATTAATCTCACACTTACTACTCCTCTTACTTTAATTCAGAAGCAGAATAGTTCTGCCAAGTTTACATTGCACTTTCATTTAATTCTGAATTGTGATGTGTTCACATGGTGTTTTCAAAGCGGAATTCATTTTATTCAGAACATAATTGAGTTCATTCTGAATTAAATGTCTCATGTCTCATGTTAAATGTCTTCCTGTAAGACGTTCCATCTTAGCCAACACATACACACACTGGATGTAAGAAAGAAAAAAAAGAGCATGAGCCACAAGGGGGCAGTCAAGACAATTAAAAACTTTAGGGTTGTGTCACAGATTGGATTGGAGAGCATACTGCACACAGGGTAACACATGGATTCACACAAGCCATCTGCCACTCTTTTAGTTACCTCTGATTGACTACTATGCCAGGATGTTCATTCAGAGATGCCACTTGCTTTGATGTCAAAGAAGTGGTGATAATGGAAGTGGAGGGAGTTGTCAGAAGCCTGTTTGTGCCTACTTGACAGTGTATGTATATACTGTATGTGTGTGTCTGTCCCTTCTCTGTCTCCCTCTGTCTCTCTCAGGCTCCCACACTGGCTGATCACAAGGTGTGGGGTAAGAAGCATCCTGTTTTCTCTTATGCGCCTCGACTCTGCAGTCATATTCACTCTCGACCTGTTGCCACTCCTTTGCAGAAGCAGGCCTGTTTGTTCCTATTCCTGCTGCTATTCCAAGTCGAATTGTTCAACAAAGACGCTTTTGCACACCTCTGTAGTTGGGCAGGTGCGTAGGATGTTATTCCAGTGCGGTTGTCATTCAAGTGTAAAGAAAAACTGCACACTGTCCATTCCACCAACAAACTTTGATACGTTTCGGTCATCCGACCTTCTTCAGGTAAAGAAGTTTGTTGGTGGAATGGAAAGTGTGGGGGATTTCTTTAGACTTGAATTCCAAGTCGAATTGCCATGGTCACTTT
Organism: Engraulis encrasicolus; assembly: GCF_034702125.1. Lineage (NCBI taxonomy): Eukaryota > Metazoa > Chordata > Actinopteri > Clupeiformes > Engraulidae > Engraulis > Engraulis encrasicolus. The sequence continues at coordinate 17,629,870 of NC_085866.1, read as the reverse complement.
TTCACTGATTCCCCTAATATCACACTTTCTTACTACTCCTCATCTTCCCTCCCAGATGTGGGTTGATCCATTCTCCTGCTCTTCTGTACACAATTGCCATCATGATGTCAATACTGGATGCGTCTTGAATTCACCCCTGCTTGTTATAAGCCTATGCAAAATCGGTTTGTTTTTTAATCATTAAAACACTAATGGGCCAGTGACAACAAAGAGTTGAGAGCTCAAATATTGTGCCGTGTAGTGCTATTGTCTTGCGTAGGCTTTTTAGTCACCTTGGTTACAGGGTGTTTAAAATTTTAAATGACCATGACCTCTGGGCCAGATACAAGGGCACTGTTAAAGCCACTCGGGAAAACGCCTCTGTACAGTACTCTCTCTCTCTCTCTCTCTCTCTCTCTCTCTCTCTCTCTCTCTCTCTCTCTCTCTCTCTCACTCTCTCTCTCTCTCTCTCTCTCTGTCTGTGTGTGTGTGTGTGTGTGTGTGTGTGTGTGTGTGTGTGTGTGTGTGTGTGTGTGTGTGTGTGTGTGTGTGTGTGTGTGTGTGCGTGCGTGTGTGCGTGTGTGTGTGTGTGTGTGCCTTTGGAGAGGCTGATGAGTGCATGTTGTTTGACCAGCTGTCGTGCATGTTTGATCCCTTGGTGCATATGAGCAATAAAGAGGCTCCTAGCTGTTCATACGCCGCCTCCACTACCACACCCGAGCACTATAAGACACAGGCAGATAAATGAGAAGGACACAACATGTGAATATACTGTATGTGCTTACAAACTAGAGAAAACGTGTGGACTAATTATGATAAATAAACAAGGGGTGACAGAGTAGCAAAAGGAAAAGAGAAATGAACATTGAAGCTTAACCTGTTTATGACGTAACAGGAAAGAAGTGGAATTACTCAAAAATAGCAATATTATAAAATGATCAAATGATTTAATCATGTGGATAGAGCATAAAGCAGGATAGTTTACGAGACAAGAGGAAACACAACAGGGCAGGCCGGTCATAGCCTACACTGCATACAAGATTTCTCACAAGACCTTGAACACATTACCCGTCAATGCCAGTTTTCATTTGAAGAATTGGGAAGAAAACGCATGAATGTTATATCACTGCACAGAGGGAAATAAAGAGAGACACAGAGAAAGAAGCACATGTCACCACCACCACATGCCTCGCCTTCATCACCATTTTGTATGTGCACAGAAGTCCTGAGGGAATTCAGAAGCAAGGGGAGGGTGACTGGTAGGGGGAATGACAATAGAGAGCACAGATATAGAAAAACATATCAATGTAGGGAGAGAGGAAGCTTGTAGGCCTATGCAGTCAGACTCTGGAACCTCCTACCAAAAATACTGAATTAGACCAAGATATCGCAAAACACGCCCACTCAATGCAAAAGCGTGTGCTCAAGTTGGGTCTCCTAAGGGGGCGTTGTCCCCCACTTCTTCTTCTCTTTTTGAGGTGTTTGCGCAAGACGTGCGCTACCGCCATCTACAGCGCTAAGGGGACTTCATTGATTCTCAACCTCAGGTCTCCTAACCGAAGGTCTCCTAAAGGGGCGTTCACCCGACATAAGGTGGATACCGGAAAGGAAACAAAATGACGCTTCTTGTTAGATCCAGCTTCCTTGCTCCTACCCTTGCACATTAGAACCGCACCCCCTTTATCCATGTTTATATCCAATCTTAATCTAATTTGTTATTACTACTACGGTTATTTCCGTTTTTTTTGGTTTTTTACATTTTTTTAATATTGTTTTTGCCATTTTGTCATTTCAAGTTCAAGGTCAAGTAGGTTTTATTGTCAATTTCTTTACATGCACTGGTCATACAAAGAATTTGAAATTACATTTCTTGCTTTCCCATACAGACATAGACTAATCTAGGTAAGGACATAGACAGTATAGACATAGACAGTACTTATACATGGACTTAAGACAGTATGGACATAGACAGTGCTCATACAGACATTTAAAGTGCAAGACTGGACAACAGAAGACTTGTAGAGGACATACATTAAGAGGTATTGTTGTGCTTTTGTGCTTTTCCTAAAAAAGTCCTTTATAGCGTTCTAGACATGGTAATAGTAGCATTTTGAAGAAAAATAAATATTAAAAAGGTTTGTCAAGTACACCAGCAGCAGTGTGTGTGTGTGTGTGTGTGTGTGTGTGTGTGTGTGTGTGTGTGTGTGTGTGTGTGTGTGTGTGTTTGTGTGTGTGTGTGTGTGTGTGTGTGTGTGTGTGTGTGTGTGTGTGTGTGTGTGTGTGTGTGTGTGTGTGTGTGTGTATGTGTTTAGTGCAGGTAGAAGGTGCGGTGTGCGTCTGTGTGTGTGTTCGTGTGTCTGTGTGTGTGTGTGTGTCAGTGTGTTTATGTTTGGGTTTAGTGCAGAAAGTGCAGTGTGCTTGTGTGTGTGTGTATGTGTGTGTGTGTGTGTGTGTGTGTGTGTGTGTGTGTGTGCATGTTTTGAGTTAGTGCAGGTTGAAAGTTCAGTCACAAGTATAGTAGTGCAGGTGGAATGTTCAGTCGCAGATATGGTGGTGGGGGATGGGGGGGGGGGGTCAGTGGCCTTGCTGGCTAGAGGCTGACAGTGGAGGGAGAGTGGGTTGAGTGTTCAGCATCTTGATCGCTTGGTGCATTGTGCTGCTCGCCAGCCTGGTGGTACGGGAACGGAGGCGCCTGTACCTCTTTCCAGAGGGCAGGAGGCTGAACAGTTTGTGTGCAGGGTGGCTTGTGTCTTTGATGATCATCAGTGCTTTCCGGGTGAGGCGTGTGGTGTAAATGTCCTGCAGGGAGGGGAGTGGTACTCCAATGATCTTCTTCGCTGTGTTCACAACACGCTGGAGTGTCTTCCTGTTTTTCTCCGTGCAGCTTCCTCCCCACACTGTGATGCAGTTGGACACGACGCTCTCTATGGTTCCTCTGTAGAATGTTGTCATGATGGAGGGTGTAGCACTTGCCTTCTTTAGTTTGCGCAGGAAGTAGAGACGCTGATGGGCCTTCTTCGCCAGTGATGTAGTGTTGGTGGTCCAAGAGAGGTCGTCGCTGATGTGCACTCCAAGGAACTTGGTGCTGCTCACTCTCTCCACAGCATCGCCGTCGATTTGTCTTAATCCTATATTTACATTGTTCTATCTTCATTATTACTTGTAAAGCACATTGGGCTGCCTCATTGTGTATGAAATAGGGTCTATAAATAAACCAGACTTGACCTGAATTGACTTCATCCTCATCCAATGTGACTGACATTTGTCACTGGGGCACCTGTCAGCTCTTTCAATGAACACAAGACCCATGAACTTCAAAATATTGTTATTTTTTTATTATTATTATTATTTTATTAAATGCAAATATTCAAAATCCAAAAGTCTACACCCAGTTCATCCAATCCCAAATCATATCCAGTTAATCGAAGTCCAAAACCAGTTCATCATGTGTCAGCCAAGTCCATATTCAAATCCATTAATCAAAGTCCCAAGTCCAAAACCAGTTAATCATTTGTCAAGTCCATATCCACATTCATGTCCAGTTAATCCAAATCCGAGTCCAAAGCCAGTCGATCATGTGTCCGCCAAGTCCATATTCAAATCCATATCCAGATCATCGAAGTCCCAAGTCCAAAACCAGTTCATCGTGTGTCAGCCAAGTCCATATCCAAATCTATATCCAGTTAATCGAAGTCCGAGTCCAAAGCCAGTTGATCAGTTCCTGTATTCGCCTACAAGCCGCTGTTGCTGATGTCTGCCCACTGGTCCTGCCAGCTCCTGGGGATGGTGTAGTATCTGTTGATGGGAGTGGAGCAGGCGTTCCTCCTGGTGGGGATGGAGGAGAACTTCTTCTTAGGGGCAGCAGGGAGGCGAAGCAGAACGGGACCATCTGCCCGGCGTATGGTCTCTCCTGCCTGCTTCTCAACCCCCAGAGCCCCAGCACGTTCTCCTGCACCGTTTTCCACATCTGGATATTAAAAGGGATAATTTAGTGATTTCAATTGAATTTTTTCCTTTAATTATTATTATTTTAGGTTTTTTATTCATCCTTTATTTTTACCAGGGTCATCACATTTCAATTAAGCATTGGCCAAAAAGAGCAGCATTTCTGAAGTAGTAGCACATACACAGTATGAAATAAAGAAAATGCACAACATGTGACTGCTTAAGTACTACTGTACTTAGTGTACTCCATTCTAATCTAGATCTGCTTTACTGAGAGGAGTTCTGTTGTACGTACTTCCTATTGCCATTGTGTCCATGTCCACCAGCTGTTGTACCTCTGTCTCAGCAAGCGCCACACGCAGTCCTGGAAGACGTGATGTGGTATGAAATGCAATTAGTCAGTGCTGATTCTTTCACTGACGTTTTTTTTTTTTAATTTACTTTGTTTGTTTGTTGTTGTCAGTGAGTCAGTTTATTTATTTATGGATTTATTCATTTTTCACCTTGGAGACTTTTTCTACATGTTTTACATTTCATTCTTCAGTTTTTACTTTTTAGGACTTTTGAGCTAAACAAACCCCTTTTCATTGCTTATGAATTTTTTTAATGCGAACATGACTATAAATATCTTGTAATCTTGAGTGATAGGTCTTCTGCTCACCCTGAGGAGTGATGACAATCTTTCCTTCCTCCAGCTCTCCTTCTGCAGTGATGGTTTGGACACCATTGGTCACATTTCCGTTCTCAGCGTCTGCATCAGATTTTTTCTTCCTTTTTCCTTTTAGTTCAGTTCCTGTCTTGTAAAGCTCAGCCATCGCAAGTTCTGTTATGAGGAGCATCCGGAGATTCCTCATGGATTGTTCATCCTTCCTAAGTTTATCTTCAGCCACATTTATTCCTAAAGAGTTCAGTTTTCTCCATATTTGAGCCAAGGTGTATCTGTTAACTTTTTTTGTAAGTTTCTTCGAGAGTTTTGCATTTCTGTCTTGCCCTGCTGTCAAGCAGCAGGACAAGAAACAGAAAAACCACATGAGAGCAGCAATAAAATTGTTATCAACTGACCTAAACAAACGCCAGGCAGAGTGAGCAAGAATTCCACTTTTCACTCAGTTGAGTTCTACTCACCATTATGACATCACTTGTTGTTGTTTGATGCTGTTACTTAATAAAAGAACCATTGAATTGAACCTTGCCTGATCTATGATGTCATGGATATTCTATATCAACTATTACTTCCAGTTTCACTGCTGTATGGAAATCAGTTGTTGAATAAATAATAAAAATAATAATAATAATAATAGGCCTAATAATAGGCCTAATAATAATAATTATAATAATTATAATAATAACAACAATAATAACAATAATAATAAAAATATGCATTGTTTATGCAAGTATGAAAATCATTTGCTGAATAATAATTCATAATAATAATATTATATCACCATGTTATTATACATCATAAAATATCACCATACACCATGGTCTCAGAACACTCAGGCCTGTAAAAAAATATATATATATGAACTAATAAAATAAGAAAGTAAAATAATGAGGAAAATAAAACTGATGGGGAAAATAATCAAGTCATTCTAAAGATTCAATTATTGTCTAATGTTACCATATTATGTTGTTGTTTTTTATGTTGTTGCATTTCATATTATATACATGGTGAACGAAACCACAATGACACAAAAAGAAAACTCAGGCAGGCCAGAGAAACTTAAGGACAAAGGTGTGTATTAGGGAGAGAGAGTGAGAGTGTGTGTGTGTTAGGGAGAGAGAGTGAGAGTGTGTGTGTATTAGGGAGAGAGAGTGAGAGTGTGTGTGTGTTAGGGAGAGAGAGTGAGAGTGTGTGCTTGTGCTTGTGTGTGAGAGATAGAGGACACATGGACACAGACATGGGTGACCTCTAATGAAGGGTAAATGGGAAAACAATGGCCAAATGTCCAGTGGGAGAGTAATCCAATGACCTGCCTTACTAAACAGCATCATGACTAATGTGCCCAAACCTGATTGGTGTATGATGATGTATTCAAAAACTACTTGATTGCATGTAATTCGTTCTGTGAAACGTAATGTACCTGTATCTGCAACGATTTCACCAGAAGCAAAAGAGGGAAAATTGACTGCTACATTTTATGTATATACTGTATTTTCTGCTGCATGTCCTTTCAAGACCATCAACAAGACCTACTGTATTCCACATGACTAGCATGAGAATACATTTTCGATGCTGTGTTTGTATTCATTATTTGTGATGTTTGTATTTTAAGTGTACAGTATGTGTGTGCGAGGGTGAGTATTCTACAGTGTGAACACATTTAAAAAGCCAATGGTAGGCTTTTGGTGTTGGCCAGGGGCATTGCCAGTGGTGAACTGAAGGCATTTTGTATGGACTTCTTTTTTTAATGTATTTTTTATGGGCTTTTTCGCCTTTATTTCAGACAGGACAGTGAAGAGCGCGAGGAAGCGAGTGTGGAGAGAGAGACGGGGTAGGGACGGCAAACGACCCAGGCCGGATTTGAACCCTGGGTGCCTAGGGCATGCCCTTGGGCATCCAAGCCACATCCAAGCACTGCGCCACAGTGCCCCACCTTAATATGGACTTCTGAAACTTCTGAGAGGTCTTATAGCATCAGCAAACTCTTACTGTAGAGGAAAAATATGCCCTACTGAATATTAATGGAAATATTGCTTGCCATTTTAAGTATTAAAACCTTTGTCTAAATGCACGTTTCTGTTGGTCCCATAGTGCAAAAATAAGTAAATAAAAAATTGCTGAGTGATTTGACTGTGGTGATTTTCCTACAGGTCGCCTACAACTTGCATGCAAGCCACTGCGGGTCTGCCATGCGTGCCAACAATGATGCTCATTTCCTTGTGGTAATGCTAGAGAGATGAGCCCTGCTGATTCCAAAATCCCCACATATTGGAGCCAAGTAGGCCAGAGCTCTGTCCAGGTCTCTGCATATTGGACCCATTGTGCCTGCAGGTGAAGGTCAGGCCTGTGTGTGTCCCGTGCTGCTGCATTCCACGCTCTAGTGTAAACAATTGTGCACTTCCTCTGAATTTCAGTGGCACTGTGGAACCCTAGAAGTTATCTGGAGAACCTAAAAGTTCTGGGGAGAATCCCAATTAGTTCCTCAGAGAACCTTTAGGGGTTAGTGGCAATCGAAGGTTCCTAAAAGAAGCTTTGGATTCTTGGGTTCCTTGAAGAACTTTCAAGAAAACCTCAGGTTCTTCCCAAAACCAATGTCTTCCTCTTCTTCTCCCAACCTCTCCCTCTGAGAACTTTTAGGTTCCTCTGAAGAAGGTCTAGGATTCCCCACACGGTAAACTGAAGGTTATTCAAGTACAGTGTACTCAGGAGTTTCAAGATGTCTTTTTCTCAGCCTCTCCCTGCTCCCCACATGCTCTGTGCTCCTCAGCTTTTGTCTGTTTGTCGAGTCGCAACATCATGCAAAAAATATGTCCAGATCTACACAATATGCACAGAAAATAGATGCAACACATTTCTTTTTTAGAGGGGCAAGTTAAAATATACCAACGGTGATGGTCCTCATGACCAAGTCCCCATACACAATGGTGCAATGACAGGTCCAAGGTCATCGCAGCTGTAGCTTTGCATCCTACCCAGATCTGTCACTAGGTTTGAGAGACAGGGGGGGCTTAGCCCCAGAGGAAAAAAATGTGCGCGCAGCACGCACCAAATTTTTTCAGCTCACCTGCTAAGGTTTTGTCTATGAATATATTATTTTAAGAGCAAAGAAATCCCGCACACTGTCCATTCCACCAACAAACATTAATACATTGTTTCGGTCAACCGACCTTCTTCATGTTGTATTAAAGTTTGTTGGTGGAATGGACAGTATGCAGGATTTCTTTACACTTGAATGACAACCCCACTGGGATAATATCCTACGCACCTGCCCTCCTACAGAGGTGTGCAAAAGCGTCTTCTTGAACAATTATTTTAAGAGCACCATACCGATTTTTAAACACTAGTTACAGTGATTTATTTTTTTAATTCACATTTTAATGAACATTCTTTATATGTAAGCTAAACAAAACATTTCAAAATGTTTCAACTGATGAATATTATGTACGGAAGTTAAAATTATTAAATAAAAATGCCGAGAGCACAATTTACACAAGTACTAGGAACTTTAAGGAGTTATTAACTGCGCGTCTCCAGGAGAAGCAGTGGTCAGGAAGCGATTCATTCAAACAGGTTCCTTACTTGGAAAACTATGCATCCCCGGCAGATATTTGGTCATTTTTACTCCATTAGTAGCTATTTTAATCAGTTCATGTGTGTTTTCAAACTGTTAAGACAAATATTAAAGCTCAACTATAATTTCAAGACATTGTCAAATTGATTTATTACACGGGTATTGTGAGTGAAAATTGGTACTTTGGGTCTGAAGATTTCATCCGTAAGTAATTACACTTTTCTCAAGGTGTTGTTAGTCACAAAGCACAATCCTCTACCTGTTTCCCCCCCGCATAACATATTGCTGTGCACCCTGCTTTTATTGCTGTGCAGTTGGATATAAGTGGCATTGGTTTGTATTCAGTGCTTTACTGCATTTGTTTTTGGAAAAATGTTAAAAAAAAAAAAAAATAACTTTTTTTTTTCAAAATCCTTAAAGGGTGGGCTAAAGCCCCCCTAAAATAGGCCTAACGACGGCCCTGATCCTACCCATAAAGAGAGGAACAGTAAAGAGACACCACAGTACATACCGCATAGAGAGGAGACCCTACATTTCCCCACAGGGACAGTAACCAATACCCTGTAACTAAATATCAGTAAATCGATTTGAATGAAAGTGACTGCTGAGCGTAATGTAATGTAGTATCATCCTCCATAATGCCATTCAAAGGCAAAGTAGGCCTACACTAACTACATATTTTTTGACAAAATTGAGTTTAGACTGAAAATGGTCTTCAGTGCACCTCCTGTATCTTGTGACAAAGCCCTATCCTAAATGTGTCTTGTTTTACAGAAATTGTTACGTGAAATTTGCAATTTACAGTATCCACCCTTTCCTAGGCTTTGAAGGCATTTTCCTCTGTTTCAATGTCGACGTAGTTACTGCGCTTTGACTTTGTAAGACAGCAGAGTAAAATGACAAGTATAACGGATTAATTTACCCATTCTCTGAATAGTTTTGGATTCATTTCCCCACAGGGACAGTAACCAAAACCCTGTAACTAAATATCTGTAAATCGATATGGATGAAAATAACTGCTGAGCGTATGTAATGTTGTATCATACTGCTACTCCATTATGAATAGTCAAATGGAAACTAGGCCTATAACAGACTCATCCATCCACTTTCTGATTTTTTTGGGTACACATGAATAAACTCTGCTATTGGGTTCTTCTGGTGCACATGGAGACATGTGAAGATTATTGCCTCATGCTGCCGCTGCTCTCCCTCCAGCCCTACCCATGCAGGGGTCGCCAGATTGGGCTGTTTCCCGCCCAAATGGGCTGCTTAGGATGGCCGTGTGCGGGTCAAAATGGCATTTTGCAGGAAAACCTGCCCAATTTTGCCCATAGAAATCAATAGAATTGGGCGGGATTTAGTGCTTCCAGGCAGGTTTTGAGCATTTTTTGGGCTGGAAATCGTCAGCCTCATCTGGCAACCCTGGCTGGGACACCAGGGCCCCATGTGTATAGGGGGCCCACACAGAGCGATTTCTGTAGATATATGGCTGGGGCGTCACTTGGAGCTGATTGCGCAGAGGGCCCACAATTTGCTGCTGTCCCGTTACACATGGACGGATATCCTGCACAGTCAAACAGTGGCCTGGGCTCATGCCTATGACCTGTGCACTGCAGCATCTGGACAAAGCTGCCTGCAAGTGTGCATGATACATGGCTAAAGGGAGTTCATTTCTATGGGAGAGAGAGAGAGAGAGAGAGAGACAGAGACAGAGACAGAGAGACAGAGTGACCGAGAGAGATTTGAAGTGTGTATGGTATGCATTTCAGCATTGGCTACATTGATGTGCATGTCTGTGGTTCTCTGGAAAACCTTGAAACATCCTAGACAAGGACAAGCATATTAAGTATGAATTACTATCATGCAGCATAGCTAAGTTATTTGTTATTATTATAAGCCATTATTATTATATGTCATTGTACTGTGGATATGTGTCCTGATCTGTCCTGATGAAGTCTTACCATGTTTTCTTGCACAGGCTTAAGTGGTGCAGCTCCCTGGGCGGTTACTGGGGCAGAGCAATGTATTCATGTCATACTCCCAATTATGGATTTGGTCATGACATTTGGGACTGTGGGAGGAAGTGAAGATCTGGCGCTGGGCGGAGCGTGTGATGTGGTGGGGTGAATTGGGTCTGGTCCTCTGCTCTCTCTGCTCTCTCGACAGCAAAGCATTTCTGGCTTGATAGAGATTAGCCGGCCCTGGCCTCTTAAGCAGCCGCGCCAATTTGGATGTTGCCGCTGGAATGCAGATATTTTGGGTAAATGATCAGACATTCAGGCTTCAGACAGTGTGTGTGTGTGTGTGTGTGTTTGTGTGTGTGTGTGTGTGTGTGTGTGTGTGTGTGTGTGTGTGTGTGTGTGTGTGTGTGTGTGTGTGTGTGTGTGTGGGTGTGTGTGTGTGTGTGTGTGTGTGTGTGTGTGTGTGTGTGTGTGTGTGTGTGTGTGTGTGTGTGTGTGTGTGTGTGTGTGTGTGTGTGTGCGTGTGTGTGTGTGTGTGTGTGCACACATTTTTGTTTCTGTCGGGTGTGTGAATAATAACACAAGACCATAGATAGGTTATTCACAGTATACAGTAGTACTGTATACTGTGAATAACCTATTTATGGTCTTATGTTAGGGACCACACACATAGTACACACAAATGCATGCACGCAGACACACACACACACACACACACACACACACACACGAACACACACGCACAGTGCACGCACGGACACGAACACACACATACACACACACGCACGCACGCACGCACGCACGCACGCACGCACACACGCACACACACACACACACACACGCACACACACGCGCATACACGCACGCACACACACGCACACACACACACACAGAGGTTCATATTACCTTTCACCTCTCAGCTAGGGTAATCTGATATAGCTGCCACCTAGCCCTGAGCCATGCACTGTTGTGTCATTTGTCCTTCTGGTTGCCACACTCAGTTACTGATCTCTCTTACATCATCATGGCCTTCAGGTTCCTAACCCATACAAATTCTTTATTTTACACTTTCGTACAAACCCCCAATCCCTCCCCCCCCACACACACACATACACATAAATACACACACTCTCTCTCTTTCTCGCTCGCTCTCTTAGACAACCCCCCCCACACACACACATAATTACACACACTCTCTCTCTTTCTTGCTCGCTCTCTTAGACAACCCCCCCCACACACACACATAATTACACACACTCTCTCTCTTTCTTGCTCGCTCTCTTAGAGACACCCCCCCCCCACACACACACATAATTACACACACTCTCTCTGTCTTTCTTGCTCGCTCTCTTAGAGACAAAACACACACACACGCACCCGTCCCACATGCAGACAGCCTAGTTCGGAGCATAACCCAGGCTTTAGTCTTGCTTCTTCCCTCCAGCCCTGCCCTTATTCCTCAGGACTCTTCTTAGTGTAGTTCTACCTACAATCAATAGGGGGTGCTGCAAGTTTGTACTGATCAGTGCTGTAGAAGTGTTTATACTGCACACTCTGGTGCCAATAATAGTAGGCTACAACTGCAGCTTCACTGCCTCCACCTTAGTGGTTATTTTTTCCGTGGTCAGCTGTAAATGTAATTACATTACATTACACTTAGCTGATGCTTTTTATCCAAAGCGACTTACAGTTACAGTATTATCAGCACAGGGTATTGGTTACAGTCCCTGGAGCAGTGTGGGGTTAGGTGCCTTGCTCAAGGGCACCTCAGCCATGGAGTGAAATAGTGGGATTCGAACCTGCAACCCTCTTCCCATCTCCTTAACCACTAGGCCATGGCTGCCCCAAACATTTGTTTGTTTGCTCCCAAAATAAATCAGACAGTTCAGTGGTTCAAATATGTCAACTGAATGTGTCACTGGATGCACAAATAGTTATTTGCGTCTTTTTGTGCCACTTATTTTAAGTAAGGTGCCTAGTGTCATTCACTACCCTATTTGGCAATGGATGCCATACCTACATTTTTTGCAACTTTAACATGTGTGTTGTTTATTGAATAAAATGATGACACAGTTGGTGTATTTCATTGATAGCTCATGTTCCAAAAATGCAAAAGTCTGACTGATGTCTTTCCTGCACAGCCTTCCTCTTATTCTAACGGTTACTCTACAGCAGGGGTCCCCAATCTTTTCCAACTTGGGGCCCACTTGAAATTTTCACACAGGTTCGAGGCCCACCTTTAATCCAATACAAAATAAAACCCAAATAAACCAATAGCAACACACACAAACGTGTGATATTGATTTTTAGAAAATTATTTCAAGGCCCACTTGGAATACCTTCAGGGCCCACCAGTGGGCCCCGGCCCACAATTTGAGAATGACTGCTCTACAGTGACCATTGAAAGACTAGTGAAAGGTCACCAGTGTTTCTCCACCCTCTCACCATTCTTAGCTCCATCTCTCTCTCTCTCTCTCTCTCTCTCTCTCTCTCTCTCTCTCTCTCTCTCTCTCTCTCTCTCTCTCTCTCTCTCTCTCTCTCTCTCTGCAGCTTTCTCTTCTTGACTCCCTCTCAACTCCTCCCCCCTCAAACACACTGCCCACTCTGACTGGCTGTGGGGGTTGCCAGGGCAACACAGGCTGCTTTGTACAGTGAGTTGCCAGGCGAATCCCTCCGCCCCTGCTGAGCCTAGCAGTGCTGAGCAGAGACAAAAAGAGAGACACACACACACACACATCAACAACCCAGTGGCCAGACAGAGACATAACACTAACATTAAGATGGGAGAAGCAGGACAATCACCACAAATAGTGGACTGAGCAATGACCTGAGAAGCAAATCTGCTCATAAAGTGGCCACTAGCGGTGCAAAGCAGTAGCCTGTTTTTACCAGACCACATTAGGTCATTTCAAATGAATGGTCTGGCCTGTTGGGCTACAAAGCAGTATCATACACTGCCATTATTTCACATTCCATCTCTCAGCAGCATGTATTGGTCTTCTATTGCATCAGCATTTTCACTACCAAACAATTGTCATGCCCCTGCAATTTGTAGTGTCATTTTGTAATCTCCCCATCTGTCTTTCTGTCAGTGGAAGGTGTTGTGGATAGTGTCACCAGTAAGCCATGCCTGGCTGTTGCAGCAAACACTTCTGAGGAGAGGGCCCAGAAAAGCAGCTGCCTTTCCCGTCTGTCGGTCTGTTTCTCTTCAGTCATTTCATTGGGCTAATTGTGACGTGTGTTGTCTGCCTCAGTGCTCCCTTTGGCTGATCACAGAAAAAGAAGTCCGCCACAGTCGGTGTCTTTTATCAAGAAATTGGGCTCAGAAAACACACCGTTATCCATGATGTAATGACAACACACTGAATAGAGATGGAAAAGTTAAGAAGCTGATTCAAGATAATACAAAATGAGAGAGAGAGGGAGACTGAATTGCGTGAGTTGAGTTGACAGTATTTTTGCAGAGGCTTGTACCTTGTGCTTCCGTGTCATAAAAATGCTGTGCTGCTGTTTTCCTTTTCTGTTACCCAAGCTCATGCGTCTTTTAAGTCACGGCAGGCCTCACGCCACCAAGCCAGCATTACTTTTGGTCTCTGCAAAGCACCATGATACTAGAAGGGTATATACGATACTAATTACACCAGAAAAGGCGACGGAGATAACATACTGGAAGAGAACAGATTCACATGGTAAGACTTAGACTTAGAATTCTTTATTGTCCATTAAACTTACATAAAATGGATCATTTGCTTTGGTGGTGGCATAAGGACGCACAAGGACACACAAGATAAACACACATCACAGTCAACACAATAAAGAATAAATACATAAATATGGGTGTGTAGATAAAAGATAGATAAAACCTGTGGAATAAAATTAAATCTCATTACTCAGTTAAAAATTAAGAGACTATTCAAATTTACCATATTATTTATTGCTAGAGCAGTACACAGAGCTTCCTAGGCTGAATTACGAAGCACTGTGTTACTGTTTAAAATGTTAAAATCAACAGAATACTACTGCTAAAATACTATCGAGGAGCACATAGAGCTTATCTACTCTCTGTTATTATAATCAGTTATTTGTTAAAAATAGCCACAGTTGATGGTACAAATGACAGCTTGTAGCCATTCTTCCTTGCCATTGGAATTTTCAGTCTAATTCTCAGACATAAGCCGGCCTAAATAAGTGTAAACATTGTTAAGCAGAATACCATAATACTGTATGAACAGTGAAGTCTGTGGCTTCAGAGCATGTGTTGTTTATTAGAAATATGTGTTTATATAGGCCTAACTATACCATTTTTGTAAAACACCCCCAGGGGGCATAGTTCCCCTCAATCCTAATTACCATAACAACAGAAGCCTAATATCTCTCCAACAAATCATTTGCTTTACATGTTTTGCATGCATACAGTAACCAGATTGTAAATCTGTTTGTTTGTTTTTACCAGATGATAAAAGAAATTTGAGCAAAACGTAAATATTTCCCTCAGGTAAACTTGGTAGTACATACATTTCCCTACACACTCTAAAGGTCACACACTAGATCTTGTGTGCTCCAGTGGTACATCACCATATAACATTGTGCCTAAAAATCTGTCAATCTCTGATCACATAGCTGTTCTTTTCCATCTTGCTATCCCTGTTCCTCAGCACCACCGCCGTCCCCTTCGCTCCATCACATACCGTAATACTAAAAACATCAACATAACTGAGTTAACAGAGCTTTTACAATCTCAGCTGTTAGTGCTGCCTCCCAGCCTGTGCTCTGATGAACTTGTGTCATCATATAACTCTAATCTCTCCTCTACACTTGACAAACTTGCCCCCCTGAAAACGCGTGTTGTCTCCTTTTCTCACTCAGCTCCTTGGTTTAATTCTGAGCTTAGGGAAATGAAGGCAGCTGGCCGTAGGCTTGAGCGTCTCAGTAAAAAGACTGGGCTTACTGTTCATGCGCTTGCTTATAAGGACCATGTCCTGGCATACAAGGAAGCCCTAAACAAGGCCAAGTCCTCGTATTACAGCTCTATTATCAGTACAGGCCAGGGCAATCCCAGAGCACTCTTCTCCACTATTAGCAATATTATCAAACCATCTCAACCCTTCCCACTTACCCCTTCAACTGATCTCTGCTGTGAGTTCTTGAATTATTTTAATAACAAAATTAACACCATTTACATTCAACTACAGTCTCTCCCCTCCCCCACTCTAAATGACAGCCCTTCTCTTCAGCCACCTCCACAACTATTTTCCTCCTTCTCTCCCGTTAATATTGAAACTGTCTGTGATCTTGCCACGAAGGCCAGGCCTACCACCTGTCTCCTTGACCCTATGCCCTCCTCTCTTGTCAAGGCCTCTCTACCAGTTCTCAGTCCCCTCCTTACCAACATGATTAACACTTCTCTCCTGACAGGCATAGTTCCAAACTCCCTAAAGATTGCAGCCATCACGCCTATCCTCAAAAAAGCTGGAGCTGCAGCGGATGATTTTAAAAACTACCGTCCCATCTCAAACCTTCCCTTCATCTCCAAGCTGCTAGAGCGTACTGTGGCCTTACAGCTTCAAGAACACATGACATCATTTAGCCTATGGGAGGAACTGCAGTCTGGGTTCAGGGCTAAGCATAGCACTGAAACTGCACTAGTCAAGGTCGTAAACGACCTTTTATTAGCTGCGGATTCAGGCCATTTCAGTATCCTCCTGCTACTTGATTTAACAGCTGCTTTTGACACAGTCTGCCACAACGTCCTTCTCACAAGGCTGGAAACCCTACTGGGCATCAATGGTACTGCACTCTCATGGTTCAGGTCCTATCTAACTGGAAGAGAGCAGTTTGTCTCTATTGGTGATTTCCGGTCTCCAAGTTCACTCCTCACACATGGTGTTCCACAAGGCTCAGTTTTAGGCCCCCTACTCTTCATCATCTATATTCTTCCCCTTGGTAACATTCTCTGAAAACATGGCCTAAATTTCCATTGTTATGCAGATGACACCCAAATCTACATACACACTAAACCCTCCCATCCACTCCCCCTTGCTAACTTAACAACTTGCCTCAATGAAATTAGTAATTGGATGACCCAAAATTTTCTTAAACTTAATCAAAGCAAAACCGAAGCCATCATCATCGCCACCCCATCATTACTTAGAAAGATAAACCTTTCTCAGTTCTCTATCCCTGACTATTTTACCTCCACTTCCTCTGAAGTAAAAAATCTGGGCGTCATCATCGACTCTTCGCTCTCCTTTGAATCCCATATTAAACACCTCACCAAAACTGCATTTTTCCACCTTAAAACCATCTCCAGACTCCGCCCCTCTCTCACCCCTACCTCTGCTGAGACCCTCATTCACTCTTTCGTAACCTCCAGATTAGATTATTGCAATGCCCTACTCATTGGTCTCCCCACTAAATTGATAAACCGTCTACAATACATTCAAAACTCAGCAGCTAGATTACTTACACACACCAGACCCTGGCATCACATTACCCCTATCCTCTATCAATTACACTGGTTTCCTATCCATTCACGTATCCATTTCAAAATTCTCCTCCTCGTATACAAGGCCCAGCACAACCTTGCACCCTCCTACATCACAAGTCTCCTCACCCCATACAATCCCACCCGCACACTACGATCCACTGACTCACTCCTCCTTACTGTTCCCTCCACACACCTGCGCACCATGGGCGACAGGGCATTCAGTGTTGTTGGCCCCAAACTTTGGAATTCTCTTCCACTTTCACTTCGTCAATGCTCTTCACTATCTACTTTCAAATCTAAGCTAAAGACACACCTTTTCTCTTCTGCTTTTTAACTTCACTGACAGGCACTTCCACTTATTTTAATTATCAGTCTATTTTTTTATTTTATTTTACATATTATTTTTCCCACTCATTTTAATTTTATTTTCAAATGCATTCTACTTCTTTTTTCTTATTTTAAAAAACATTTATTTTATTGTAAGTTACTTTTATTTCTATTTTATTCTTGCATTTTTATTACTCTCCTATTGTTAATTCACTGAAGCTTTGTTATACTTTCTCTACTGTTATGTATTTGTTTTTGATTGTAAAGTGTCCTTGGGTATTTTGAAAGGCGCTCAAAAATAAAATGTATTATTATTATTATTATTAGTTAACTCACTGATGGAAGGGGTTTAGGCTAATCAATGATATAGGAGTAGACCTTAGAATCTCTCTGAATTTATGATAGGGATCTATTTAATTGCCCTACACGAGTATACTAAGCTATATGTTTTAATATTTGTGTAAGGTTTTCTTTTTGTCTCCTTAATAATGATTAAAAACACATCAGTTATCAGGACCATAGGGTATAAACCAGGCCTCTTCAATTGGAGGCCAGAGGGCCACATGCGGCCCAGACACGGCCCAAATGTGGCCCCCAGCTGTTGCAATACACATTCACATAATATGTAGCCTACATTTACATTTATACAGCAATTTTGATGGGCTACTACAGTACAACAAACAATTTTCTTGTGAATCTCTTGCATGTCTTGTACATTGAAAATTAAATGTTAAAGGTACACTGTTCAGGAAATGGTCAAAAAAGGTACTGCAACTATGTTGCGAATTGAAACTGGGCTGCCTATTGCCAAATTTGATCTTTTAATGAAAGTTTACGAAGTAATAAACAAATATTTTCTATTATGGTCCAAGTACAGTCATTTTTGCAGCTAATTTTGCAGCTATTTCTGGAAATTCAAAATGGCGGACCATGGAGAAGATTCCCCTTTTCATGTTAGAAAAGTGTAATTTTTTCAGTCATAATGAATAGGCCTACTTACAATTTTAAGGTGGTGGTAAGTATTCATGAAAAAGGTAACATTAATGAATGGGAAGCATGCATCTGGAAATAAACAACTAAAAATCTCACACAGTGTCCCATTAAGTTTAAGGTTAGAACAATATAGTTACAACACCCTGTACACAAACTGTGCAGCCTCCTGCCCTCTGGAAAGAGGTACTGGCGCCTCCGTTCCCGTACCACCAGGCTTGCAAGCAGCTCAATGCACCAAGCAATCAAGATACTGAACACTCAACCCACTCTCCTTCCATTGTCAGCCTCTAGCCAGCCAGGCCACTGACAACCCCCCCCTCATCCCCACCACCATATCTGCGACTGAACATTCCACCTGCACTACTATATTTGTGACTGAACTTTCGACCTGCACTAACTCTCTCTCTCACACACACACACACACACACACACACACACACACACACACACACACACACACACACACACACACACACACACACACACACCACACACACACACACACACACACACACACACACACACACACACACACATACACACACACACACACACACACACACACACACACACACTGCACTAAACCCAAACATACACACACTGACACACAACTCACACACACACATACATACACAGAGACGCACACCGCACTTTCTACCTGCACTAACCACACACACACACACACACACACACACACACACACACACACACACACACACACACCCACACACACACACACACACACACACACACACACACACACACACACACACACACACCCACCCACACACACACACACACACACACACACACACACACACACACACACATACACACACACACACACACACACACACACACACACACACTGCACTAAACCCAAACATACACACACTGACACACAACTCATACACACAGACGCACACCGCACTTTCTACCTGCACTAAACACACACACACACACACACACTCGCTGCTGGTGTACTTGATAGACCTATTTTAATATTTATTTTTCTTCAAAATGCTACTATTACTATGTCAGAACGCTATAAAGGACTTTAAGAAAAAGCACAACAAATACCTCCTCTTAATGTATGTTCTCTACAAGTCTTCTGTTGTCCAGTCTTGCACTTTAAATGTCTGTATGAGCACTGTCTATGCCCATACAGTATGTCTTATGTCCATGTATGAGTACTGTCTATGTCTATACTGTCTATGTCCTTAGATTCGTCTATGTCTGCATGGGAAAGAAAGAAATGTAATTTCAAATTCTTTGTATGACCAGTGCATGTAAAGAAATTGACAATAAAACCAACCTGACTTGACTTGAATATGTTTGAAGTGCTTGAAAAGTGTCTTTACAATGTGTTAGTGATGGCTGAATATGTGCTGCCCAACTTAACTTTTTGGGTTTGAAATGTGGTCCAACTGAAATTCCAATTGAATAGACCAAGTGTACTGTTAGATATCAACACTCATATTTTTCTTTATTCTTCTTATAGGCCTAGATAAGGACTTACAAAAGAACAACAAACAGTGGGATTAGAGACAGCTCTCCAAAAGGAGCTGTTTTAACATTGAATCTCTACTTGGACATCCGTATATAAATGTGAATCTCTTTGACATTTTGAATCTCTTTGACATTTTGTTTGTCTTTTATTTCCACACATTAAAGAACATGAAGCACATAAAAGCACATGAAGCAAAATGGTTGGTAAGAAAGGGGGCATTTTAATGAATATGTTTTTGTTAAAAAAGTAACTACTTCAAATTATTTCTGTGGTGAGTTAATTGATCATGTCACTGTCAATGTCACTGCCACTGTTGACAATTGTGATTTAAACTAAACATAGGGCCTATGTACTTCGACGTGGATATAAGCTACATTTCCCTCAAGGGGAGCATTTCCCCTATCCAGTATTCGTATTGTAAAAAAAGCTGCACTCCCGGATCAGTTTCTTGCAGTTTTAATACTGGGTTAGCATGGCAGACAGACAGACGTTTAGGCCTAAGCCTTCTTCAGCGGCTGATCTTTCTAATATTGGTGATGTAATATGTCAATTGAGATACAATGTAAAGGAATTGTGATACGATATTAAAGTTCAACACTCTGTCAGGTCAAACAGAACA
>NC_085866.1:17489814-17607314 GCF_034702125.1 Engraulis encrasicolus | reverse complement strand
TGTGAATGTCAATGCAGAGAGTGAGAGCAATAAGTGGGTGGGTTTAACAGAAAGACTGATACTGAGACAGAACACACTGGAAATTCATTTTTGATGATGTGTGGGTTTTTTTCGCCTTTAATAAAAGCCCTTGAGCTGTCTGCTTTAACTCAAAGGAAAAAAGCCAAGAAATGATTTTGCGCATTTTATTTCAAGCACAGCAGAAACAAGAGCGCTTTTCCCGCTTACATAACATGTAGGCTGTGTGTGTGTGTGTGTGTGTGTGTGTGTGTGTGTGTGTGTGTGTGTGTGTGTGTGTGTGTGTGTGTGTGTGTGTGTGTGTGTGTGTGTGTGTGTGTGTGTGTGTGTGTGTGCGCATGTGCATGTGCGTGTGCGTGTGCGTGTGCGTGTGCGTGTGCGTGTGCATCCATGAACATGTCATTAGTGAATGTTGTGTTTGTAGGCCTACTGTACAAAGTACATACAATATGATAAATGTATGCCAATTTATGGGGAGGCTGTTGTTGCCCTATATTTAGATCTTCATTTGCACACCTAGTCAGGATTTTCACATATTAATGAACAGCTTTGGACGCCTGCTGTGTTGTGACAAGTGGGTCCTGCATGTGTCCCATATACAGAGTAGAGCCAGATGAGAGCTAATTCTCCATCCCAGACTCAGCCACAACCACACCCTCTCTAACAGCAGGCTGCTGCCCGAGCTGGCAGACAAGGCTGTATACTCCTTAATGAGCTATAGGCTACATGACAGCTGCCATGTTAAGTAGGAATGGGGATGCAGTTTGTTATTCCTTTTTTGTGGAGTTATCTGAAACCAACTTTGACAAGAGTGAGAGGATGGGTAGAATGGGTGTGTGAGTGTGTGTGTGTGTGTGTGTGTGTGTGTGTGTGTGTGTGTGTGTGTGTGTGTGTGTGTGTGTGTGTGTGTGTGTGTGTGTGTGTGTGTGTGTGTGTGTGTGTGTGTGTGTGTGTGTGTGTGTGTGTGTGTGTGTGTGTGTGTGTGTGTGAGTGTCATCACCATTCTCCTGCACTGGAAACTATCTTTTGAAGATCTATCACCTTGGCTGTTTGGAAAAAAACAAAAAACAAAAAAACAAACAGATTTGGGGTTTCAGATTTAGAATAGCTTTGCAAATGGGGTTGTGGGTTACTTGCAGTGGGGCATTGCATCCAGTCACACAAATAGCTGAAGGGGCACACTGTACTGTACAGCACATCATGCCTATGTGTAAGAGAAAAGGAATGCACTAATGCCAGCCAAACTAAACAGCACTCACGACCATGCCTCTTATCTGCCCACAATGTGTCTGTTAAGAAGGGGAAGATGGACAGAGGGAGAGGAGGATAGAACTAGAGAGAGTGTGTGCACATAGAGAGAGAGAGAGAGAGAGAGAGAGAGAGAGAGAGAGAGAGAGAGAGAGAGAGAGAGAGAGTGTGTTGTGTTGTGTTGTGTTGTGTTGTGTTGTGTTGTGTTGTGTTGTGTTGTGTTGTGTTGTGTTGTGTTGTGCTGTGCTGTGCTGTGCTGTGCTGTGCTGTGTTGTGTTGTTAAGGTCTTCTGGGACAGTGCAGGGGCAGAGTTGGACCTGGTAATGTACATAATAGCATTCATGAGTGGGTAGATGACGTGACGAGTAAATTTTGCTGTCGCAGGCTTTTAAAATTAAATAAATTCATGCTTTCAAAATTGTCAATGTTTTAAATGATTAAACTAATGTCGTTATTGTGAAAAAGTAATGTGTAATAAATCCAGAGCTTAAATAAGTGTACTTAATTTTGAGTCAAATGTCACATTTGTCCTATGGTGTGACTGAGGCAAGCCTGGTTCTCCATTTTAAAACATTTTTAAATAAATAATCAAAGCTCAGTCATTTGTCTAAACAACCCTGGCATGTTTTTCAAGGTGTCTATTTTAGCAAGTGGCAATGCTTAATTTTTTTCCTGTTTTTCTGAGACCGTATGGACTTATGAAACTTTGTCGCAGAAAATAATGTCCTGTGGTGTGACATCATTTTTTTGGTTAATTCTGTGGATAATTGTCTATTGTTGAAGCTCCAGCGGTACATAAATTGTGACTTTAGACCCTTAAGAAGCCAATGGCAAGGGTGGATTTTAGATTTTTCTCTCAGAGTTCTTCAGTCAATCAATTATGTTTTGCTACCACAAGATGTATTCGTTTTGTAGTCCTTTGGTGTGACAGCCATAAAATACATTTTGACAATAGTGTATATTTTTCATATTTTTTTCTTATGTAGATGTATGAAAATGCATCTTACTAAAGGTGAAATTGTATTTCAGTTGGCAACGACATGGCTTTAAATTAACTCAAAAGCTCAAAAGTCCTATGGTGTGATGGTAAAAGTCCTATGGTGTGATGGTAAAAGTCCTATGGTGTGACACTTTGGAGTATCACACCAAAGGACAAACAGGTCACACCAATGGACTAGATATTTGAGAAATAGCTTTTAAAACAACTGGTAGTACATATTTTGTTGTTTTGTTGTTTGACTAGATAAATATTGTGTATTCAAATTACTTATTCCTTTATTGGCCTTTGGAATTTATACTTTGATGCACTGTTAATGAATATTTGCTGTTGATTTTAGATACTGTCAAATTTCTATGATATAAAATGTCATTAATGGTGCTTTGAAACCATAAAATATAACAGTAACAGTGAAGGAAAGATCAGTGAGAGTATATGGAGGAGTATAGATGAATAAAGTATGCTGTGGAGAGCTCAATATACAGCATAAATGTGCTGTCCAGCTTGAGATACCAAACAGGCACTGGCCACTACACACTACAGGTTCAATGGTGTGACAGTCATAGCATACCTACAAAAGTGTGATGGTCATGCCAAGGTCACCCTTCAGTATGAGTCTTATGAGCTCTGCATGTTACATTCAATGACCGCATGGCTGTCATTAAGAGTTACGATAGGCTGATAATCGACGATTCAAAGACGTATAAGTGTAAAGTGTAGGTCCATATTGACTACAACATTATATTATGATCAAAAGACAAAATAATCATGTTGATATATTTGTTTCTGGCTCAGTTTTGAATTTTTGTCCTTTAGCGTGACGTGAATGTCCTACGGTGTGACATGTTTTAAACGCTCAAATATTTGTTTGACCTAAACAATATGTTTGATAAACACTGAATATTGCATTAGGGAAGAACAAATTATCGTCCCTGAAAAGTTAGTATAAATTCGGACAATTTTGAACATTTAAAAGAAAGATATCTCTGTTTTTCCTCGAAGGTTTCTAATAATCTCACATCTAATGGGGAAAAAAATACTTAAATGGTAATTTCTCATTAAATTAAGACTTTAAAAAATTGCAATAAATATGAAGAGTGTAACAATGTTCATAAAACTCCATCAAGCCATTTCTACATTACTTAATATATTTATTTCTTAACGTCACACCAAAGGACATATTTTCAGCAAATTGCTTTATCAACGTAAATAAATAATCAATGAATAGACCAACATTGTGACCACTTGGATTTTTGAAAGATTAATTGCTGCACTACGTAGACATATACTTTTTTCCCTCATAAACAATGTTTTGTGAAAAAAATGTTTTTTGCTGCCTATCCGTCATCTACCCGAGTACAGCAAGAGTGTTCAGCTCCATTGTATCCTGACATCTTAATTTCCTTCAGGATTGATATAGTTTACTCTTCTCTACTCTACTCATTGAGGCCTTTGTAACATTGTACAAACCCCAACTCCATAGAAGTTGGGACGCAAGCTTAATTGTGAATAATCACAAAATACTGCCATTTTCAAAAAGTCTGGTTCTGACATTAGTTGGAGAACGGCACAAAGAAAACTTATCAGCCATCAAAACTGACCAAAATTATTGTTTTTGGGGATATTCATGAACATGTAAATCCAACGCGTCTCAAAAGAGTTGGGACTGGGACAATAAAAGGCAGCAAATGTCGAGGAAGACTAAAAACAAAACAAAGAACAACACTTAACAGTTAATAGCATTAACTGATGAGATGTAATCGAAGATCTCCCTTCAAAATATAATGCACGAGTGGCTTTTCATGCTGTTTAAAATCCATTTATTTCATTCAGTACTGTATTCAATTCTACAGGTGAGTTAGAACAGCTTAACCAATGTACTACCGCAACCCATGCCATCATGGAGGCTGACTTTTGAAGTTAGCACTAACACAACTTGCATGGTCAATTTTCCCTGTAGCACAGGATGTGTAAGACTCTATTATTTTTTTTTTTTAAATGGACTTCTGCCACTTCTGCTGACTTCTGTAAGCAAAGGACAGTTTCCCATGTCGTCTGGGTCTATTTCAAGTGAGCTCGGGTGGATAGGGGAATGTTTAAACCCCTCTATCATTTACACACATGGAGCGTCCTTAATATGGTCAAGTTTTCACTAGCTGTAATTCTCTGAGTGCTAGAGTGAGACTACAGCCAATATATATTTCATGATGTCATGAACCTATACAATGATTTTAATGACAAAATTATATACACTCAACCACGGTAAATCAATGGAATTCAAAACTTTATGTAATAACTATGGTAATTGTTCAGTGACTCAGCCTTTCCGTGAATGTTTTATACCTGGACACTCAAATTGTTCATCAGTACAATTCATTTTGAAATGTTCTTCCTTGTTTTTTTATTTTATTTGGATGTTTATAACATTTCCCTGTCCCAACTGTTGCAGTTATCAAATTAGAAATGAGTACATATGTCCCCTAAAACAATATTTTTTCTCGGTTTTAACACTTGATATGTTGTCTTTTCACTATTCTCCATCTAAGGAATGTTTTGAAAATGATGGCATTTTTATTTTATTCTCAGTTTACCAAACGTCCCAACTTCACTGGAGTTGGGGTTTGTACATTCACTGCACCATGATGACCCTGATGAAGTAGGTCTGAACTATAGGCTACA
This sequence comes from Engraulis encrasicolus, assembly GCF_034702125.1. Taxonomy (NCBI): domain Eukaryota; kingdom Metazoa; phylum Chordata; class Actinopteri; order Clupeiformes; family Engraulidae; genus Engraulis; species Engraulis encrasicolus. Next base: position 17,602,372 of record NC_085866.1, on the reverse strand, counting down.
TAATAACAATAATACACTGCAGCTTCATTTAAATATTGGAACGTGTTGCTGTGTATGTTTGAAAGCATGCAAACGCACAAGCACATACTGTAAGCACACAAGCTCGGCCACGCATGCATGCATGCAAGCACACACACACACACATAGGCACGTACGCACGCACACCGTCGCACGCATGCCGCCGCACGCACGCACGCACGCACGCACGCACGCACGCACGCACGCACGCACGCACGCACACACACACACACACACACAAAAATATCAAATAAAAGCCGTGAAGTCCATAAACTTCCTCATTAAATCTTGATTGTGTTCACTTTTTAAATTCCTTTTTTAGCTTCAATTTAAGGCAAAAACCTGGGCCAATCAAACTTGCACTGAATTAAAGATGAGAGCCACCTGGCCCTCTTGCACCTCCTAGCTATGGTGCTACTCATTGCTTGAGAAAAGCAGGAGAAAGAACCAAAGAGGGAGTTGTCTGATTAAAATTAGAAGAGCCTTTTTTTGACACTGAGGTGCTGTTTCCACGTAGCCAGATATTTTTGAAAAAAAAAGGTTTTGGCCTTCCGTTTCCACGTAAACTTTCTCGAAACGCATCCTATTGCCTTGATTTTGCTCTAGAGTGACTGTATTTCATCCCAAACATGCAAAAATGAGGCAAACTTGCTCCAACTTGCATGATGTTGATGCTGATGTAGTGCTGCTGTGATATTGTGCCCAGCACGTATGCACACATGCACGATATTGTGCCGCACACACACACACATGCACTCACACACTCAAACACACACACACACACACACACACACACACACACACACACACACACACACACACACACACACACACACACACACACACACACACACACACACACACACACACACACACACACACGCACACACTTTAGATTCTCTTCTCTTCCAATGCCTTGTTCTTCTTTCCCTCTTTCCTCGCTGCTCTAATTGTCCAATTCTCTGCCAAAAGTCTTCTCTCTCCTTTGCAAGGCAATCTAGGTCAGTGGCAGGAAGAGAGAGAGAGAGAGAGAGAGAGAGAGAGAGAGAGAGAGAGAGAGAGAGAGAGAGAATGAGGGCTGTAATCTGCAGCTCTGCATGCTCCTCATTTCTGGGTCGGTCTCTAATGGGTACTGTATCCCTGACATTTTGTCTCTGCCCAATCTAATAGCTGCTTTATACACCAAAATCCACTGTAACATTATACCTGGGTTGGAAACGCTTTAATTCTTAAAACTATTAATAAAACATCCCCTGCAGTCACATTAGCCTTTTAATTAAATTAAAACTACCTGATTTGGACAAGCAACTGTAGAAAACTCAAACCCTTCCTCCCATTCACCACTTCAGACCACTTTCAGAAGGTCTGAAACATCACCAAACAAGCCTCTCATACTTCCCCCCTTTAGCTCTTCTATTAGTCCTGAGAATAGGCTGTGATTACCACATGTCAGGCTCAGATTCCTTTTTAATTGAAGGAAACCTATTAGCCGCATCCTGTTGTTGTGTTCTGCTTTGGCCCGGCAGCAAATGTAGGTTAATGATAAAATCTGCTGCCCCTGTTATAGAGAGAACTGGACTTTTGGTCCCTTCCCTGTCTACATATGGTAGTACACTACAAGCCACATGGTCAAGAAAATGCTGCAATGGGGCACTGTGGCTCGGTGGGCTAAGGAACCCCACCATGAATCTGGAGAGGGTTCGATTCCAATCAGCAGTATTGTCCTGATCGTTCCCCATCTCTTCCCCTTTACCCCATCTCCGGTCACTATCTCTCACTGTCCTGTCAAGATAAAGGCATAATGCTAAACTTATCTTTACAAAAGATGCAATGTGATTCCAAAGTTGTCTTCCTAAGAAAAAAAGAAAGCACATCCCCGTCTTAGGCAGGAACAGAGTCAGTCTGTGGGCAGTTGTACGTTGGCACATGTGTTTGGGAGAGGTGCCTACTCGGGACTCAGCTGCCAGCTGCCACTGGCACAGGGCCAGTGTCTTTCAGTGAGCACAACCCAGCTTGCCCTTGTTCACCGCATCTGTCCTTTTATCTCCTGGTTAAGTCTTTTAACACAGAAAATCAAGAGCGACACCCATATTATTGTCAGAAATTGCAGATTTGCCAATTCAAAAGTGCCATCTCCTCCTAACATGAAAAGAACAGTCTGGCTGCACTGATGAAGCTGTGGAATTAACACTTGGAGTTCAGGCCAGTTCTAATGGTTTAACTGCACTGTGACAGGCCATTTTGTTAAGATATGCACTTACACTGTTTCTAATGAATAGCAACTAATTAACGAATACCATCATTTGCACACGACAGGACTAAGATGCCCTTACTGTACGACCATTTCAAAGGAAATGTTTTTTCTCCCCACAGAATTCCCAATTTCTCACTTCCTACAGTAGAAACCTCCAAAAATGCCCCCCAGTGAAACACGTCCTGCTTTTAACTCTAATAATCCAATAGATATGTTTCCATGAAGGGAGGAAACAGAACAATCTCTATTTCTCCACCACATTTTCATCTCATCTTCATTCCACTTCTCACGTCTCAGTCTCATGTGCTTTCTCTCTCCCTCCTGTGCCTCTGTGGTTGTTCCCTCCCCTTCCACCACCCTCCCCTTCCACCACCCTATCGTTTACTCTCACAACCCTTTCTTCACCTCCTTCCTAGTTTTCGCTCTGCCTCCCTCCCCTTTTTATCACACTTTCCCTCTCCCTCCACATCTCTTTATCCCGTTACCTCTCCCTCTCTCTCTCTCCTCCAATCCCCTTCTCTCCAACCCTAACCCCTTTTCCTCCCCTCCCCATCTCTTCTCTATTCCATTGACCCACTTTGAAAGACATCAATCTCTGCGGCGGGCGGCACACAACTCTCTCAGGAGAGGAGATCTATAGGAGCAGAGCTACAGGGCAGTCAGGGAGGCACAAGAGCACGAAAAGCTCCCTCAGTGATCACTCAGCCTTTCATAGGCCTGCCTTCAATTGTTGATAATAAGATTTATTGATATTTGATAGAGATAACTGAATAACCGAAGATGAATACTTGCAGGTGCCTGTTCATATTGATTGTGGATCTTTACACTAAATGAATTACAGCATATTGAAGGTGCAGATCAGTCCCTTTCATGATTGGCTGCTGATGTGATCAATGCATCGTGGTTACTATACAATAGTGCAGTGAGTGAGTTGTGCAGCAGAGGCCATGATGCAAACTGTACCCAGCTGTAGAGGTAGGCCTACTATATTGATTCGAAGTGTTCTGATGCTGTGTGATGATGTTAAGTTACAGAGCCCCCCTCCCCCAGAATCTGGCACTACGTGTGCAATAACGTTGTAGTAAGAGCGTGCGAAAACTAAATGTTGACTGGTAATGTGTGATGGACCTCTGTCTCGGAGCTGCGACGAGTAGAGTCGCATGGTGGACCAGCTCGGTTCCCAAGCCCTTCACCTCTCCTCCAAACAGGCAGTAGGCCTAGTGTGGGGGAGAAATAAATAAAGACAAATACATATAACACAATTGAGCATAAAATAAATCTGCTGGGATCAAATTATAAAAACTGTCTGACATTGCTAACCGTAAATATTTTGTCACCATTGAAACTTTTTGTGTGCACTGCCACTGGTGGCTTAATTGAAAAATGTCAATTTTGAGGTGATTTGCAAAGCAATCAAGGAAAAAAAACTGTATAAGGTTTTGATGTGCCCAGCACCACTTGGTTTCAGCGGTATTTAAGGGCTTGTGTATAAGGTACATTAACCCGAAAAGAAAAGAAATTATGAAATAAAATGATGACTTACATGTATTTTTTGGCTGGCTCAGGGTGGGGGAGTGGGTGGCTCTTAGTAAAAAGAAGTATACTTCAAGTTCATAGTGTTACGTATTCTCAAATATAAGTATGCCAAGTACGCATGCCAAGTACACTTCCATGGAACTGTTCAAATGCACTGTTCCAACAATTCCAAATTATTATGAAAAACAGTTTGTTGTGTTGTAAAAAACTGAGAATGTTAGCAGCATAGTTGCAGTACCTTTTTGACCGTTTCCTGCACAGTGCACCTTTAACGAAAAGCATTAGCAGATCTCAATTTACGAAATCAAAAGCTATTTCTATCAAAAACACTTGTGTTTATACTTTTTAGTATATGAAAAGTATACTTCACGTATACAGTACAATTCTGAAGTAAGCCTGTGAAATAAGGTTTATAAAAAGTTCCAAGTCAAGTATACTTCCTCAATTTTAGTATAATTTTAGTAACCATACATAGAACCCCTCTAAACTTATTTTTGCTAAGGGGATGGTTACCCATTGTTTACATTGTATGATTGAAGTTGTATGCTGATATGAAGAATATCAATAAAACTTGTTGATATAAAGTGGACTAAAGCCAGTTTCAGCAGGTCACATGTGCCATGTCAGCATCCAACTACAAAGCAAACAGACACATGCATTTCAAATGTTGCTCTGATGAGGTCATTTCCTGTTTGTCACAGTCAGTTCAAACTTGTTTCCTTTCAAAAAAAAGGGTCAGACTGGCTTCCCCCAATGAGAGGGGATTCCAGATGTGCACAGGACTAAATGCCAAGAGCCTGCTCCAGGATGACGTGAGTGGTTTGAATGCAACTGCAGTTTCTCCCGGTGGCTTTAAAGGATCCACTCATTCATTCCCACTCACTCACTCTTTCTCATATTTCCACTATGTACCCCCACCCCAAAACACTCTCCACTGCCAGCCCTCTCAACACTCCCCTCCCTCTCTCTTTCTCCATGCTGCCGTTAGAAAGGCAGAAAGAATTCTCCCCTCTGTGTGAGCCCATTGTACATGTTAACTGCCCAGAGAGCAGCTGTGGGCAGAGCGAGTAGAAAACTGACAAGGGATGTGAGAAAAGCAGGGGGAGAAGAGCTGAGTAAATACAGTGCCCTCCATAATTATTGGCACCCCTGGTTGAGATGTGTTTTTTAGCTTCCAATTATTATTATTTTTTTCTAAATAATATGGGACCTTAATGGAAAAAAATAGAAAAATCCAACCTTCAATACAAGTGCATTTATTCAGTGGGGAAAAAATCCCACATAAAGAAATAATTATTTGACATCAAATAATGTGTGTCACAATTATTAGCACCCCTGGTGTTAATATTTTGTACAACCCCCTTTTGCCAACAAAACAGCACCTAATCTTCTCCTATAATGTTTCACAAGATGGGAAAAGACAGAAAGAGGGATCTTCAGCCATTCCTCTTTGCAGAATCTCTCTAAATCCTCCAGAGACCTGGGTCCTCTCCTCTGTACTCTCCTCTTCAGCTCACCCCACAGGTTCTCAATGGGGTTGAGGTCTGGGGACTGAGATGGCCATGAGAGGAGCTTGATTTTGTGTCTGGTGAACCATTTCTGTGTAGATTTGGCCATATGTTTAGGGTCATTGTCTTGCTGAAAGACCCAGTGACGACGCATCTTCAGATTTCGGGCAGAGGGCAACAGATTTTGACTTAAAATGTCCTGGTATTTCAAAGCATTCATGATGCCATGCACCCTAACAAGGTTCCCAGGGCCTTTGGAAGCGAAACAGCCCCACAGCATCACTGACCCACCCCCATACTTCACAGTGGGTACGAGGTGCTTTTCAGCATGCGCATCTTTCGTGGCACGCCAGACCCACTTAGAGTGTTTGTTGCCAAAAAGCTCAATCTTGGTCTCATCTGACCAAAGCACACAGTCCCAGTTGAAGCCCCAATACCGCTTGGCGAACTCCAGACATTTGCGTTTATGATTGTGAGTGAGGAAAGGCTTTCTCCATGCATGCCTCCCAAACAGCTTGTTGGCGTGTAGACAGCGCTTGATGGTTGATTTGGAGACTTTGTGACCCCAGGATGCTACCATTTGTTGTAATTCTGTAACAGTGAGCTTTGGAGATCTTTTGATTTCTCTTACCATCCTCCTCACTGTGCGTGGTGGCAAAATAAACTTGGGTCCTCGTCCAGGCTTGTTTACCACTGTTCCAGTGTTTTGAACTTCTTAATTATTCCTCTCACAGTGGATATGGGCAGCTGCAGTTGAGTGGCAATCTTCTAGTAGCCTCTGCCTGACCTGTGAAGGTCGACGCACATCTGCCTCACTTGTATGCTGTGTTCCTTTGTCTTTCCCATGTTTAAAAGTGGATAAGAGAAATGGCCTCGGTGTCACGTCATATTTATACCCCAGGGAAACAGGAAGTGATGAATTACTAATTAAATGTTCCTACATACTCTGGTAAACTTTGTAAACTACTGTAGAAATGACAGAAATGCTTAAATTATATTTATTTCCTGGGAATTGTTAAGGGTGCCAATAATTGTGGAACAGGTGATTTAATGAAATAGAATTATTTTTCAGTCAGGGATTTTTTTTATTTTCTTACAATTCATTTGAGTTGAAGGCTACATTTTCCTACAGTTTTCAGTGTGACAGTATTCTTCTGCAATAAACACTGAATTTATTTTTAGGCTTTTAACACATCTAAACCAGGGGTGCCAATAATTATGGAGGGCACTGTATAAATGATAAAAAAATAAAAATAAAAATAAAAAGGTTTTGTGCAAAAATCTCTGCTAATCTAGTGGGAAAATAAGAGCAGAGTAAGCGGGACATTACAAAAATGGAGGAAATGGAGAAACGGAAAAAATGACAGCGAGAAGAGGAAAATCCTTTCCTGTCTCTCCTCTAGGGAGGACTCCATCTGTCTTCTGGAGCTATTTTGGGTTTGTATATACACCAGAGCATCCAAACACCTCATGTTGCCCCGGAAACTTTAGCCGCCTGACAGCAGTGGCTTATTCTGCTGGGAAGATCAGCACGAAAGAACCACCATGATGTTAGTCATCCACTGTCTAACACATGAAACAAAAAAAAACAAAAAAAAACCCCTAACCCCCCCCAACAAAAAACAAAACAAAACAAACAATAACCCTCACTGGGGTGGCTGTCATACATATGTATACATATATCATGTAATGACCCACCAACTACCTCTGCTTGGTAAATGTTAATATAAACAGAGAAAGTCATTGTGACACAGCGCTCCATTGTACACAATGGAGTGAGCACAACTTTTGGACAAATACCAAAAGAATTGCCACATAACATGTGGATAATAATGATATACCAACGTTCTCTCTTTAGTGGATTACGGTGATGTGAACACATCAATACACATACTAGAGTCAACAAAAACAAGCAGGCAAATTAAAACACAATTTAATAAAAAGGCAAAATACACTTGTATATGAAACATTTATTTGTGAAGTTCAGCAAACAACATGAAATTATATTTGAGCTTACAACCAAATCCACCCCTCCCCATGACAGTAATTCAAAATTCTATTGCATTTCTTTTCATTCTTCTGCTATTTACATTGGGACATTAATGTCTAAAAGGCAGGGGAGGGAGAGGGCTACAGACTTCAACTGGACTGCGCTCAAATTCAAACATTCATCTGTGTTTCTTTCTCATAATGGGGTTAAAAGAGTATAAACAATATATTCATGTAGAGTAAGTTAAAATATTCTAGAGGGATGCAAGGCTTTCCACTTTCCTTTCATTGTTGATATTTTGGTCTTGGTACTTTTCTAAACAAAAAACAAAAAGGGTATGAAATGTAATGAGAATAATTTAGCAAAACATATGAGCAAGTTAAGATTACATCTAAATATTGCTAGGCAGCAATGACAGAGGGAGAGCATGGGCAATGCATGGCGGAGTAGCCTATTTAAGGAGGACGTGAAATGAAAGTTGCTTGACAGACGGAGGTTGGGTTAGAAACGAATAAAATCCAATGATGAAGAACAGTTCTGGAAAAATGATAATCACGATTATTTTGGTCAAAATTGAAATAGTATCCCAAGGATGAAGAACAGGTCTATAGTATGCCTTATGCCAACATATCAGTGACTAAGAATTAAGCCCTCCAGACCCAAGAGTTTGATGAGGAGTGGTCAACCAGACAAGGTCACAAATTTCTTGCAGAACTTGGCCAACAACTGATTATCTTAGATGAACCTGACAAAAAGAGAGCTGGATTAAAAAAATCCATTATGGCTTGCCATCAATGGTTCTGTTTTGGACTCATTTCCCCCAATGTTTGATCTTTCCCCCATCACATATTTCAAGGATCATCTAGACCAAGATGCGGGATTGGGTTGGGATTAGGTGACTACTGGCACCCAGGGAAAGGTGGAGCTTGCAGGCTAACTGTCAAAACAGCCAAGATAGCTACAAGCTTAGGCAAGTACCAGTCATTTTTTTACAATGGCAATCTTATGATTTTAACTATTTCTTTCCATTTACACAGGTTTGTGACAGAATTATTTTATCACTCTACCATAAAACTATAAAGACAGGCTATAGGCAATGTGTCTGACATTGCCTTCGTGGAAAAAAAAACGTGAAAAACTCTATACCTTAACAATGGTGGTGGCCTACATCTTAATATTTTCGTTAGTTATCCCTCATCGTTTTATTTCTTTCAAAAAAGGCACTCATGTGACCTTAAGGAAATAAATAGGCATGGAATGGATGGGTGTAGCTGCATGACATGTTTACATCAAGGTCAAAGGTCAAAAGAGGTAGCATTGCGCAGGGTCAGGGCATGGCAACAGCAGCAACTAAAGGCAGCAGCAGGAGCAGGAGCAGCGGCAGCTAGGTGTCTATCTGCCCTCAACATTTAGCAACTTCTCTGGGGATTGATGGCGGTCCTGAAAATTGTTCTCGCTCCATGCTGAAGTTTATATTTCAGCTAATGCCCTGTTCAAAAAGCAGAGTTATCTTGAACAGAGGGGATATGGGGGATGCTATACTTCAGGAAGAAAAATCCGCACTCACAAACTGCGTCTCATTATTTATTTATATTACCACCATGTCCAAAAAGCAAACTCGTTTCGGCTATCAAGCCTTCATCAGTGCGTGATACTCACGTTTTTGAGTGCGGATTTTTCTTCCTTAAGTTAATACATTTTATCGCGCACCCAAAGACTTTCGTTTTTCCAAGAAGTTGAGCGCGTCCTTTGCCAAAACTTGGATGCTATACTTCATCATCTCCAAACTTGTCTACTGGTATCTTTGTTCTGTCCACTTCGACAGATCGTCCTAAAAATGACACCAAACCAATTTATTTCCATGCAAATATGGCAGGTTTGTATGAACCGTAGGTGTGTATCGGTGTATTCTCAGATGCCAAAGGGTAATCCACAAACCAATACTTGATGAAGCCCATCATTTGTGCCAAAACACCTACGCACCGTGTGCATATCCCAGCTTGAGGCAGGGGAGAAGGCAATAGAGCAAGGATTCACTTAGAACATGTTAAATAAGCATGAAGAGAACTTTTTTTTCTTGAATCCTAGTAGTGTGATTGAAGTTAAGATTGTGGTTTAATGGCAGCTGAGCGATTACAATATGAAAAAGACCCAGCCTACGCTGCTGGATAACCAACGGACTGTTTGTACGTTTGTTTTGCTGTCAATGTAATGGTGGTATTGTAAGATTCCAACATTAATGGTAACCATTACTCATATTTCATACATTGAAGATGGCAATCACATGACCAACATCACAGATCACAAGATTATCAACACGTTTTGAGGAAAGGAACCCTGCTGCAACATTTCATGGTTCCACTTCATGGCTTTCATCTGAAGATAAAAGAGGTGTTTACTTCTCCACAGAAAATAAATAAATAAAATATCCAGGTACTCCTGATATGATGCTGCATTTGGTGTTACTGTGAAAGTAGGACAGGCACAGCAGTACGCACAGATAACGCACAATATTCTTAAACTGCATTGTCCTCATTGCAGTGTTGCATCAATCATCAAAAACATCAACAAAACAAAAGACCATTGAAAAAAATGTTCTGGTTAAATTAACTATTGCATACAGTTGTATTAAAATGACATTAATAAGAAGCTGACCCTTACTGTATGTGCTTCTGCGACAACCTTCAACCCTTTGTATAAGCAGGATGGAGAGAGAGAGAGAGGGAGAGAGAGAGAGAGAGAAAAAGAACGCGAAATTGTGTGTAAGAGACAGAGAAAGAAAGGGTTAAAGAGAGGGAATGTTTGACAGGTAGGAGAGGAATGAGCGTGCAGGGGTGACCTTCAAGAGAGCACTGGAATAGCACTGGACAATGCAGGGCACTAACAAGCCATAAGGCATACTGACATATTACAGCATGCCCTCACACATACACGCACACACGCACGCACACACACACACGCACCATGAGAGAAATACACAGGATAACAAACGATTTTCAAATCTGGCTGTAAAAAGCTGAGTAATACCTAGCTGCAACAGTCATTCCTTTACTCTAACAAGGGGACCATTAACTTGGAATACTTCAAGGAAATCATCCCTACAGCTGGGACCGGATGGCTCTTGCTGTACCAACCACAACCCTGTGTTCCTACGATTGAGCTTCAAGCAGATAGCTCCTACAGTCCTCAAGTCCTGCTACACGCTACTGTCCACATGTGCCTCTACAGGGGGACTACTACATATTCAGTCCAACATCATAAAATGCAAATTGTCCATCAATCTTCTCAAAAAGGGGGGAAATTCAGACAAATTGTGTCTGTACATCCAGATTGTTATCCTAATTACAAAAAAAGAGTCAAGGTAGCATTAGGCAGTTTACATTGTCAAAGCAGTATCAACGCAGACGTCAACATTTAAAAAGAGGCAAGATGGTCCCACAAATACTGTTAAGTTGTCGGGGGGGGGGGGGGGGGGGGGGGGGGGGGGGGGGGTGGGGGGGGGGGTGTTGGTGTTGTTGTGTATGTATGTCTCATCTCATTGTAGATGTGTCTGTCTGAAGGCTGGAACATACTCCCTTAAAAGGGGGTCTTCAACAGAGGCACAGAGTGTGTTGTGTTGTGACAGCTTGAAAACTTGTGGGATTGTGGGTTTCAACAGAGCAGGGGCGTCCTCTCTCCACCATCACTGAGGGGAAAAGGCCATAGCGGTTCATTTGAGAAGTGACAACTCGACGACACATGTCCTGTGTCCTAGATACATCTGGATCTATTCAGGCTTTCTGATTTTCAGCATCCAATTGCAGAAATACTCAATTTCAAATCATTGTGCAGAAGAAAAAAAAATCATGAACTCAAAACTGACATTTGGACATCATGAGCAACTGGATTTGAACTGAGATGAGGCGCAGGTGTGTTGGTGTGTGTTGTAGATCTAGCCATAAGACATCCTCTTGGTAAGAGCTGTACACGACGGTGTGAGTATTTCCTGGTTGTTAAGTTCCGTTTGAATGGCTGGAGGTGGCCTTGACATGTTGTTGGTAAGAGTCCTGACATCATTGGTATTGATAGAGCGGGAACAGCTGCTGTCCTGGTGCATACAGATTTACTGACATTGAAAAGAGGAGGTAAAGAGTTGGTGGGTTGGGGAATCCTGCTGGTGATACATCTACACTACTGGTGGAGAGACGAGGGGATGTCTACAATATGGTTCCCTCTCCTGTTCCTTGGCCTTCACGTGTGCTGGCTGGCCTGTGGTGTGGTGGGGGGTGGAATAGGCTCAGCGCGTGGGTGTGGGGGATTCACCACTGCGGTTCCTCAAGGAGTTGTTTTGTGTGTTCATAACAATGCTTGTGCATTCGTGCGCTTGTGTTTTTTTCTCATGCATATGTGCGTTTTTTAATGTAAATATGTGTAGGAGGTGTCAATGAGTATGTGTTATAATGTTTGTGAATTTGTAAACATGGCAGTATATTTAGGATTGTGGCAGTGTGTGGCAGTTTGTGAATGTGCAATGCATGAAGTGTGTGTGTGTGTGTGTGTGTGTGTGTGTGTGTGTGTGTGTGTGTGTGTGTGTGTGTGTGTGTGTGTGTGTGTGTGTGTGTGTGTGTGTGTGTGCAGTATGTGTGTGTGTTGCAAGCTTGTAGTAGTGTGATGCGAGTAGCTTGACGTGGGATTGGCCAGGAGATCATTGTGGCAGTGTGCAAGGGAGGTGCAGTTCTTGAATGTTCTCTTCACTACTCAACGTTGAGCTCCACCTTCTCATCTGTGGTTGGGCTGTTCTCAGGCAGACGGTGCTTGCACTGGCCTTGGGAGTGGCGCGCAGCATAGCGAGAGGGGCGAGAGAGACAGGAGGTGGCTGACTGAGATGAACAGTCACACACAGAGTCCTGACAAAACAAAACCAGAAAAGCAGGCAGAGAGAGAGAGAGAGAGAGAGAGAGAGAGAGAGAGAGAGAGAGAGAGAGAGAGAGAGAGAGAGAGAGAGAGACTTAGTGTTACTTAGTGAAAGCCATACAGTACGTACAACAAATACAGCATATTCCAGTTTTGTTTAGCAGGCTACAGTTTTTGAGAAGTGCATGCATTGTGCCAAAGACATGCTTTATCCTATGGCAGGGGTGGCCAACCAGTCGGAGACCAAGAGCCACATTTTGTAATGTGTCACAGCAAAGAGCCACATCGGCACACAAACATCATAGTCCGGCAGCCAAAAGCCAAATATCAGCCGAACCCAGTTTCGTCTGATAAAGTTTTTTTCTTTGCAGTTTGTGGTTGCCTAAGGTGTACCTATTAAGATTCCAGACGATGCCCGGTGATATCCCTTGAGCATTTTCAGATATTGAGCCTTTTATGCTTGATGTGCTGCAGCCATAGATTACAGCAGTCTTTGGCTCCCAATTCATGTTATGCTGACCAAATACCCTATACCATACTTATTTTGTGTTTGTTTACATGGTGGAATGTGTATAAGAACAGGTGGTGAGATATGGACATCAGTGGGGGTGGGGTCATGCATGTTTGGGGGCGGGGCATTCACCCAAAAAGCCTGATTTTCCAAGTCGGAGACACAAAGGCCAACACTTCGCCAAACGTGGCTTTATATCTCATAGTGGGTTGTTTGGTTTTGCTGTTTGTAGTTGTCCAACACTTACCCATCAGGATAAGAGTGGGTGATGTGTCAATTTCAGATATTAACCCTTTCATGTTCATTTCGCTGCAGCCATAGCCCACAAGCTTTTGACAGCTTCATAACTGCACTATGATTAACCATAGAGCATTCTGGGTGGTAGGCCTGCCACATCAAAGTGGAGAAAGTGTCCTCGTACCAAATAAATTTTAGACAATTACATAACTAGCTGTTTGTCAAGCAGAAATATGTAACATTTAGGCGAATATTGGTGGTGTCAGCTTAGACATACCCAGAAAGGATTACCGGTACTAATTCAACACAGAATTTCACCATTTCATACATTGCTATTTACTCTTCCTGTGCTGTTGTAACACAAAATAAAAATTGTAAGTAATAATTACACAATTTTTGGCTGATTATTTGTTTGCCTACAAAGTACATAATTTCAGTGGTGGTCGTATTAACATGGAAAGAGATAAAATTAAAAATGTAAATCCACAAAATGACATTGTAATTGACCTTTTACCAGCCCATGCCATATCAGGGTGTGACACTGTGGCATCCTATTTTGGTATTGGTAAAGGCTCTGTTATCAAGACCCTAAAAGCTGGATATCACTTGACATCAATTGGTAATGTGCTGGCACCATTCCAACAACTTTCCAGTGAGGCCACTAACTTTGTGTCGGCATGTTATGGCATTCCAGACAGTATCAGCATGTCACATACAAGGTTGGTGCTATGGGAAAGGTCATTTATCTTCACCTAACCTGGCTGCTCTTCCACCAACAACAGAGGCATTTCTTGAGAATGTGAAAAGGGCTCATTTTCAAGCAATATTGTGGAGGACATTGGTTCACACTCCACCTGAACTATCTCCTGAAGCATTTGGATGGAAGAAAGACCCATGCAACAAAGCACTGATACCAATAAGTGTACCAGAAAAGGTCAAAGTGGCACCAGACTACATTTGACAGATGATCAGATGTGGTTGCAAGAGTAAAAGCCCCTGCAATTCTAAGAAATGTAGCTGTGCTGTAAACAGTGTGCCTTGCACCATTTTCTGTGCATGTTTTCGGCTGGGATGCTGCCGAACCAATGTTGTGTGAGGTTTACTGTGTGTGTGTGTGTGTGTGTGTGTGTGTGTGTGTGTGTGTGTGTGTGTGTGTGTGTGTGTGTGTGTGTGTGTGTGTGTGTGTGTGTGCATGTGTATGTGTGTGTGTGTGCGCGTGCGTGCGCGTGTGTGTGTAGTATAATGTAGGCTATAGGTGTTTTAGGTGTTAAGGACTCTGTTTGTTGTATAGGTGTAGACAGGTCTTTCTGTGCGAATTTAAATGCATGTACATGTCTTATTTGATGGCGTCATGGACTTTTAAGTGATCATTTAATACCAGTCAGGATACACTGGATTGACTTAAGTTTTTGACTCAACCGTATATACAGTGGTGCTCATATGTTTACATACCCCAGCAGAATATACGCTTTCTTGGCGATTTCTCACAAAATATGAAGGATTACACAAAACCTTTTTTTTCACTCATTGCTAGTGACTGGCTTAAGATATTTATTTGCAATCTTCTGTGTTTACTCTTTCAAAAGCATGATCACAACCCAAACTATACAAATGACCCTGTTCAAAAGTTTACATACCCTAGTTTCTGATGCTGAATATGGCCCTGTTTAACATCAGGGACCGCTCTAAATTGTTTGTGGTAGTTGTGGATAAGGCTCATAATGTTCTCTTATGACAAAACAACAAATTCTTCCTGGTAGAATGGTTGTTTCCTATAATATCTTTGGGTGTCTTGCTGGAACCTCACATTTGAGGTTTCCCCTGAATGGCTCAATGATGTTGAGATCAGGAGAGTGAGACGGTCGCTCAAAAACTTCATTTTATTCTTTCTGAAGTAATGACTGGTTGATTTGGCTTTCTGTGTTGAAATATTGTCATGTTGGCATGTCCAAACAATAGACCATGTGCAGTTTCAAGGCTGATGTGTGTCAAGTTTCCTCCAGTATTTTTCACAGGGCAATGTATTCATCATTCTGTGAGCATAGACCAAAAGTATAGTGCATTTGTAACTCAAATGCCCCCATGACATCAGTGGTCCATGACCATGTTTCACAGAAGGGATGGTGTAACTTTCATCATAGGCTCCGTTGACTGTTCTCAAAATGGTACAGTACTGTTAATAGTGGCTGAAAAAAGTTCCATATTTATTCCATTTTTCCAAATGACTTTGTCACAGGCATTCTGATGCTTCTCATTATGCTATTCGGTGTATATTATGCAAAATAACTTGTTTGCATTTTTGTAGTAATGGCTTTCTCCTGGCAACCCCCAACAGCCCATCTTTCCTCAAGTGCCTCTTTGCTGTACAGTTTTAAAAAAATCATGTTGTCCTACATTTTACCTGAAGTTATTTTTTGGTTGTCCTATGCCTCCTGAACAATTTCTCAATTTCAATGCAATGATTCCCTTGCCCAATGGTTTGGTTCCAACCAAACCCCCTCATATTGCATTTCTGAATTGAAATTCCAACAGTGCCAACATGACAATATTTCGACACAGAAAGCCAAGTCAGCCCGTCATTAGCTTCAGAAAGAATAAAATTAAGGTTTTTGAGCAACCATCTCACTCTCCTGATCTCAACATCATTGAGCCACTCAGGGGAAACCTCAAATGTGAGGTTCCAGCAAGACACCCAAAGATATTATAGGAAACAACCATTCTGCAAGGAAGAATGTGCTGTTTTGTCATCTGAGAAACTTAAGAGCCTTATCCACAACTACCACAAACAATTTAGAGTGGTCCTTGATGTTAAACAGGGCCATATTCACAGTGTTGGGTAAGTTACTTTATAAATGTAATCTGTTACAGTTACAAGTTACCCTGTTTAAAATGTAATTGTACTGTAACTTTTTGGATTACTTTTACAAAGTAATGTAACTGATTACTTTTGGATTACTTTTGGATTACTTAAGGTTTAAATGAGCATTGACCCATGTTCAACATTTTATTTGTGAGAACTGACACTTTTTTTAATCAAATGTTAAAAAGTAAAGTGTGGAGGGTCTTACGGATAGGCACACAGATACGGCAGGAACGCAGGGGATGATGTTTTTCTTTTTAGATGCGTCCCAGCATCTCTATAAGAGGGTAACCTATGTCAATGTACGAGCACTTGCAGTGCACTCCTCTCTGCTCGCGCTGCGCTTGTCTCGCAATGCAATCAGCTGCGTGCTCCGGGCCAAATAGTCAACACTGCCACCTTGTGGACACAGGAGGGAACAATTTGAAGAATGCGTTTCAGACGGACGGACAGACATAGCCTCTTTATAGAGATGCTGGGACGCATCTAAAAATAACAAACAAGTACAAATGCATGTCAACATGCAAACGGCAATAATTATGAAGTTTTTAGAGATTAACCGTCAATGTGATGGCGAGAGGACGCGCACACACAAACATGTCCAATGATAAAAACGTCACTCTCGCCAGCACGCAACCCTTTGCCAAACACGGAAGTGCTGCGACACCGGTAAGACATGAAACTTTCAATTGCTCAAGAAACATTGCTAAGTGCTCTTAAAACACTGCAAACTTGTTTTAACTCATAAGGATAAACAATGGAATTAGGCAAAACAAAATAAAGAAACAACAGATGTTGACAAAACTTGGATTTCGTGGGATTTGTGATTGAAAATGTATGTGCGTTTGGATGCAATGTAGCCTATGCGAGTGTAATGTATGAATACTCCGGGTTTAAATGGTCAGCTAAGCATGTGTGTTAATATTAATTAAATAAAAGGGACCAAAGGCCTCGCACAAATTGTAATCCTGTTAGGTAATCCCCATTCTCATTGAATGTATCTGTAATCTGATTACATCGTTTTTTTCTTGTACTGTAACGGATTACAGTTACTTTTATTTTGTATCCTGATTACATAACGCCGTTACATGTATTCCGTTACTCCCCAACCCTGCATATTCAGCATCAGAAACTAGGGTATGTAAACTGTTGGGTCATTTGGGTAGTTTGGGTTGTGATCATGCTTTTGAAAGAGTAAACACCGAAGATTGCTAATAAATGTCTTAAGCCAGTCACTAGCAATGAGTGAAAAAAAAGGTTTTGTGTAATCCTTCATATTTTGTGAGAAATCGCAGACAAAGCGTATATTCTGCTGGGGTATGTAAACATATGAGCACCACTGTATAATGTATAGCTGTTTTCCTATGTTTAGACCTCTCTCTCTCTCTCTCTCTCTCTCTCTCTCTCTCTCTCTCTCTCTCTCAGCGTGCGATACTGTATGTTGCAGTGTATATAGGTCTTTCTGTGTAAATTTAAATGCATGTACAGATATTATTTGATGTCTTTATGGATTTAAGTGATCATTCAATACCAGTCTGGATACACTGGATGTATGTCATTTCTTTACTCATCTTTTGGAACAGCCAACGACTGCTCACCAGTTACCCCCACACTCTGTTGTTCTTTTTTTTTTTCTTTTATGTTGGCTATTTGTGGTAGGCTACCTACCGGCGATGTTGTCATGTATGTTGTCATGATGTGATGTTATGCAGGATCTCATAATGCACAATCCGTTCCATACTTTACAGTCTTATTCTAAGCAATGTTGTGAATGTTTTTACTGAGGCATTTGTTTATTTGTCATTCATGACCTGATTTATATAACTAAATGCATAAAAAATAGGCTGAAATCGCATTTTTTAAGGTTATTAGCAGTATTTTCTCTGTACCTGGATAGCAAAAGGAGTTAGCCACAATTAACCACAGTAAATATTCTTGTATGTAGGATATTAACAAGATAAAAAAGGAATTTTGAAGCTGGCATTTTCAGGTGGTCAGATTCATTGCATCAAATTATAATGCAAATTAGTGCATATTTAATTAGATAATAGCCTAATTAGCATATTTAAACATAAAATATAGAAAACTTGTAATACATTTTTTTCTCCAATTCATACGAGTAATCATCTGATAAAGTTTCATATTGATATCTGCAAGTTAAAAAAAATACCCTATTCACCTACAGTGTCTCGTCTTATTTGTGCGATTGCTGTTATGAAAGGGTTAATTATTACCCCATATTGGGTTTGTTTCAATAAGGGCAGTGTTAAGGCAGTCCAATGTGAATGTTTTTCAGGTAATATAAGCAATTTGGTACATTTTGTAGCATTATTCACAGTAATATTAGGTGTCTTTAGTTTTTTGTCATAATTTGCATTTATGGGACAATAAAAGCTCAAAATCTGAAAATGCTCAAGTGATATCACCGGGCATCGTCTGAAATCTTGAAGACTTACCTAAAATCTATCAGATAAAGCAAAAAAAATAACTTTATCAAAGAAATCTGGGTTCAACCCCACGGCTCCCGGACTATCAAGGGCAAGACACCAGGCAAAGAGCCGCATGCGGCTCGACAGCCGCGGGTTAGCCACCTAAAAACATCCATCAATTAGTCCACTCAACTAGCTTTTTCCCACACATGCTTGATTCAGTACATAAGCCTTGCAAACATATGTTATGGTCAGCTGCAGAGTGCATAGTACAACTGTAGCGTTGGGAAGTACGGTGTGTGGTGAGTGGTAGTACGGTGTGAGAACACAGTGACAATATATTGCCATGAGCTCACCTCTAACGTGCCAGGTAGGCCGTCTTTCAGGCCGGCGTCTTTCCCCAGAGCTGCTACAGCCGGCAGGTCGTCTCGCGGGGGCTTCATGAACCGCTTGTTGACGATCTTGGTCACGCTGTCACTTCCCACCAGCAGTCCTGACAGGCAGTCCGGTTTGGGCTCGTCCACCCCGGGCCCAGGTGTCGGCGTGCGGCTGCCGCACACATTCCTGATGAACTCCTGCATGGCACCGTACCTGTGTGGCCCCATGCCCACCGGAGAGTCTCCGAGGCCCACGCCCGGGCTGGGGCAGGACGGCTTCCCCGCAGGCTGCTGCCGACTGGGGCTGGAGGTGCCCACGTCCGCCTTCCACAGAGCCTCGGAGCTGCCCGTGTGCTCCACCACGCTGAAGAGGCTGGACAGGCCGTCGTTCAGGCCGCTGAGGACGGGCGAGTCTCGGGTGGTGGTGGAGCGCGCCCAGGCCGAGCCGCAGGAGGTGCTGCGCTGGTGGAGGCTCCAGAGGCTGCGGTCGCGTGCCGAGGAGGCGCTGGTGGTGGAGCTGGTTTCCAGTCTCGAGGAGGAGGCCGACACGCGGCGCTGCAGCTTGGGCGAGCCGTACTTGGGCGAGCAGCAGGGCCGGTCGATGCGGCTGGCCACCTTCTCCAGCGAGGAGGAGATCTGGCGCGAGCGCGCCGACGCCAGGGAGGAGGACGGACGCGGCGACCAGCTCTTACCGTGGAGCCCCGTCCGGCTCGCCGCGGTGCCGGCACTAGGTCCTTCAGTCTGCATCCCCACGCTGACTAGGCGCGCCGTCTGCGTGCCAGTGCTGCTCACCCCCACCGTCTGACTGCCGGTGTCCTTGTTGCACTTGCGCTCCAGCGAGCTTGAGCGAATCGCCTGCCGCACACAGTTGGTCATCTCCTTCATGTCGTCGCTCAGGTTTCCCGAAATCTCCAGGCCGTGGAACGGCGCGCCTCCTCCGACGCCCGGGCTCCCCTGCAGCATCTCCCTGTGCTGCTGCGACAGCGTGCTCAGCCACTGGTCATACGCCAACGACAGCGAGCTGATGGAGGTAGGGGCTGACACAGATGTCTGGCCCTCGGCCCCTCCTATCCTGGAGGAGTGGCCTCTGTGTGTGTGTGGAGGCTGCTGCTGCTGGGCCCGGGCCCTGGGCAGCCTGGCCTCCATCCTCCGCACCGCTGGTGGGCTGTAGTAGATGCGAATGCCCGTCTTGTCGGGGGCCGTGTAGCTGCGCTGGGGGACCAGGTGCCGGCACAGGTCGAGGCCGGGGAAGCTGCTGCTGCTGCTGGTGCTGGGGCAGTCCCAGGTCTTGAAGGCATCCCCTTGGTCGCCAGGGGCACACTCGGACGTCAGGTACCGCCAGTTCTTGCGGTTCAGGCCGCTCAGGTCGCTGCAGGCCAGCGGTGAGGAGCTGCCGGGAGAGCGGAGCTTGTCAGCCTCTGTGCTGTTGAAGAAGGGACATGTGTCCAGGAGAGAGTCCAGCTCCATAATAGAAGATATGGACTTGGTCCTGCGTTACCAAAAGATTTGAAGGGCATTATTCGGTTAAAGGCATAACAAAAAACTTCATGTTCACAAAAGGTTTAAAAAACCACCATTATTGTTATAATTGTATTACAGTATAAGTGTATTATTATTGTTATAATGCATAACAAAAACGTAATAAAAGATGAATAAAAGATAATAAAAGACCTTTAAGTCACATCAATGCAGTGCTGTTTGTATTTACAGAAAGCAAGAATTGAACCCACCTCTGCAAGGATGTCCCATTTGTTTCTGCGTCAGATGTTCTCACCCTCTCTGTAATCTTGTCACCCATAGCCTGAAATGTGGTTGACAAGAGGAAAAAAGGGAGAAAAACAGTGTTTGACAGCAGGAACTTGCTGCATCATGTGTCTGTGCTGACTCCGGGCATGTCTACACACAGGCACACTTCCTTTTTGGAAGCGCACAATAGGACAGATGGGGACACGCGAGGACAGTTATGGGTGAGGCTGACTTTGTGGAAGAGGTAAATGACAGCTAGCGGTAAATGAGTGAAAGAAAGAGCAGTGAAAATGCAGAAATAAAGAACAGCAAAATTATCAGAGAGAGACAGAATACTGGACACAGGCATCAACAGGAAGAGAGAGCGTATGTACATGGGGCAGCCGTGGCCTAGTGGTTAGAGAGTTGGTCTTTCAATCTAGGGGTTGCTTGTTCGAATCCCCCCTGACCTCTCCCTACACCTCCATCCATGGCTGAAATGCCCTTGAGCAAGGCACCTAACCCCACATTGCTCCGGGGACTGTAACCAATACCTTGAAAAATAATAGTTGTAAGTTGCTTTGAGTAAATGAAAGCGTCAGCTAAGTGTAATGTAATGTAATGTACAATAAACGGCAGACATCATCTCCTGAGCATCCTGCCCCCCTACTTTCTCTCTATTCTCTCCAGTGTTTCCCCCAGCACTTTATTGCTAAGACAGCCACCTTGACAAGAAACACTTTTAACGCCCCACCACCTTGACTAACAAACATTTCTGGGAGAACCACTGCGCTCTCCTTCTCTTTTTCTTTTCCTTTTGGCTGGGCCAGACACTGTGACTGTGTGACTGTGTCTGTGTTCACTTTTGGCAGGGGAACTGAGAAGGAACTGCTGGTCCCGTGAAGAGCCGTGGCGAGAGAGGCTCACCACTAACCACAGGCCAGTCCAGCAGACTTCAATGATGCAATCTCATGCTAGTCATGCCTGCAACCTATAATCTGTCATGACACAGGAACAATGAGCTCAGTCCCATTCTCCTGCGTGAAGGCAGCGACACAGGAGCACATTGTGGGCAGAGAGGGAAGAAAAAAAATAGCAGATGGAAGGCAAAGCCAGAGAGAGAGAGAGAGAGCGAGAGAGAGAGAGAGAGAGCGAGAGAGGGGGGGGGGGTACTGGGAGGGGCATGGGCAGAACAATAAACACTATGGAATTGAATTCTGGGAGGACAAATGCTAGGAAAGGACCATTAGAGGGAAACACACGGAAGACAGTTGCAAACATCTTCAGGAATATAAGACAGGATCCCTGTTTCAGTGAATGTACGTGTGCCTTCAAGATTTTAAAATATTGTTGCAGGGTTTTTTGCCTTCATTAAAAAGCGAAATGGGAGTGAGACATTAAGAGGAGATTATAAAATAATACAAGGCCGTAACAAACTTGGGTCCTTGGGCCCAGAGTTAAACATTGATGGCACATTATGGCATCCTACCCCTCATGTCTAAGAAAAAAATGTTTAATGCCTTTATTTAGGATGGGATAGTGAGAGAGTAATAAGAAATTATTGGGGAGAGAGAGATGGGGAATTGACCTCGGGTCTGACTCGAACCCGCAACCCTGGACCTATGGTATGGCTCCTTAGCCCACTGCACCACAGCACCCCAACCACTCACAACCTTTGACCCCTATGGTGAACCCTGACCTGCTCGGTCCTGCTCTGGGCCTCCTGCAGCTGCTGTTCCCATTGGCTGCGCTCCTGGTTGAGACGTTCCAGCAGGTCCATCTTCTCGCGGCCCCAGCTCCTCTCGCTGATCTGCAGCTGCTTGGTCAGGTCCATGACTGCTGCGTACGACTCGGCCAACAGGTGCTGGTGCTCAGCGTGCTCCCGCTTCAGCGACCCCTTCAGGTCTGGAGGGTCCTTGTCGGCGGCCACTGTTGCCAGGAGCGCCCCGGACTTCCCTGATTTACCCTCCAGCTGAGGAGAGAGAAACAGTTGTGGTCATCAAAGACGTTTGAGGACATTCTTGAGAAGAAGCTTTCCTCTCTGTTGTCTATTCTCAGCACTCTGAACATTATATATTCACTCAACATGCCACATGACTAATAATTCCTACTTTATAATCTTATAAAATGTTTAGCACCAATAAAAGGATGGAAAAAACAGTGGGTTTCTTCCCCACCCATTCTGCCATCTGCCTACACTTTCTTCTCCTTACTTCTGACCTCAGATGAACTTACTCGACCCTCATTCGCTTTTACAAGCTTGTGTCAGCTCAGCTGGGTTAATAAAACCCAGGGAGGCACTGTGTTCGGTGTCAGTCTTAGCACTGACTGAGTGTAGCTCAGAGGCATCCATTAAAACGTACCCTAAACCCCAAAATGTATCACTGTAACCAAGGTTATCTTGCAGAGTCCAGGACCCAGACCTCACAGCAATGCTTCCTTTCTCTCCTCTCCTCTGCCAATTGCTTCTCCCAAATGTTTGGACGCTCAATGTACAGTCATTGGCAGTAACACAAGGAAGAAAATGAGCAAAGCTCAGTGAGGTTTCAGGTTATGATCTCATACTTTCCCTGTCAGACCAGAACTGCAATACAGTCTACAAAAGTAACTCTACTGCGGTTGGAGTAAGTGACTGAGTGGCCTCATTCTCTAAGTGACGTAAGTAAATGATCTCATCCTCTGCTTCTGACTTTCTGAGCGGCTTGGCTAAGATGGTCTGCCTGCGCCAGGCAGATAAACTATGGCCAAAGACAGAAGGGGGTGGGGGTGTAGATCTAGGGAGTGAAGGGGGTGGGGGTGTAGATCTAGGGATCGAAGGGGTGGGGGTGTAGATCTAGGGAGTGCCAGGATTGAAGGAAACTGATGGTACTGCTGAAGCTGACCACCTCTGACTCTCCCCCCCAGGCGCTTAATAGAAAGAATGTCACTTCCTTTAACCCATTGATGCCGGATGCTGCATTGACCACCATTGACTCTAGCGCCAGCAGCTGCATGACACAGCTTTAGGCTCATGAAATGTGAGGATTTTTTAAAGAGCTTTTTTTTTTTTTTAGAGCGGAATGAACATGTTGTAATGTTGGTCTAAGATGATGGTCTTAGATTTTATTTCATTTTTTATGTGCTTCAGAGGCTGAGATATAGATTATTATAGGCCGACATTGCCTTTTCCCAAAAATGGCTTAGGTATTTAGCAGCCGTTTTTTTGCAGGTGTTTTAGGCATCAATCTCTCACCACCAGAGCTTGGCTCTAGGGCAGCAGCAAAAACCCACATACTTGATTCCTTCTTTTTCCTTTACAGATGAAGGTGTCAAGGATAGAGGAAACAAGGAATTGATTAATTGAGGATGGAGTAATTCAATATGTCCCCTGTGATTGCTAGGCTATGTAGTATTGTATAGAATACCTCCAGTACAAGTTGCGCACCTGAGTGAGGAGACATTTGAACTGTCAGTTGTGCTATACAAATACAGTTTTGTTTGATGGGTGTTTGCACAAAATACATGTCTAAAAACTGCAGTGTGCTCCACCCTCTACTTTCAAGTGATGTTTGTCCCACTATGATGATGCACTAGCAAGCTGAGGTTGGTGCGTATAGAGTTCCAATTGAACAGTTTTACTATTGTTTTTGGTGTTGTTTGTCCTAGGTTGCTAACCTGAGTGATGAGGCTCTTGAGTTCGGTCCTCTCCACCTCCCAGGCGGCCTTAGCCTTGGCAAACTGCTGGGTGAGCTCCAGGGAGCCCTGCCTCTCCTCCCGCAGCTCCACGCTCAGGTCCTGGAGAGCACCTTGCAGATCTGCCAGCGTGGCGCTGACACTTCCCTTCTAGTGGCCAGAGTGTGGGGGGCGGCAAAAACACATCACAAACCAGCACAAACAATTATTACTAGGGATGCACAAACACATTATACCAATGCTAAACCTTTACGCTTATTGTAATAACATAATGTGACTACACTGGCTAATATGGCTCATACATGGGTTTTTTCCCCTGCATTTTATAGTGTTTCTTTTCTGTTCAATTTTTTGACCCAGCGTCTCCACTGGACTGATATGCATTAAAATAATTCCCTATCTTTTTCCAGTGCAAGAAATCATTGGCAGCAGAGTGCACTATGTGCTGTTGTAAGCTGAGTGATGGATTACCTGTTTGTAGCTCTGAAGACAATGCTCCTTAGAGGTGGGGTTGAGGGGCTGCTGTTCCTCAGCTGCAGGCATCTTGTTATCTCCCTGGTGAGGGCTGAGGGCCTCCTCCTCCAGAAGCAGACACAGGTCCTTCACATTGTTCACCTTGATTTGGGGAAAAAAACAGTAAGATACTTGTAAATAATGTACGCACGTGAATGATGTACATTGTCTCGGAAAGTGGGCCCTTGCCCAACTGGGCAAACAAGCTAGGTGGTGGGCCCAGTCTCATATCTTGTCAGTTCGTTGGTGTTAACGAGTGGCAACTTTATTTTTGCTTATATAACCCCCTGACAACCCATTAATCAATATTTTGGCTGTTGCCATCCTCAAAAATCGCACATTGATTTATAAAAATGACAACAAAAACTAGCCGACCGAGTGACGTCACGTCAATGCAAAGTCAACGAGGCAGAATACAGCTAGCGCGTGCATGCTACCCGGAACCGTCAGATTTCATGGCAAAAAGTGACAAGTTGGGGGGTAAGTGGGCTCACTTGTTGTGTACATGCAAAAAAAATTTTTTTCTCAAACTTTCAGGAGAGCTCTTTTTCGCTGTTAGTGTTCGACTGTCTGACCATCATTGGGCAACGAGAGATAAATGTCAAAAAGATGACAGGTCTGTTCCCTCAAAGCAATAGAGCAATGAGGTGACGGGGGTAGATCAATTCGCCAAAAAACTACGTGTCAGTAAAGAAATGCAAGATGTGTTATTTTTTCCAGTAACAGGAAAATGATCAGGAATGAAATGCCTACGTTGTTTCAATGATTAGGTGAATTATATGCCTATGAAAAAAGCCTGATATGTGGATAAATATTCCGTTTTCAACTTTGAGGGGCGGAGACTTCCCATTGACTGTGCATTATGTGACGTCACCCCCAGTCTTTTTTATTTTCGTTATTTTTTAAGATCAACATGCAACTTTTCAGCGTGGCAACAGCCAGAATATTGCTTTACATATTGTCAGGAGGTCATATTAGAAAAATCAAGTTGCCACTCGAGAGTGAGAACGAAACTCATTTTCTAAAGGAGCTACGAAATCTAGCCCACCGTCTAAGCTCAACAGAACGATTGATTTAAGGAAATTGATTGATTGATTTTGTTCTCCTGTGGTGAATAACAGTTTTAGCACTATGTAGGAAATACATTGACTAGACCAATGATTCTCAGACTGTGGCCGGGGGCCCACTGGTGTGCCTTGACAGTATTCCAAGTGGGCCTTGAAATCATTTTCTAAAAAGAAAAAGTAGTGTGTGTGTGTTGATGTTTACTTTTATCATTATTTATTTGTATTGGTCATTGGGTCAGAGGTGGGCTGGGCTCCAAACATTTGTAAACATTTCAATTGGGCCCCAAGTTGACATATGTTGGGAACCCCTGCACTAGACAAAGACAAAGCCACAGTGACTCCAGGCTCCTGACCTCCAGGATGTCCTTGGCGTCTCCCTCCAGCTTCTTGCCCAGGCGCCACTGCTTGAGGAACCAGCGCAGCTTGAGGCTGAGCAGCACCAGGCTCTGCTTGAGCTGCTGGGACTCCTGCACCAGCTGGTTCCTCTCCTGGCTCCAGAACTTCTGCTGGAGACGACTCTGCAGGCTCAAGCTCTGGAGCTGGAAGTCTCTCCGCACCAAGGCCTTCTGGTGCTCCTCCTGCAACTGAGGAAGGGCGAGGAGGATATTATTTATTTAGGTTCCGAAAGAAAGTACAGATAGAGAAAAGAAGTGAAGAAAAGTAAAGCCAGTGGATTTCAAATGACAGACCACCATATTGAGTTGTGAGATAAACACCATAGTAGAAGGTGTAGGCTGCACTGCAGATATGGTTGTGACTGGGTCTGGGCTAATGTTACTTGCAGTTTAACTTGGCAGGTCTGTGGTGCATTAAATACTGTACATAGGGGCTGAGTTATGTCTCTCATTATAAGAGGTAATGATATAAACATTGGTGGTTTATAAGCTTGTAAAGGAGCGGTGATGAAAAAATAATTCAATTTAAGAGAAAATGTAAGTTTCTTTGGTATTCTGTGTTCTGCCAGAGCCGAGTAAGCAACTTATTAAAAATCATGTACGCAGCCTAAAAATGGTTAGCATTTTCCTGTGTGTGTGTGTGTGTGTGTGTGTGTGTGTGTGTGTGTGTGTGTGTGTGTGTGTGTGTGTGTGTGTGTGTGTGTGTGTGTGCGCGTGCATGTGTGGTCTTACCTGGCTAAGCCTGTGCGTAGAGCTGTGTGTGTCATCTCGGTGTGCTTGTCTCTCTAGACTGAGCTCCTGCTCTGTACCCTCCACCTTCTGCCTGGCATCACTCAGATGAGCCTGAAGGGCATCATTACTCTATAGAGACAAAGAACGAGAGAAAGAAAGAGAGATGGAGAGACAGATGACAGGAGAGGGAGGTAGGGAGAGGAAATATGAGTAAGACAGAGGGAGAGAGACCATTTGAATACTTTTACACCTTTGTAAACGAGTGGAGAGAGAGAGAGATAGGGAAGGATTGGGAAATGACTTGGGGTAGGATCCTGCTGGAATGGCATAGTGACACCATAAGTGCACTTTTTTGAGCATTAATCTCATTTTCTGAGATTTTCCCCCCCAGATAGTACAGTGGAGGAGAGAAAGGAAGGAACTTGGGATAAGAGAGAAGGGGAAGGGTCGGCAAATGACCCGGGCTGGAATCGAACGCTCCAGTCCAGCAGTCCAGTGCCCAGCCATACGAGCCACGGCTGGGCCCTTGTCACAGTTTTTTTTAATGTCTGCTGCTGTCTTTGATATTTGGCAAATTTGGATTTTGTCTCAACCAGCATTATACTGGCTATCTATTGGCATGTCCATGTCTGTTCCTAAAACCACCCTAAACATTTGTTTTACAGAATGTGCAAGTCATCAAGTGTTAAGGGGCATTCGCTGGTATTTTCCTTTCATTCACAAAATGCCAAATAAAACATGACAGAAAACTTTTGCTGTCAAACTTGGGAATGTCAGTGAACACCCCTAACTATTTCGTGAGATGCATACTTTTGGAAACAAACGCTTAGGGTGATTTTAAGAACATAATGGACATGTGCAATTCTAAAGCCACTTGAGACAAAATCCAAATGAGCCAAATAACAGAGAGCAGCAAACATAAAAAAAACGGTGAGGTGGACCCTAAAACATTGCAGAAAACCCAGAAAAGGGGCTTCATGCTCAAAATACGTGTAGTGCACTTGTCCTTAAAACTCGGCACTAAAAAATAACATTGAGTTTGAACAAATGAAATCAAGTTTTCAAGAGGCCACTCTCCCCCTCCTACATCTCGTAAGGGAGTATCTAAGTTATTTACTTTCACTAGAGAAAATGCTCAAGTCTTGCAGGCTAGCCTGTCGTCTGTGTTTTGGCTTGTCTCAGCCATTTCCTTAGTCTTGATTACCAATTCTGTAACACTTCTTGTGGGGAGTGGCACTTGGATAAAATTCAAGACCACAGGAAATACCCCTAGTAAACAATGGTCTATGTGCCACGTGGGTTTTAAACCAGAGCTCATAATAGGCCAAAGCTGAGAAGCCTGCCCCATTGTGGTTTACTCCCAAGCCTCCTTATCAATTTAGCAGACCGGTCATTTTTCATTGGCGGAACTTTAGTTTCCATAGCTACGATGATATCCAAAGGTCAGGAAAACAAGAGGGAGACTGGAGGCTTCCTCTTCAGCCACTGCCAGGGGGAAATGATGTCATTGTAAACAGATGCCGGAGTGATTAGCCCGCAGCAGCGTGCAGGGAGAGAGAGAGGGAGAGAGGGAGAGAGAGGGAGAGGGGAAGTCAGAGGGGAAGCCCTGCAGACTCTGTGGCTGACCAACATGTCTGCCAGAGATGGGGGAGGTGGTAACATTTACTCACCAGGGCCAGATCCGCTTCTTTTGTGTCCACAGCTTGGCCGTAGGCGTGCAGGTCCTTGTTGCTGTCTTGGTGGCTGTGGCGGGCCTCTTCTGATTTACTTACACAGGGCTCTTGACCTTTGACCTCCAACTCTAATTGGTCCCTAAAGTCAGACTGTTGCATGCATGCATGGGCAAATTAATGATCAAATTAAACACAGAGGTAGGAATGGCAAAAAGACAGGACAGCAGTAAAGTAGCACATGAGAGGAGAAAAATTTGGAAGATACATGTGGTAGAGGTGGGATAGCATTATGGGATGTAGACATTGGATGGGTATCGTTGGAGAAAGGGTGTAGTGCAGGAGAAGAAAACAGTTTTGGAAAGGATAGAGACAAGAGTGGAAACAAATAACAACCCAGGTGAAAAGGAAAACAAACAAAAAAACGACAGAAAAAAATGTATTCTTTGAGAGACACACTGGAAAAGAAAACTCACAGGACAAAGAAAAGCAAGAAAAGTAAAAACAGCTTGGCCATCGTGCAGTAAGACAGCATGGGGAACGAAATCAAAACAAGAATGAAGAGAGCAAGCGACGGCTGTAGGGAGCACAGGGGAGAGAAGAGGAGGAGAGGAGAGGAGGAGAGGAGAAGAGAGGAGAGGAGAGGAGAGGAGAGGAGAGGGGGGAGAGGAGAGGAGGAGAGGAGAAGAGAGGAGAGGAGAGGAGAGGAGAGGAGAGGAGAGGGGGGAGAGGAGAGGAGAGGAGAGGAGGCAGGGAGGGCAGAGTAGAGGAAAGGAAAAAAGAAGAGGAGAGAGGAAAAGAACAGAGGGTTGGAGGAGAGAGAAAAGTAGAGGAGTGGACATAACAGGGCGATAGGAAAAAAGCGGACAGAAAAAGAGGTTGGTTGCGAAAGGACACAGAAACGGAATGAGACAGAGGAGCGAAGAAAGAAAAGAAAAAGACACAAGGAGAGGAGAGAAAAATAGAGAAGAAGAGAAGAGACGAGGAGATGCAGAACACAGTATAAGTCATGGAGCCCATGCATTGAGAAGAGAGGGGAGGGGAGGGGAGGGGAGAGGGAGAGAGCTATCTGAGGCAGGCCTCTATTGGAACTCTGTCAATCACCACAGATCAGGACATCAGCCATTTACCTGACAGTACATCTTGTGTACTCCCTTGATATATTACATCTCTTACACCTAAACACAATAGATCACACACTAACAGTCAGAGCAGAATACACAAACGTACACAAATGTCAATAGAGACTCTGAACATAACATATAGTATATACTGTATGATGGAACTATGAATTATGCCACCCATGCTAAAACCACACAAGTGCAGGCTGCACAACTCTAAGCAGTCAAACCCAGACCTCAAACGCTCACAATATGTAAATGTCAACAGCATACTGTTTATTTTTACATATCTCTGCTGTTGCCTCTGCGGTCTGAGGGTCATGTTGGATTGGAACTGACGTTTGTGCTAGACTTCACCACCACACATTACACTGCATAAATGTCATGGACTTAACTTATTGGAGATACAGATGGGGATGACATTGCTTTTTTTTGGCGAGTCCATTAGAGGCCAAAGCTCTGTCCTCTAACATGGTCCTGCAGTGCATGTAAACAGACATGCGGATGTAGTGAAAACAAGCAGCAAAGCCAAGTATCAAACCTGGAAGCCAGCGTGAAGCAAAGAGGGGTTGTTTTTTTTTTTAGTAAGCTTCATCATGTTTTATAAGGCACCACGACGAAAAGAGGGAACAAAAAAAGAAAGAAAATGGATGGGGAAGGCAAACAAAAAAGGCCAAGCCGGAACGCAAACACACGCATACCAATGAAATGCAGAAGAGAGAGATGGATGGCAGAAGGGGTTAATGACTTACCTTCTGTTCAGCAGTGATGGCCCCAGCAGAGCCGTCTGAAGGGCAGGGGGCTGAGGCAGAAGGCATGCCCACAACGGGGCCCCCGGACTCGGACAGCAACGGCTGCGGGGAGGCCCCCTCCACCTGCTCCCTCCCTGGGGAGGAGTCTCCGAGGGTCTCCAAGCGCTCCACAAAGCTCTCCAGCTGGGACTGCAGCCCCCGCAGGCGGGCTCTCAGAGCCTCCACCAGAGAGAGGTCGGCGGAGGGAGACGACGGGCTCTTCTCCAAGATCACGTTCTCCGCAGCCCCTCCGTCGCCGCCCACCAGCTTCCGGTAGAGAGCGTCAGCGGAGGCGGCCGAGAGCAGGCAGCCCGAGTCGGGCGAGATCAGCAGCTGGATGGCCGTGTTGACCAGCTGGGCCTGCTTGTGGATGGCCAGGAGGGACTCTCGGTTCTTCAGAAGGCAGGGTGCCTGGGCGTGGCCACAGTCCGAGATCAGAAGGCCCAGAGCGGCGGGCTTCTCCAGGGCGGCTTCGCGGTGGCCGTCCTCGGCCGACTCGTGTCCCTCGCCGCCCACGGGTCCCTCGCGGAGTCCCTCGTTGGGCACGCACTCTGCCGAGTCGCCGGCCTCGGCGTCCGTCTCCATGGCGGGCCGCTGGCTGCCGGCCAGGTCGCAGCGCTGCAGGTTGGACAGCAGCACGCGGTTCTCGTACTGCAGCTTCTTCACCTTGCCGTTCAGCTCGCCGATCTGCAGCCGCGCGGCCAGCAGGTCCTTGTTGTGGGAGGTGGTCTCGTCGCCTGTGACCACTGGTTCCTTGCCTGCCGCTGCTGCTGCCTCCTCCTCCAAGAGTGTGGTGCTCATGGGGCCTGGGGATGAGGAGGCTGGGGAGTCCGGCTCGCTGCACGACGCCGGTGTTGGTGGTGGAAGCTCCGACTTGCACCGGTTGAGATCATTCATCAGCAGCTTGTTCTGGTCCTCCAGCTCCATCAGCGAGCGCCGCAGCAACTCCGCCTCCTCCTCCACAAACTGCAGGTGGCGCTGCAGCTCCACCACGTTCTCGGTGCCCGGGAGCAGCAGGAGGCCGCCGTTGCCGCCGCCGCTTCCGACCCCCATGCCCCCCGGCAACATGTCCTGGCCCTTCATGTCGTCCATCTCGGCGCGCAGGCCGCGGTTCTCCACCTCCAGCTCCACAATGCGCCGGCTCAGCAGGTTGGCCTCCTCCTCCACCAGCTTGAGGTGGACGCGCACCTCGGCCTCGCGCGTGTGCGGCGAGTCAGCCACCTCCTCCACGGTGATGGCCGCGTCCACCTGGCCGTAGAGCGAGCGGAACTTGGCCAGCTCCTCGCGCATGCTCTCGCTCTCCTTCACCAGCTTGGTCAGCTTCTTGCACATGAGCGCCGACTCCTCCTTGGCAAAGTGCAGCTGGCACTTCAGGTCCGAGCTGTCCTCAGGCTGTAGGGGTCAGAGGTTAACACACACTTTAAAACACACAGACACAGACTTTTAAAAACTATTATTTTCATTGGCCTTCTAAAAATGTAGCATAAACCTCGTGCATAATAGAAGAGAACTACTTAGGCTTATAGTTGGCCAGTGGCCACTGACTGCCAGAAGTATATTCCTGCAACAACAAATGATAATGACAGAATGAAGAGCAGGGAAGCTGACAAGGGTGGGGGTACAAAGGGGTTAATTGTCTCAGGCCCAGGGAGGGGGTGGAGGCGTAGAATTGGATCCCCATTACACTGCATGCATTGCGTGGGGGGCATAAAAGTTAACTTTGTCCCTGTCAACACTGATAGTGGCCCTGATGAAGAGTATGACTGGTACTGTCTACAGTCACTGTGGAAGCATTTTGTGCCTGAACAAAGTACTTTGTTTATTATTGCATAACGAGACACTGCATGATGACAGCAAGCGCCTGTGTGTACAATAGACTGTCTTTCTCTCTGTGGACTAATGTGAGACCATACATTGCAGTAAAACAAAGACAGCAATGTGGCTGCCACCACCAGATTTAGCGTCAGGCATGCCTATTCTATCAGTGCGCTATTCAGGGTGGGGGTAGCGAGAGTGGTGGGGGTGGGGGTGTGGGTTCTCATGTTTCTCAATGATAACAGTCAAGGTCATCAGCCAAACAGGCAAACAGTAGACTGTATCACAGCAAAGACGAGAAGGGCTTGGAGAGCCATTTAGAGGGGGCTGTCATTGAACACACAAAAATCAATTGGACAGCAAAATGCATGCCTTACAGAGATAAGAGATCGATAGTGCCGTTTCAGATCCGAAGGCACCATGTTTCCAGTAAGTTTTTCTTCCTGGTCCTAAAAATCATTATGCATTCGAAGGTCACAACGAGAATGCTGCCCAACTGACTGTATTTACACCAGGCGATAAAGACTAAAGCACTCGGATTTATGATAAAAGAACATATATTTTTGGTCTTTAAGTAGTTTATTCATGACAGGACAGTGAGAGATTTTGACAGGAAATGTGTGAGACAGAGAGGTGGGGAAGGTTCGGCAAAGGACCCGGGCCGGAATCGAACCCGGGTCGCCAGCGAAGCAGGCCAGTGCCCTACCGTTAGAGCCACGGTAGGGCCGGATTTATGAATTTAATGGGAGCTTTCAGTGCAATGCAGACGCCTACCTGAAGGGTGGATTTCTTCTCCAGCTTGCCATTGGAGCGTCGCTCAGAGCCCCTCTTCTTCTGGGAATTCTGCTGTGAGAACAAAAACAATCGGAGAAGCAATTTCGCTGCTGTTAATCACCAAAATAATTAGTAGGGATGTTCAGCTCTCCTACCTCACCACGACAACACACCCACTCATCCACTCACACATGAAGACAAATATACACCATCACCCTCATACTATCGTTCATTGCCAGGGAGGCATTTGTCATTAGCAAGATACTCATCACAGAGTGCATTATACTCGACTGGGCGTATGAAATGTAAACAACATGGTGGAGCCAGGATAAGATGTTTATTGTGGCTGGCCTCAACACTATTCTGAGGTATACCTCAGCACTGTTGAAACCATGACCCCAGGAGCCGTCCAGAGTGGGCACAAAGACAATCAAATGAGGAAGCGGGTGGTGTTTGGTTGGGCATAATATGCCAAACATGATTAACACTACAGCTGCGTACATTGTGAAACAGTGTGACAACAAGACAGGCCCAATCAAGGCCTCCTAAAACAGGCTTTCCACAGGGATCAGTGGCTACGGACAACATGCTTTATAATGTGCTACTGGCTTTATATGATGACCACAAGCATGACCAGAGCATTCTGGAAAATCAAATGTAATCAATCCATGCACTGACACACATGCTTTCATAAGCGCTGCAAACAGTGGCACATGCGACTGTGAAACTTCCCCATTAGCCTGTGAAATCTGTTCAGCTGAATAATATGGTACCCAACATTTGGATAAAAAAGTGGATAAACAAAAACAATTGCTATGCATTGATAAATACAAGACAAGCCAGGCTACAATATGAAATGTATAGTCTGGGGTTGCACCATAGGCAAAGCTGTGGAATCAATAGTTGGTGTTTGCTGAACTGCATGCAATAGGCCAGAGCAGTTGTGTCATCACACTACTACCGCTACTGTAAGCCCATCCCGCCAATCCCAATGACTCAATACACAGATAAAAAAAAAAAAACTCGCTACACAGAGAGCCCATTGTGATGGAAGACAGATATATTTTCTGCTGTAGGGATTTGTTTACACTACCACAGCAGGCTAGATAAATATGACTAAAACTGAGGATGTCAAAAGACTTATTACAGCCCTGAAGATGTAATGATGTAAAAGGACTAAAATATCTAAAAGCTGCTCCAAATTTACTTAGAAATGTGACCAGGGCCTTCACATTCAAAATAAGGAAATGAGAATTACTTTTTGTTTTCCGAGAAGACCAGAGCAAAACAGGCCTACATGATATTTGTCATAGCCGTTGTAGAGCCTTTCATACCTGCTTCACCAGCGAACTAAACTACATAGTGTAACACTACCTTAAACACCCTCCATCGAGCTGTTAGAGATACTCAAAATGAATTGGTTCTGTATCCTAGGCAGATTTGAAAGCTTCTAGATAGCCACCTGGTTATACAAATAGAGAAGCAAAACTTATTGTAGCGTCACAGGAAAAATGGGCAGGCCCAGGCAACAAAACACTGCACACACACACCAAAGCATAGGACACACACACACGCACACGCACACACACACACACAGACGCGCACACGCACACACACACGCCACACAAATTGAATCAGGCTGAGCACATCGGCTAACATGTGAGATCTCTGTAGTGACCTGGCCAAAAAACAACATGTTGCCTAAATGATAAAACATAAATAAGCCTCACTAGTGTGGTAATAAGACTGCAGTGCACAAACTCAGAGAGGCCCCCGCCCCGAGCGATGGGAACCAATATTTACTGTAGCAACCGCTCAGCTCCCCTGCTCCCCATCCAGTGGTAGCTACTGCTACCTGTATTTCAACACCGTGCAACATGAGAGCACCAGCAGAAACTTGATGTGCAGGTATAGGTGAGCTGCTGGCAGCGTGCAGAGCAACACCACACCTTATCCCCACTCATCATCGCACCACTGCTGAGCTTGCAAAGGCAAGGGACAAGGCAGAGATGCAATGAAGTGAAGATTTATCCTGTTCATACAAGCCTCTGCTTCTCAGAGCTGCATTGGGTGCTGGCAGTGGTAAAGTAGAGAATAAATCCCATAGCAAATAGCATGAAGTGAGTCCCGCAGATGTGCCAATCCCGCGTTCAAAAAGCGAGGAAAAAAATACATCATATATTTGATCCAACCAGCTCTGAATCAGCCCAGAGTCACTGTAATGGGTACTAAAGACACATAGACGAACTACTGTGGCACTTCTGTCTGCCTTTTGAAACATCTAAAGGGCAGATTATAGTTCAGCAACGGCGCCCGTTGATTCTGGTCGCTAACCACTGTTGATGTTATAGATCTGCGCACGAGGTCTCATGTCGTTTGCCACATTTGGCTACATAGCTACAAGGCTACAGTACAGTAGTCAGACTGCAGGCATTGTGCTGCGAGTGCTAAACTGATGTATTTTTTGTTTGTTACTTACTAATTCAATCATTGTAGCTTAATTTATTTATACACACTAGAAAGAAAGCGTTCGTAATTCAGAGAATATTGACAGTTTGGCTCTCGTAAACGACCGGAGAACTGTGCTGCCACGAGAACAAGGAAGTAGCGAGACGACCAATCACAGCGCCTGGTCTCTGCAACCTTCGCAACCGTTTGACGTGTAGTCAGGATTTTCTTGAGGCGTGCAACGACGGTTGCAGAGCCTCTGCGCGGGGGGCGTGGTCGCGCACAGACGGTTGCACAGCGGCAATAAGTATAAATTGGCCTTAAGAGTACATCCAGACGACCCAACAAGGCTAAAATATTGTGTCAACAGGGGAATGGATCAGTAAACTGTCACGTAATCATGTCAACGATGTCGCACAG
This sequence comes from Engraulis encrasicolus, assembly GCF_034702125.1. Lineage (NCBI taxonomy): Eukaryota > Metazoa > Chordata > Actinopteri > Clupeiformes > Engraulidae > Engraulis > Engraulis encrasicolus. Next base: position 17,566,616 of record NC_085866.1, on the reverse strand, counting down.
TGCCATGATATATCAGCATCACTATTGACTGTTTTCATCACTCAGTGCTCATATAGAGTTTTCATATAGTGCTTGCGTTGTTGACCTTCCCAACAGGCTTGGTGCTACGTATATACAGTACATGTGACTGATGCGGGGAGAGAGGAGAGGAGAGGAGAGGGCATCATTTCAAAAGCTTTTAGAGCGGGTCATGTGTCTCCGCAAATCGAGTTATGGAATTATGGAACTGCTCGTTGCATCCTGAACTCAGAGCAGCAGAGTGAACGAAAGAGAAGGGAAAGAGAAAAGAGGAATAGACTGAATGTGAGTAAGGAGGACAGAGGCAAAGACAAAGTCTACCAGCACGAGACAGAAAAGAGAGGGAAAAAGAAAGGAGGAGTGAAGCTGAAAATACAGAGGAGATGGAGAGAAAGGAGGAGAGAGTGAACGATGAAAGTCTATCAGAGTGACAATGGTCAGGGTGCTGCTACACTCCACTGCACATGCTCAGATGAAGCAAAAACACCCCCACCCCCACCCTCACCCCACCCCTCCTCACCTCACCCTGAGCCCATGGAACTGAATAGCTCAGCTGAAAACAAACACCCTCTGTCTACCTCGCTCCCTTGTGTTGCATAATGGCCTAAAGGCCTGGAGGAGGACGCGCATTAGGCCGCGGGTGTGGGGCGCAGCTGAGTGGAGAGGATGAGTCTAGTGACAGTCTCTCATGAACGCCAGAGTGGTACAGCTCAACACTATGTAACAACAATGTAAGGGGCAGAGAGACATAGACACTAACAGAGGAGGGGAGAGAGGGTGAGGAATAAAGAGGAACTATTAACGTAGACAACAGGATCAATTGGTGCCATCAACATGCAGTGGAGCAGAATCCTGTTGCTACCCATTCGTCAGTATTTTTTATACACAACCTTGGTTGTTGTATAATACTTAGCTCTATTTCCTCTCTATGTAGGAAGTGGTGTTTAAAAAGTTGACGTACACTATGTATATTGCATGTTGAATATAAGCTAACACTAATATTGCTACATTTATAGCAGTTGTCATAATCCACACATAAAGCGAGCATGACTGTTTCATGAGACATGACTCAAGATTTGTTACGAACTGTTCATGAATGTGAAAGACAGAATGACGACAACTTGTCAAAATAATAGTGACAGCAGCAAAGCAACGTTGCTGTTTTTTGTTTCAGTCCCATCATGTCACATTTGACTCAACGAGCTACTCTAGTGCCAAAAAAAGGCAGAACATAGTCAAGCAAAAAAAGGAACAGAGGCCCTTGGCACCTCAGATAGAGAAGGCCATGAACCCTGCACGTGCAGATTGATAAATGGCCCCATTCATTCACATTCAGACTGATAAATGGTCCATTTACACACACATTTAAAAACAACCAGAGAACCATTCAGATTTTGCTATGTAAAAACAATACTTTCGTTTGCCGTCAAGACTCAGAAAAAAAAAGAAATTAGCCAAGCTTTAGTAGACATCTAGGAAAACATACTCTTACGGCAAATAAATATACATCACACATCATGCGCCAATAATCTCCCATTTCAATGCATATTGCTCAGCAGTGTGCGTTCCCCTGCAGATGGTATTACATGGGATGTAGGAGAAGCCAGACACTGCAGCAATCCAATGCACACAATTACAATCCTGCCTTTGTTTCCTTTGTTTACATGGACGCATAATCAAGGCTTTTTTTGTCAGTAAGCCTGCATGTGTGTCTGAACATGAAAATGAGTATGTTGTGCACACCTGCGAACCTTCCTTCTGCCCTTAGCCTACATGGCAGACATTAGTATTTGAGTGTATCTGTCTGAAAGGAAGCAAATGAGAGGTGGACTAAAGCATTGGCAGAGGACGCGCTCAACTTCTTGGAAAAACGAAAGTCTTTGGGTGCGAGATAAAAAGCGTCAACTTAAGGAAGAAAAATCCGCACTCACAAACTGCGTCTCATTATTTATTTATATTACCACCATGTCCAAAAAGCAAACGCTTTTCGGCTAACAAGCCTTCATCAGTGCATGGTACGATTAGGTGGACTAAAGCAAAATAAGATTGAACAGTGACTGGAAATTTGTATGCTGTGTGTGTGGAACCAAACTGTGGTATGCATGTATGTGCTCTGTGCTGCCTGTTGACAACAGAGAGAGAGAGCAGTTGTGTTGAATGAGAAACAGACAGCAGTACCACGGGAGACATATGCATGTGCTGGCAACGTGCCACCGGTGATTATATTCTCACACAATAGTGCCGTGTGGGTCGCGCTCATGTGGGAATGGGCGTAGCTAAGGGCTACCTTGTCACTCCAGTGACATTTTGGGAGATGCCCTGGCTTTTTCAATGGCGTGGGGATGTTTCTGTGGTGTTTGCAATGCCACACACGGCTCTAGTGAAGAAACCGTCACAACCAAGACAGTGAGAAAGGGGAAGCAAATTTGGGATACAGAAAAGGAGGGGTGGATAATGTATAGGGGGGAATAGTCAGGAAGGTAGCTGGAGAGAAGAGGGACACTGTGGTAGTATGGGGTAAAGAAAGAAAGACAGAACGAAAGAAAGAACGAAAGAAAGAACGAAAGAAAGAAAGAAAGAAAGAAAGAAAGAAAGAAAGAAAGAAAGAAAGAAAGAAAGAAAGAAAGAAAGAAAGAAAGAAAGAAAGAAAGAGAGGTACATTGCCGAAATCTATTTTTCTTTTGAAGAGGTCATCTCATTGGCTGCTATGACTAACCCTTACATGCCGTGGATAATCATAAAAGGTTTCCATGGTAACCTGTCCAGAGTAGGCACTTGCCTTTCCAATTGCCCGTGTCTGGGGCAAACCAATGGAACACGCTGGCTAATAAGAACAGCTAGGTGAGGGAATAAAGGAGGGAGGGAGCATGGAACAGAGACAGAGGTGCACGCGCGCGCATACACACACACAGGATTTCATTTACACACACACACACACACACACACACACACACACACACACACACACACACACACACACACACACACACACACACACACACACACACACACACACACACACAAACTCTTTCCACTTCTGGCAATTGCCATTGGGACTCTGAGCTGGACAGTATGAGATGAGTTGTGTATAGTCATCGGCGTAGTATACATCATGTCAAATGAAAAGGCTACAGCTGGCCCGTCATCACCCTCTCTTCTGCTTTTCCATCGCCACAAAGGAATCACTCACAATAACTCATGACACATCACCTGCCATCATTGTGCGCACACCACAAGATTATAACCACCCTCTACTGACTCTGCTTCAAAGACCAACACAGCTGGGACCCTGCAGTATTTGTTTATCATCTACATAAAAGGCAAACTGTATGTCTCAACAATTATTTTTATTCACTATAAATTAAGCACAACTGGGCAAGACACAACACAATATACAAATTGACTACAGTCAATGTACAATTCACTCAATTGTGCTAATACAAAGGCAATTCAACATTTGATGTAAGTGTAATATAAGTAATCAATCCCTCTGCATCTTTAATTCTGAATGACTCAGCCTCTCTTATGGGTGTACACACTAATCGATATGTATCGATGGATCAATCCTACGACCGACAATGGAATCGAAACGTATCGAGGGGCATTCTTCAGTATCGAATCAGTGGCCCCTGCCCAATGCCCTAGCTCCATAACATAACAGAAGTGGAAAAGTAATCGGGAAAAAATCAAATCGAATCATTTCATATCGTGGGGAATTCCTAAGTACTGAAAATATGATTTTGCATTTGGAAAATGGGATGTGGTGGGATCGTGAAAATATGTGGTTTATCTCCTGATTGAATTTGACAAGGTTCAGCAATGAGGAGCAGCAATAGTGATGAAATACAGTATCTCCCTAATAGAAAATCCAATAAAATGATGATCATATTTTTGATATAACTGAGTATGTCATCTCCCTCCTACATCTCACTGCCATTCCAGCGTACTAACAAGGACAGACAACTGTACTTTCAAGGCAGAATAAAAACTCAAAATGACTCTGTGTGTGTGTGTGTGTGTGTGTGTGTGTGAGGGAGAGGGAGAGAGAGAGAGAGAGAGAGAGAGAGAGAGAGAGAGAGAGAGAGAGAGAGAGAGAGAGAGAGAGAGAGAGAGAGAGAGAGAGAGAGAGAGGGAGAGAGAGAGAGAGAGCACTGATGTGTGATTGATGTCTGTGCAAGTGTGAATGTGCAGGTCAGCTTGCATAAGCGAGAGAAGAAGACATGGCAATTTGTGAGATTCTCTCCCTCTCTCTATCTGGTGGCATGGTTACTACTGTCCGCTAGGGCTGGGGATGGACACTGCTCTCTTTGTCAGGGCGTATTTACATAATTTTTACATAACGTCATCAAGTCCTTTTACCTTCATCTAAGTCATGAGGTTTGCTAGGTAGTACGTAGCTAATGACCGACCAACAAATGAACAGTATTAACACAAGGTAGAGCAAGAAGGTAGACTTCAGCAAACATGCACATAACATTCTCACACACATAGACACACCTACATGTGCAACACAGCGGTTATCTTGTTGATTTCAGTGTGAGCTCTATTATTATTACATTACATTTCACTTAGCTGACGCTTTCATTTTATTCAAAGCGACTTACATTTATTATTTGTCAGGGTATTGGTTACAGTCCCTGGAGCAATGTGGGGTTAGGTGCCTTGCTCAAGGTCACTTCAGCCATGGAGATGTAGGGAGAGGTCAGGTGGGATTTGAACCTGATTGAAAAACCAACTCTCTAACCACTAGGCCACGGCTGCCCTATGTTGGTGAAGTAAGGGGAAGGTGACGGTGAGTGATACAGTAAGTAGGCTAATGCTTAATGGGAACACTTCACACTAGCAGAGAACATTGTGTCACCCTGCTTGGACTGAAAAAGAAGGAACAGACCATGGAAGCACAATGTGCCACACACTGTTGGAGTAGCTATAAGGAAGTTTTTTTTTTCTGCACACTCCTTTGGATTTTTCTACTTTCAATTATTTTTTTCCTTTTCATTCAGCCAATGGCACTATGCCACTCACAAGAGAGGTAACTGTCATTTTTTGTTCAGCTCAAGCTAAGCCACAAGTGAAGTAGTTGTGTGGAGGCCTTCATAGAACTGGCACATGGTACAGAAGTGTAGACAGGTGGAGAGTCTCTCTGTCTTCAATCAGAGACGTCTCTTTTCGGTTGAGACATTCCCTTTCAATAATGTCCGCTTTGTGACAAGCTTATTCATTATTATTATCCGTATAGGGGTTATTTACTTATTTTGACACTCACCTACCTGCTCTTTCACAAACACACAATGTACACACTACTATACACAAAAACTAACCCACTCAGCACTCATACACACTGACTAACACACATATACAGACACACACAAACACATATATAACACACATATACAGACACACATAAACACATCCGCACACACGCACGCAGTGTTGGGCAAGCTACTTGTAAAATGTAGTGAGCTAAGCTATCAGCTACTCAACCATAAAATAAGCTTCACTACACTAAAGCTACCACCATCAGAAATGTAGTGAGCTAAGCTTCAAAAATGTGGAAATGTAGTTCACTACACCAGAAGCTACATTTTCCCGACATATTGTCAGCTTGATTTAAAATAACAGATAGGCCTACCTTCATTAAACAAAACTTTATTGATCTCATTACACTTAATTGATATTTATTATACATTCAGTGTGTTTTAAATATCATTATAGGACACAGGCCTAGGGCGACCCCAAGTCCAAGGGGGGACATGGATATGTTTTTGAGGGACAGTGTGGGGCACTCCCTGGCGTTTTTTCTTCAAGCAACAAAATGTAGCTTTTGTGGAAGCTACGTCGCTACTTGAGATAAAAGATAGCTTAACTACAGGGAAGTTACTCGATACATAAAGTAGTGACGCTACGACCAAGCTACTGGGGAATGTAGTTAAACTAGTAGCTTGTAGCTTGTAGCGAACAGTGTTAATTTCGTCAGCTTTTTTTGATTTAGTCTTAGTCTTAGTCACAATGACGAAAATCAATTTTAGTCTTAGTCATATTTTAGTCATTGCCTTCCCAATTTAGTCTTAGTCTTAGTCAAAATGACGAAAATCAATTTTAGTCATAGTCAAATTTTAGTCATTTTAGTCATTTTAGTCAACATTTCAAATTTTAGTCAACATTTCAATTTTTAGTCATTTTAGTCAATATTGTGTAAAATAAATAACCTACAATGGCTATTGTTATTTCACAAAGTAGGCCTATTACTAATATTGCCTATTGCAGCAAATATTCACCTTGTTACTTGGTCATTTTCCACCAAAACCCAAATCAGTAATTTCAACATCATAGAGCAAAAGAGCATCACACACACACACACACACACACACACACACACACACACACACACACACACACACACACACACACACACACACACACACATCCAGGTGCAGGCTGCTCTCTCTCTCTCTCTCTCTCTCTCTCTCTCTCTCTTCTCCTCTCTATCTCCCTCCTCTCTCTCTCTCACTCTCTCTCTCTCTCTCTCTCTCTCTCTCTCTCTCTCTCTCTCTCTCTCTCTCTCTCGTGCATTAGAAGCTGCTGCATATTATATTTCATTTTGAGTTTGATCACGGAGGAAGCTACATGCTCTTCTTCACCTGACCGCGGGACTTAAAGCCTGCAGATTGCCGGCAGTGGGAAGACCAGACATCCCAAGTCTGCATGAAGTTCAAGAAGTCTCCCTGATAGTGGCTTCCCGATGACCACGAGTCAGATAAAATACTGCTGATGTTAGACTATGCAAGTTAGCGGTTTTTGTTTTCAATTGGCAATGCGAGCAGAGAACGATAATGACTCGAGCGGCATGTGTGGAATGGGCTTAAATAGATTGCGCGAGCACACTTCGTAGCCTATGCCCTGCAAAAGTCCCAGGAAAAATAGTTAGGCAGGGGTATGCAGACTGGACGATAGAAAGGACACGCAGATACAAATATTTAAACACTAATGCTGTTTTGTTTGTCGGGGGTGTCGAGGCTCGATAAGCATGACCTGGAAAGAGTTTTTGGAACTTAGGAAGACGCTGAAGACGCACGGAAATGCTGTCGACTTCCTTGGGTCTTTTAGCGTTGCTCTCGACGAGAACAAGTTCCAAATCTCAAACAGTTTTAAAACTCCTTAGCGATCGCCCATCCATTGATTCTTTTCAAAACTAGGCTACAGTAGCCGTGCCTCTGTTACTTTAGACAGGCCAACTTTCCCCCTGCTGGCGCGCGCTCCCGCGGTGACTGATTTAAATAAATTCACAAATCCGACCTTCATGATTTGCTTGCTGCCTACTCATATGGTTAAACAACAAATATAGCAAACATTACAAAAAAAGAACAGACAACGAACGCCGGGCTAAGACAGCCTAAGTGAAAAGGAGAATAGTGGAAGCTCGAGGAGGTTTAGAATGACTGTATCAGAGGAGGATTGGCGCGACTGTCATTACATACTGCAGAAACACATGTCTTCGTCATGGATAAGACTCAGAGGGTTGTTGAACATGTTTCAAAATGAACACTTCCCTCAACGTCGGCTATTTTTTTCTCTTTCTCTGAGAATGTTTTAGGACCTAAACTCAACTTAGGCCTAAATGGACTCACTGAACTACTGGGCTACAGAACTACTGACTGAGCCGCGCCATGCATTGGCTGCCAGCAGATACAAGCGAGGCAACACAGCATGAATGAAGTTCAAGACACTTAGGCCTATATTACAATTACAAATTACAAATTAATTATAAATAATTATATATTTGTAATGTCCATTCGTCCATGGCTTGTAAATTTCGTCTCGTCTTAGTCTCCTTGACGAAAATATTTTTTTATTTTCGTCATATTTTGATTTGCTTGAGGCAATTTTTAGTGCGTCATCGTCTCGTCATCGTCAAGGGAAAAAGGGGCGTTGACGAAATATTTTCGTCATCGTCGTGGTTGACGAAATTAACACTGGTAGCGAAGCTACTGCCCATCACTGCACGCACACACACACAAACACACAGAGGAGGCTATCCACAAACAGCCAATCAAATCACAGTCAAATGACCTCTCATTGCTACACCATTGCATGTCTCCCACGCTTGTCCCTCTCTGACAGGCTGATGCAGCCAGACATGGCTCAGTAAGGGCTACCTCCCTCCCACACAGCCTCTCTAATGCAGTCTTATATAACTACAGACTTTCATGAACACACACACACACACACGCATGCAAGCACACCTCGTGCTACTGGTTCCAAGCAATTACTAGAAAAAAGGGAACCGGAGCTGATGAGAAGACCGAGTGCACTGACCTGCCTCTAATGGAGAGATGTGACAGGGATGAGAGGATGACGATGATAATAATGATGATGTGGCAGAGAGAGAGAAACGGAAAGATAGCCAAGCTGGACTAGACCCACATCAAGATGAGGAAGGGTCTAGAAACTCATCGTGGTGGTGTTGCCCGACGTCAAGATTCAAGATTCCCTTTATTATATCTTATTATGGGCATATAAAGAGTAAACTGCTTTGTGTTTTGTCTCCTCGAAAGGTGTGTGCGTAAAAAAATCTCAGGTCAGACCCTCAGCGCAGAAATATTCTGATGCTTTCACAGCCAGGGGTTATCCTTCAAAGATCTTTTCAATTGGGAACAAATAACAAAGAAAAAGACAATAACCTTGAGAGTAGAGAGGGGAGGCTCTTCAACACTAGAGCAGACACTACTACAGATCCCTCTCCATTTGGTCTTTGTCTAGTCCTCTGGCGGTCAGACTGGAGTGTACTGGGGGTTACTGGTTGTGCTAAGCTCGGGGCAGTGTGCAGTACAGACAGATGAGGCCTTTGTTGTTTGCCCCCCCTGTGTTTTCATAGCAGTGCCTCCCCCCTCTGGCTATCTGGTATGAAAAAGATGAAACAATGTGAAAATAGGAATAGTGTTCACCAAATCATGGTCACTATCTGTTTTTTTTGTGTTTCTAAATGAATGATGACCACAAACCCTCAGATTTATGGTCCTTAAATTACCTTAAAGTTAAGGTTATCAGGTTAAACACTAGAGAACTCAATATAATAATTTTATTTTTTACATTTTGGTTTTGGTTTTGGCTCAGCAATGATCACAAAAACACATTTAAAAAAAGTGGGATTGCGCTGTTATGTTTATTTGAATATTGAAGCAAAGACAACCTCTCCATGTTCCCCTGACCATCTACTCATTAGTCTGCTTAATGTCATAATGAAATACTAATAATAATACTGAATCTAATCCAAATCTAGTGAAAGATTGCTTAATGTGCTTATTGAAACTCTGTTAGCTGTGTGTTTGTGTGTTTTTAAGACATATCCAATGTCAAATGTCAAGTTGTTTCATATCCTACAAAACTGGCATGAACGCGTGCATGCACGCTCAGCTCTGGTGTGTCTAAGTTCTTTTGTCAGCTTGATTTTACTCCATGTCATCATCATGTCAGCTTGATTTTACTCCACTCATCTCCACTTTCATGTTTCATCAACTCATTTCTCTGCGTTGCTCCCTTTGTGTCATTTTGTAATAGGTTGTTCAGCTGGGTCAGTACTACAGTGGTTGTTTGGGTTACTTATTTCCTTCCTTGGGTTACTTATTTCTTTTCTCAGACCTATATACCACTGAGACCTATATCACTGCTAATGAGTTACTGTACAAAGTGGGAGAGTGTGCAGGTATTCAGAGCATTACTCTCTTGATTCGAAAGATCTCACCAGACAGGTCAGCTCTGATGTTTGAATGCTTATGGCGTTTAATTGAGTCAGGTTGTTAATACACTGAGCCTCATATACCACATACACACAGTATAGATGCTGAAGTTGTCCGACATCATTAACGGTCCATGCAGTGTGCATTTTTGGCAGTTTATTTGAAAAATGGGCCATTCACAAATTAATGATGTCATATTTTCGTGAATCACTAATAATTTTATCAAATACAGTCCCAGGAAAAAGTTTGTACACCCTTTGAAATTGCTTACATTTCTGTCAAAATTGATCATAAAACATGGTCTGATCTTCCCGGAAATCTCAAGAAGGAACAATCAGAGTCTGCTTTAATTAATTCCACCCAAACATTTACATGTTATCATATTTTTATTGGTCAGAAGGCCATAACATTCACAGGAGAGCAGGGCATAAGTAAGTACACCCTTGCATTAGTAGGTTTTAACCCTCAGTTAGTTGCAATATCATCAACCAGACTTGTCCTGTAGTTGCAGATCAGATTAACAAAACAATCTGTTTGTATTTTGTCTCCCTCTTCTTTAGAGAACTGCCTCTCGTCAGCAAGGTTTGTGGGATGTCTGGAGTGCATAGCTTTTTTGACTTCATGCCATATAATCTCAATTGATTTTTTTCAGGGCTTTGACTGGGCTAGTCCAGAATGTGTATTTCATTATTATGAAGCCATTCTAAAGTCGATTTGCTTCTAAAGTATGGGTTGTTGTCACATTTCAGGACCCATACTCTTGTGTGCTTCAACTGTGTGACAGACTTCCTCACGTTTTTCTGTTAAATATCGCAATAAACTCGAGTTCATTGTTCCACTGATAATAGCAAACGGTCAAGGGCCTGAGGCAGCAAGGTAGCCGCATATAATGCTGCTCCCGCCACCATACTCAGAAGAGGAGATGTAACCAAGAATAGCTAAAAATCGGATTCATTCTGCCAATCTAAAATTAATGGGGTTTCTGTCCAAAAAAATATTGCTGCACCTTTGAGGTTTGCGAAAAAACATTTATATGCTTCATAGAATTACTGCAAAATATTCTGTAGACCAACGTTGAAACCAAAGTTGAATTGTTCAGGGGAACACACAATGTCATGTTTGGAGGAGAACTGGAGAAACACACCTTCACCAAAACATCATCTCCACCTTTGAGTATGGTGGCGGGAGCATCATTATATGCGGCTACCTTGTTGCCTCAGGCCCTTTTCAGTTTGCTATTATCAGTGGAACAATGAACTCAGAAGTTTGAGATATTTTACAGAAAAAAAGTGAGGTAGTCTGTCACACAGTTGAAGCACACAAGAGGATGGATGCTGAAATGTGACAACAACCCATACTTTAGAAGCAAATCGACTTTAGAATGGCTTCATAATAATGAAATACACATTCTGGAATAGCCCAGTCAAAGCCCGGACAAAAAACAATTGAGATTATATGGCATGAAGTCAAGAAAGCTATGCACTCCAGACATCCCACAAACCTTGCTGACGAGAGGCAGTTTTCTAAAGAAGAGGGAGACCAGATACATCCAGATTGTTTTGTTAATCTGATCTGCAACTACAGGAAAAATCTGGTTGAGGTTATTGCGACTAACTTAGGTTTAAAACCTATTGAATGCAAGGGTGTACTTACTTATGCCTTGCTGTCTTGTGAATGTTTACATCTTATGGCCAATGAAAATATGAAAACTTGTAAATGTTTGGATTGAAATAGTTAAAACAGACTCTGGTTGTTCCTTCTTGTGATTTCCGGGAAGATCAGACCATGTTTTATGACCAATTTTGACAGAAAGGTAAGAAATTTCAAAGGGTGTACAAACTTTTTCTTGGGACTGTATCACATTTTCTTGAATATCTACCACCATTATTTCTAATTCCATATGGCTTATCGGAAATTTTCATACATGAATGGGTGGAATATTACCATATAAATTTGCAATTTTTGAATTGCAGCAGTCATAGATGCCTTGTCTACAAAAACTATTGGTCGGTGATATAATAGAGTACAACTGTATCATATCTCAGTCAAGCCTAACAAAACCACACTATACAGTAAATACCTTGCTTGTTTCTATCAGCTATTGTTTATTGTATTTTTTCCATTATTTCCTTTAAAAAGTTGAACGAAGACAAAACTGAGGTTTTTTATTGGTCTCAAAGACAAACCTCAATCTCTGCCACTGTAAAAAAATACTCTTAAAATGGTCTTGGAGAGATGATTTAACACCTCATAGATTGTATCTAGCCCCAGACTACTCGCTAATTGTTGAATTAACACTGCTTTTTTTCCCATGTATAGCCTGACTTGGAAACACTGCAAATGTAAACACGATTTTACAACTACAACTCGTTCAAAAACCGTGTGCAAGAATTCTACTTAAAACTAGTAAGAAGGTGGAAAGGGAGCACATTTCTCCAGTACTGGCAGACTACAGGCCGACCTACACAAGCTGCCAGCCTCATGCTCATCCAATGCTACATCTTAAAAGTCTTTGTATAAAAATCCTCGATCGCTCAGATCTGCAACATCAGTGAATTTCATTGAAGATCTGAGGCTTCGGTTTAGTCACCCAGGCATTCAGGAGCACCTGAGGTGAAGGACAAAAGGTCAAGAGACAGACAGAGAGTATGTAATGTTGTCATGCATGTGCTGGGATCTAGGCTGCAGCATCAAGGTTATCGGCGAGCCCCCACTAATGAAAACACAAGAGGGTTGCAATAGCTAGAGGCACAAAGGCTCAGTGCATACCCAGCCCTGATGCACCTCATCACCAGCCTCCAGCAGCTGCAGCTGCAGATAAAAGCCAAATCAGCAGAATCGAGCAGCACATTGATAAAGACACAGCCTCTAGGCCAACAATTCCCTGCTCTACTAACCTTAACCCCCACTCCCCTCCCTCCTTCTCTCTCTCCCCTCGCTCACTTTCACTCTTGGCACACACTTCCTTGTCAGTAGAAAACAAAGGCAGGAGGAGAGCTTTTCCTGATGGCTACATGCTGGGGAAGAACCTTTAAAGGGGAAGCTTGGGATTTTGCACGTATAGCCGTGTTTCCAGAGCATTTGTGATGAAATGGTAGCTAAATTGGAAATCTGGAATGAGTAGCTAAAATGGAAATCTGGACACATGCTGTCGATCAGATAATTTTTGGTTACTGCCTGTGGCAGCCACCCTTGCCACCTCCCTCTGCAATGTCTGCACTAGAGCGGTCATTCCTAAAACGCATTAAACCTTTGTGTACAAAGACATGAAGTGATCAGTGGTGTCCACTGATATGCTGACACAAATCTGTCCCCTTCAACCACAACTACCCCATCTTAAAATAGCTTAAATGGCTGTCAGTGTTGAAGAAGAATAGACAGTCTAAAACCATTTCAGTGGGGTGCAGATTGGCTCAGAAGTCACACACAGTTCATTTTAGGACAAACATAGGAGGGCTAATTTGTGACCATGTGAGGGAGCTCTACCACACAATCACACATGCTCATTTAGAGCGGTTTATCCTCATCCTTTATGATTTCCTATTGTTTTCAATCATCCTTAGGCCTTTCTCCAACATTTGCAATGAAATCATAAGCTGCTTCTGTAAATATAGACATGTCTCACAGCAGGGCTAGCATGGCTGAAAACAACAGAGCTTACAGAGAGCAGTGCCAGGCAAGACAAACAAACGTGGAAAGTCTTCTCAGAATAGGAGCACAGCAGCCCCAAGAATTCTTCACCGTTTCCCCTCCTTCAAAGAGAGGGAGAGAGAAGAAGAGGAAGAAGACGAAAAAGCTCCAGACAAAGAGGCTCCTCTGACAGAAAGCACGATGCCACAGTATGCCAAGATATGCCAACTAAAGAGGACAGATAGCAAGCTGAGGACAAATAGCAAGCCGTCCTCTGCCAAGATGACTGGGGCGGGGGGTGCACAGGCATTTAGGGGCCTTAAAACATTCATAAGATAAACTTTCAGAATCAAACACTACATTCCATGTAAAGAAGTGCAAAAACTGCATCCCAGAGGCTTTGGGTGTTGTTGTTGAAGCTTCCCTGCTTTTTAATTATGGCTCCTATTACCGCACATTTGATGACATTCAAATATTACATTTTATTCTCCCATTTGGAAAGAGGGAGCAATGTGCAGTGTGGTGTCTAAAAGTACATTTATTTAATTTTTTTGTATGAATGGAATTTAGACAAACAACAAGGCAAGCAAAGGCAGACAACTCAAGCAAGGGCAAAGCTCTAAATAATATTACCCTGTTCAATCTCAGTCACTACAGTTTGGCCTGAAAGCTTCACAATGAGATCTCAACACCCAACCCTCTCTCTCTCTCTCTCTCTCTCTCTCTCTCTCTCTCTCTCTCTCACACTCTCTCTCGCACACTCTCTCTCTCTCACACACACAATATACAGCACATAATGCACACACATAAATGATGTAATCTTCCATTACATCACCAAGTTGGCCTCCTTTTCCTTCTCTTGATTTCTAGTGGTGTCATATTTCTAGTGGTGTCACACACACACACACACACACACACACACACACACACACACACACACACACACACACACACACACACACACACACACACACACACACACACACACACACACACACACACAAAACACACACACACACACACACACACACCTTCTCCTGATGTATGTCCAGTGATGTGTTTGTCTCTCACCTCTCTGCTCTTCTCCATCTCTGTCTGGAGGACCTGCTTGGCCACCTCTAGGTCTTGCAGGTGGACTCTCAGCTCCTCGTTCTCCTGCTCCAGGTTGCTCCTCTTCTTCTCCACTGACTCCAGCTCGTTGTGCAGGCGGATGGACACGTCTTTGGCCACCTGCAGAATACATATATTAATTAATATAGTTTTGTAGTTTTATATATCTTGATTGCTCGAACACAACCGATATAATTTGTTCACCCCTTCAGTTCAGTTCAGCCATTCCAGGCCATGTCACTTTTAGTGTTAACCTCCCCGGAAAACAGCGGACCATCTAAGAGGTCCCGAAGCATAATTTTGCACATAATAGCTCACAGTTATGATAATGAATTTTCCTAAACGGATCAAATTTACTCTGAATTAATTCAAATTGGGACATTTTTTATTGAACTCAATTATGTCAAACTATTGGGTTCAAACTTTAAAAAAGAAAAAAAAAGAAAAAAGAAAAATACAAATAAAAAATGAAGTCAGTGTATGTACAGTAACTGTGATAGGCTAATGAAATCCTCCATAGGGGATGTTACTCTGTTGACATAAGGAAATAGCTTCTCAATATGTCCTCATGAAACACTCTAATCTCAGTAGGCTATGGCGTACACACTTGTAGAAAAAAATAAGATAAAGGGTATTGAATAGATACTATGCAGGCTTTTTAACGGTTGAAGTAGCTTGACTAGAGCCTCTGTATAGTAAATGGCTGAGAACAGCTCCTTCCTTATTCTGCCTCAGCGTCTACAACTCTGTCCTGCCCTGAAGCTGCCTCATAGCCAAGCTCCTCTTCATATTACCAAATTTCATTGCATTTAGCAGAGGTCATTGTGGTGAAGAAAAAAACACAGACTTGCTGAAAAAGATCTCTTGTCCTTGTTTGCACTAAGGCGAATTAATTTAGGGGATTTTTTTTTAAACGTTTCTACTGCAGAGGACTACTTGTCAGATTCTACCAGATATCACATCAGCGGTGGTGTGACACAGTGCTGTCCCAAGATCCATGCTAGCTTTTTATGGAGACAGAAAGTAGGCCACTGGATCTCAGAGAAGGAAATGACACAGGAATCCCAGTTAACATCCCACACAAGCCCCACCCCCCTTTGCCCTCCCAGAGCGATCATTATCTTCCCACAGCCAATGCGGTCATGGGAAACTGAAGAAGAAGAAGAAGAGAAGTGAAGAACAGAGGGAGGGAAGCAGGATGGAAGAGAGGAGGGAGAATAGAACTTGTCAGAAAAAAATACTGTGGTGGACTTTTTTTTTAGCCTTTTGGGCTCAATAGTATTACAGTAAATGTAGTGGGTTACAGATTAACTGCATCACAGTAAATGATCAGCCTTGATAATAATAATGATGATGATAACGGACATTTAGATCAAAGTACACAAAAAGAGTGGAGAGAAACAGAGAGATAGCAAATAGGCCACACCCTGAAAATGCTCTATGAACTGTTGGGCTGTATGATCAAAAGAAAAGTTTCACCCACACAAATTCCCCATTATAAACAGAGGGCCACATGGCACAAGTGGCAAGAACAACCAGTGATGACAACTAAGATCTCAAAGTCATCATAGCACTTGAGCAATATTTCTATCA
Source organism: Engraulis encrasicolus (assembly GCF_034702125.1). Lineage (NCBI taxonomy): Eukaryota > Metazoa > Chordata > Actinopteri > Clupeiformes > Engraulidae > Engraulis > Engraulis encrasicolus. The sequence continues at coordinate 17,550,528 of NC_085866.1, read as the reverse complement.
ATCAAAACGATGGCCGTCCTCAAGCCTAGTTGCTTACAAATAAACTCTTGACCAACAACTCTGGAGAAGTGCTGCTGGCCACCGATGGATTTTTCATGTCAGATCAGAAAGACAAGCAGCCACTGTCTACAAAAGCAGGTCAGACGTAAAGTACAGCTCTGGATCGAGCACCATGCTTGGTTAACCTCAATCAGAGCCATGGAATTCAGAGTTGTGACAAGCGAGGTACAGGAAGTCGGTTGGTGACATGATTCACATAGATTCAAATCATTCTAGGTAGCTAGGGATGCACCGATACCGATACTGTACTCATTGTACTCGTACTCGTACTCGACAAGCACTTGCTGATACCAGGAACGATACTGCTATTACACAAAACAATGCAAAACGTTGTCACGTTCTGTGGACTTGAAAGCAGCATGGAAAAAAGTGCCACCTCATACAATTACTAATATTGAAATCTACATAGAAATGGACAATAAAAACATCACAGGTGGAAAAAAAACAAGGCCATGCATTTATTTTCATTGTATTTTGATGGTAATCGGTATCGATACTCGGTATCGGCAAGTACACATTTTAATGTACTCGTACTTGTATCGGTTTTCAAAAAAGAGGTATCGGTGCATCCCTAGTTTTTTTTTCACTTGAGACTACACACAGCATCACTACACAACAAGCAAAGAGGACGTAAAAATGAATTAAAATCACATTTTCCTTAGCTGCACTTTCGTTGTTCAACGCTAAGTTCCTGGAACTATTTTGGAACCATGGCAAAGGCTCCATGAGCCGCCATCTTTGTGTAGAAATGGAACACGGAGGTCAATGGGATTCGCCTCTTACTCTTTCTTCCATGGCTCTGACCCATAGATTGTATATGATATACACTCACCGGCCACTTCAATAGGAACACCTCTCTAATGCTGACTTGGACCCCCTTTTGCCTTCAGAACTGCCTGAAACAATACTCGGGTAGGCTATGGCATTCCAACAAAGATAAATTGGTACTAATTGGCCCAAATTGTGCTAAGAAAATATCCTTATGCCATTATATCCCCTGCCTGAAACGTTGATGTAAGGCAAGGTTGACCCATGTTTTCATGTTGTTGACGCCAAATTCTGACCATTCCACCTGAGTGTTGCAGTAGATATCAAGACTCATCAGACCAGGCAACATTTTTCCAATCTTCTAGTCTCGCTTATGGTGAACCTCTCCAAATCGTTGCCTCATTTTCCTGTTCTTAGCTGACAGGAGTGGCACCAAATGTGTTTTTCTGCTGCTATAGCCTATTTGCCTCAAGATTTGATGTGCTGAGTAATCAGGGATTCCCTTATGCATACCTCGGTTGTAATGAGTGGTCATTTTACTTAAATGTTGCCTTTGTATCAGCTCAAACCAGTCTGGCCATTTTCCTCTGACCGCTGCCATCAATAAGGCATTTTTGCCCACAGAATCGCTTTTTACTGCATTTCCCCCCCTTTTTCGTACCATTCTTTGTAAACCCTAGAGATGGTTGTGTGTGAAAATCCCAGTAGATCAGTATGTTCTGAAATACTCAAATCAAGCCCGTTCGGCTTGACAGCCATGCCATGTTCAAAGTGCATTTAAATAACCTTTCTTCCCCATTATGATGCTCGGTTTGAACGGCATCAGATCATCGCGACCATGTCTGTATGCACAAATGCATTGAGTTGCCACCATGTGATTGCCTGATCAGAACTTTGCCTCAATGTGCAGTTGTAACAGGTGTTCCTAATGTAGTGGCCAGTGAGTGTACATTCTGTGCTCTGACCTCAATGCTCGGAATTAACTCACTCAGGGCCTCGATTACAAGCTTGTTATTACAAAAATGGTAACGATTGACCAAATTTTAACCTGTTACTCGAAAGTCTCGGTAATGTCACAGCAAATGTTGTTATCATGTAGTTGAGGTTTTTTTTTAAATTAGAAAACAATGATCAGATTGCTGGTGATCTCCACTCAACCTTAAAGAAACTTGTGAAGACTCACCTCTTCAATTAGGGATCACTACATTACACAATATTAACTCTACTCATTGTAACACTACAACCTTGTGCACTTACGTTGCCCTGTCTGTACATTTAGTAGGTCCTCCACAATGTATATATTGTTGCACTTTCTTTGTTTTGCACATGTTCCTGTGTCCACACTGCTGCACAGTAAGCAGTTGTTCATATACAGATTTTGAATATGTAGAAAGCCTAGAAGATGTCATTCCATATCAACTGCAGTTAGCTACTTGCCTGGTTATCACCAGACCTAAATAACAACGGTTTTGCAAAGTGGCATGGGATTTCCCAGGGTAGTCCCCCATTTAACTGCTCAGAGAAAGAGTCCCAACTACTAGTGTTGTAATTACACCTGTAAGAGCACTTTTACTTTATACAACTCGGTTTACATCTCTCTCCCTCTTCCTCAGTTTCTCTCACCTTGACGTCCTGCTCGAGGGTGCGAATAAGTTCCCCGTCCACCTGCCCGGTCTGGGCCACACGCAGGCTGCGTCTCTCGGCCTTGCGCAGGCGGTACTGCAGGATGCGGCAGGTCTTGTTGGCCTGATCAAACTGCTGCCGCAGGTCCTGCAGCTGGTAGACGTCCTCCTCCATGTACATGTCCCTCATCTCCAGCATCTCAGAACGCAGCTCCTCGATCTCATCCTGCGCACACACACACACACACACACACACACACACACACGTTTAGTCAGAAATACACGTTTCGCCAGTCGAGGGGTGCATTTCTCGAAAGCAAAGTTGCTTACTACATTAGGTACTTTGTTATTTTCAATGCATTTTCCCATTGGCAACTACCCAAGTTGCTAACAGGCTAACAACTTCTCTTTCGAGAAATGCACCCCAGGTCAGGCAGCCACCCTGACAACACCTCACACCCCTTTGACTAGGTCCACTGAAAAGATAAATTTGTGTATTGTGAATTAAAAATCTACTGTTGGTGCACAACAAACGAAAACCAACACCGAATGCTGACTCATAAAGGTGACTAACTTGAAAATGTTACGAAGTGCACCTTTATTCATTTCTGGCAGGCTGTATCTGTGAGCTTGAAATGGACCCTTCACATCATCCAGAAACAAATCCTTAGCTCAACAGAAACAAATGCTGTGCTTGTTTTTCCAGTACAAAATTGCATGACCATGATATAACAATAAAGAAGTTGAAGAAATTCATGAACAACAGCCTATCTGATGACAAGACTCAGCCCTAATATGGAGTTCAGATCTCTGCCCGTGACTCTTTCTGGACAGCACTTAAAACTCTGGATGATATAAACAGGGTCAACAGGCCTTTGCTGAGTGACTAATGCCACTGACAGCTTTAGCTGTGCCTAGGACAGAGTAATCGGAAAGCCCCCCTCCCCACTCAATACTGTACATTATATAATGTAATGAATACGATACAAGAATAACAAAAAATGCCTAGTCTATTTATGAAATGATATTTTAATAAATTATTGGGAATTAGCTTCTGACTGACATATCGAGGCTGGATTTTATGTCACACCACAAAAAAAAGCCACAGCGACAGATTGCCAACATTTTCATTGTGAGTCCAAGCATCTAGGGACAAAAGCAAATCAAACGAAATTAAAGGCATAACTTCAAACTGTAAATACAGTGAATTAAGTATTTATACATTCGTTAGGGAGTAAGCTAAGCGTGTGTAAATTCGTCTGTCTACGGTGGACTACCGCGTGCTATCACTGATGTTCCCTCAAATGTGGGTCACCCACTGCAGAAAGCGTCACGTGCTGCGCGCGCGTAAACAATGGAGTGGAGAAGTGGGTGCGGAGCTTTTGACTGCTGCAGCATCTGCACGGAGACCTGACAAAACAGCTGCATTATTCAGGCGAGCGTGCAGAGGACAGAGTTCACGGGGAAAGGATGCATGGGTTCACTGTAGTCGTGACCTAATTTTATCCTATAGCTGTAGGCTAGCAGTGGTTAATAAAGTTCCTGAGATATTATGGTTTAGCCTATAAATATGGCCGCCTAATTCGTAGTATTTTCCCCTCATGCCACCAGGTTGTATTTCTGCAGAAATGGCAGGCATTGAGTGCTGTATATGTTTTGCCTTTAGAAAAATAGGCAGCGTAATCAAACAAGCGACCTTATTTAGGGAATCACAAAATCCTGTCAAAAAACGCGATGACCTGACACACTATCAGGCTACCCTAGTTCATGGTAATACTTAATTGGGATATACTAGCACAAAGCAATATCCTACTGTTCAGCCATGTAGCTGCGTAAAATGCTTATCAGGAGGACCGATGAGAGAAAGCAGTCTACTCTGCTCCCGCCGTGAATTTATTTATAGGCTGTACCAGTCCCCATACTCAAGTAGTGTACAATCTGAAAAGCCAACCAAGTCATAAAATTGTGTGTTATTTAGCAACCACAAACATATTTGACTAAACCTTCACCAGACTTACAATTTGGCCTACACTTTCAAACGGTGGACCTGTTTAACAGGCATAGTTCTAGAGAGAGGAAATAATGTGTGCGTTATTAATTGCGACCGGTAACTTGCTTTTAAGTAGTCGTTTTCAGAGCGTAGTTCTTCTATTTCTCTGACAAATTCTTCGTGCGCTCCGTCCACAAACTCTTCTGTCAGATCAGAAAATGCCAATGAAGTACTCGCAAGCATCCGACTGTCGAAGGAGGTAGCAGATCTCTCGTCACCCGGAGAGATGCTGCCTTCCCCACTCTCCATGCCAATAGAGAGACGGTCCCTTTCTTCTGCCGTCTTAGAACCATCATCCACAAGTTTACCAGGTCTCCTGGATATTTGTTTTGTTTTAACAGACTTCTCATTGTCTGCTGCCCTACCCCGACTACTGGTTTCAGTGTCACTACTCAATGCGTCCGTGGAAAGTTTGTTTTCTTCCGAAGCACAATCGGAGAGCTCAGAACTGCTGCCTGTAGGGGAAAGCTTTCCAGGGGCACAGCCAGAGTCTTTGCTCAGGTCGTCTGAAATGTTGCTGGCATCCGAAATTTTCCTCCGGCCGACCTTTGTAGACTTGCCGTTACCCTTTGGAGCAACTGACAACATGGCTTTCCCCGACAGCTTCCCTTTCTCTAACTTGGCGTCTTTGCCGCTCCCGGGGCTGCGCCTTGACATTCGGCTCCCGATGTATATAGCCCCTGGTTTCACGCTGAGCGTCGGTGTACCAATACCGCCTCTGATTTTAGTGAGGGCCCACCCAGGACCATCTTTGGGTCTGGCTGGAGAGGGAGCCCTGTTGACTTTCTTTTTGTCTTTCCCTTGTAGCGGCTGCTGCTGCACCGCCGGCTGCTGTTCGAATTGGTGCGGCTTGGAGGGTGCTTGCGCCTGCACACTGTCGCCAGTCTCGTTCCCGCTTTCCATTTTCTGTCTTTGCCTTTTTTCCTTAGGCGAGACGAAATGAGTGGGCGAACTGATATCAGCCTTTGTCTTTGTCATTCATTCCGCTTTGATGACGATTTAAAAACGAAACGGATATCTCCCAGAGGAAAAGGTAGCCTAGTGTAGCCGATGAAAGCACACCGCGATATGAGAGCGCTCTGACAAAGGCGAGCGAAGGACGGACAATCGCACCGTTGCTTTTCCAGTTCTACAAAAAATGCATCTAGCCTACATCGAGCAAGACACTCCCCAGTATCCTACACGACGTGCGCTCTAGAAAATGCTCATGCTGGCCTGCTCCCTCTCTCACTCCGCCCAAATAGCGGTTCCGTATCTGTGTGACGAGTCTAGCCCCCAATCATAGAACGCTACCGCCACCCTAGTCCAGCGGCTGTGCGCAGTAATTGACCACTTCGCGATTAAAAAAAACAAAACAAAATAACTCCAGAAAGCGGTCTGATCTGATTTAGAATGGTAGCCTAACACCTCAAGATCTAGCCCCTGGTGTCAAACGTGGATATTGTGGGCCTAATGGGGAATTGGATTGTGGTAGCCAATTAAAACCACCCAAAAGTGTTCTAATCATATTGATGAATAGCCTATTAAACAGTGACATATAATGACATTTGGTAAGTAGACTCACAAAAAGGGTCTTAACAGATTTGGAATCATAGTGAACTGGGAAACGCCAACTCCCATTGTCATTGTGACACAGCACACAAGTGCACACAACAAAATTGCATGTATGCCTCACCCGTGCAAGAAGGCAACCCCAATGGCGGCCGAAAGGGAGCAGTGCAGCAGGTTGGTACCATGCTCAGGGAACCTCAGTCATGGAGGAGGTTGGGAGAGAGCACTGGTTAATTACAAGTCTGACACCCTAATCGCTTACCCATGACTGCTCATTCTATAGACTGCCTTGCCATAGGTGTTCAGATCTGGTCCCTGGCACCAATTTTTCAAAATGGCCACCAATCCCAGATTGCTTGATGGGAAACTGGAGTAAACAATAACATATTAACATGTAAATTATTTTTAAGGTTCACAAAGGGGACATGATCATCTGGCATCAAAGGCAGGTGTAGCATCAAAGGCACTCAGAAGGCATTTAATCCCTGGCAGCCATTTTCCAAAATAGCTGTCAACGATGAAAAAAATCGATTTAAGGCAACCAGAAATATTACATTACATTACATTGCATTTGGCAGAGGCTTTTTAACCAGAGCGACTCACAGTCGAGGACATAATCATAGTCAACATCACTAGCATAAAAAAATGCACAGGAAATATACAGAACAACAAATGCAGATGCAAAGTAGGGTTCGTTTTTTAAGTTGAGTACATACACACAGACATGCACATCATGTCAAAGAGTCTGGCGCTGGGACCATGGCAGCTCAAGCATTAGTGTAGTAAGATAGTCACGAAAGAGGATAAATTATACTTGCTTTTTGACGGCTGAAAGAGATGGGTCTTGCTGCCTCTGGGAGACCATTCCACTACTGAGGAACGGCGGAGAACAGTCTTGACTGGGAGTGCTTAGAACGTAGTTCTCTTCCAAGAACTGAAGTCTTTACTAGCATGTCTTTCAGATAAGCTGGAGCCGTTCCTGCTGTGGTTTTGTAGGTATAAAATCCAAGAACACATTAAACCATAAATACAGGCAAACATGAGCAATCACAAAGAAAAGTCAATAAAAACTACTACTACTAATACATCTGTTTTGTATAGTGCTTCTCTCAAAGACGCTTTAGGCCTACAGGACGTTCACTCACACACACACACACACACACACACACACACACACACACACACACACACACACACACACACACACACACACACACACACACACGGAAGGTTTGAAAAGGTTTTTGAATGGCGCTTGAAGGAAAGTAGTGTGTCAGAGTTTCGGATGGTTAGGGGAGAGAGTTTCAGCTGGGTAGGCAGTGATGACGGTGAAGGCTCTGTCTCAGAGGGTCCGGTATTTGGTTGAGGTGATGGGGGTCGAGGAGGTGGACATCTGCAGAAGGTAGCCCTTACAAAAATCGACCATGGTTTCAATGTAGTAGTAACCATGGTTTTACCATGGTATGTCATGGTTACTCTAGGTACTCTGAACCAACCATTGCACTACATAGCTTATCCATGTTTCTTTGGGTAACCATGAAAACCATGGTTCCTGACTAACCATGGATCATGGTTATTGATGGTTTTCATGTTTTTTTCCCAGCATGGTTTGTGACTATGGTTTAACCACACCGTGGTAACAAAAAAACATGGTTAATTGTGGGTTTCATGGTTACCCCATAAGTACCATGACAACTTGTTCACAGCCGTGGTGTAATAGTTAGGGAGTTGGACTGAAGTCTCACAGAGTTGCAGGTTTGAATCCCAGCCTTACCCCTCCCTACACCTCCAGACATGGCTGAAGTGCCCTTGAGCAAGGCACTTAAGCGCACATTGAGTAAAAAATAAATAAATAAAAAAATGTGCCGAACCATGCTAATTTTTTTTTTTTTTTTTAAACGTGAAAACCAAGGTTTAACCATGGCCAATTTTCATAGGGGAGTCGATGAGTAGATGTACGCAAATATTATTTTGATTTTTGGGGAAATGATTTCAAGGCCCACTTGGAATACCTTCAGGGCAAACCAGTGGGGCCCGGCCCACAGTTTGAGAATCACTGGATAATGGCTGGACTGGAGGAGTGGAGTATAAGTGCTATATGAAGAAACCGAGTTGAGTAGAAGTGGAACTGCTCTTTTAATACCATACTCAAATGGAAGTACTAAAGTATTCAAAATGTCTGGCAAGTAGATGTGTTTGAAAAATATTTCTGAAGTACTGAAAGTTAAAGTACTGACAATAAAGTCTAATCGTATTGTAAGTGAAACCTCTCACACGAACAGGTTAACCACTGCCTCCAGGTTATCTTACTTAGGCTTTACTCATCATAAACAACTAGTTACTTCAATACATTTAAAAATGTTTAGAAGTAAAAGTATAACGGCCCTGTAAATATATAGTGAAGTAAAAGTGGAAGAGGGAAAAAAATCACTTCATTTTAGTACTTACATACTTCATTTTAGTACTTACACTTCCGGGTGCCGAAGTGGTGTGGTAAGTCTGAACAGCTCTGTGTTTCAATTTATGTTTTTTATCTATTTTTGTCTATTTCGTAATTTCTATTTCAAGTGTGTGCTATATGTTTACTGCAATGTACAATCATGTGTATTAGATCTTCGTGTATGTTTTGCATTTGTGTATTTATGTAAACTGACAGACATCTTAATTTCCTTCGGTATTAATTCAAGCGCTCTACTCTACTCTACTCTACTCGTAGTACATACTAGCCCCTTGACACACAAAGTTCTATCACTGGAATGTGGTAATAGTCGCTGAAAAAAACGTAACAACCATAGTAGTAGCGTTGTGAGTTAACTCTAATTCGATCAATTGCACCCTCCGCTACTTTGTATTAGTCTGAAATACTCTTTATATTACTCTTCATGCAAAGAAACTCACGTGATTTCAGAACCGGAACGAGACTTGCACTTGTTTTCAAATCAAAGCGGCAGTGTGATATACTGCAAGGTTAGCATTACTAAATGCTGTGTGTTACATGGTTAGTAATATTGTTGTAATGTTTTCAATAGTTTACCACAGCTGTTTAAGAGAAGATGATTGCTTGCTATATGTGAATATCGTCTATTGATTGTTATGGGATTTCGCAGGCACGCGCATATCAACAATTGGTAAGTGAAAGGCTGCTAATAAAGTTGTTTTGTAATGTTCCCATGCCAATAATGTGTGAACCAAGCATACGTATGGTTTTGATGGTAAGGCTTGTAACTTTGTTGTTGGATGGTTTATAAAGTGGTGTGACGTTTCTGCAGTGTGCAATTTGTTTTTTACGTGGAGGGTTTAGAAATTGACCTTTAGGCACCACATATCATAGCGCAATCTTCGCACAGGGAGCACCGATTTGCACCAATCTATGGCCTATGGTCAGTATTTGACCACCTCTAGCATTTAGATTTTACTTCAAAATGCCCTTGACTGTCCCTTTAACAATATTCCCATAATTTAAGAACTGCACTATACCAATATGTTGCATCTGTGAACATTGCTAAATTATCATTATTTTATATATCTCTGTGGGTCACTGACTCACAAGACTAAACTATGGTTGTGAAAGGGGGTCTTGTCATAGTTACGTTTGGTAATCCCTGGTGTAACACCTAGTAATATCTTCAGAATACAAAGTATTTGAAGACGCAAGTGCGTTGAGATTTGTTCAACTGGCGTGGGATGACCCTAATGTTTTTGTGACCACCTATCAGTAAAAAATGAAAGTAACATTCTGTTCCAGGCCTGACTTCAGCCACTATGCTCGATGAATCTAGCTCAACATATATGCTATATATATGCATGTTATTTAAGGCCATTTTCTCAATCTGTTTTGTTGTTTACAGAAATTTGTGGAGCATTACGTCAGAATCAAACTTTTCACATCATAACCAACGTCATAGCTACAGAATGAAAATGTGAATGTTTCAAATAAGAATTTATTGCAAAACGTGACTGCTATATTCACAACAAAAAAAGATGAAGAAACAGAAGCAACCCACTGAACTCAGGGACTTTCAAACATTGTGATAACGTGATAAACATTTAGAGTCAATAAACATGATAACCATTTAAAGTAAAATTCGTCATACTGTGAAATATATATGGTCTGTCTCAAAAAATGAAATAACATATAACATTTTAAACCATCAAGTGAACTACAAATGATGAACTTCTTTGGGTAAGCATACTTATCCTATAGTTGTAACTGTATTGATGTTTGTATCACGATAGTGTAGGACTCTGTTCATTTGCTGAATGAAATGGACGCGCCCTCGTAGTCTGCAAGTCCTGACCTCACCAGCGCGTGGTGCACAAGAGTTCCGTCAGGACTGTAGAGGTAGGCAACGGTCTCCTCATCTATAGCCTGAAAGCACAATCAATTTCATTTCATGATTAAAATAAAACCTAATCAAACAGACTACAATGACAAGGCAAAAATACATGGAACATAGCAGAAAGAGGTTTCTGTTTAAAATGATATTCCAGGCATGCAAACTGGTCAGGGGTGAAAAAGGTGAGAATGGTGTGCAACCGTTAGAATTGAACATAAACACCAGCCCAACAAATTAGAGATGGGATATTGGTATTTCATCAGTTTTTCATCAGTATCAGGTTCAGATATCAACATAATTCAGAGATCGGAATAGAATTTTCACAAAGTACTTTCTAGAGGTGCACCGAAAATTCGGCCGCCGAAAGTATTCGGCCGAAAATGCAAAAAAAGACACTTTCGGTTTTCGGCCGAAAGCCAATTGAGCGGCCGAATCGGAGGCCGAATAGAAAATGAATTGAAAATGGGCATTAATTAAACTAATTCAGTAAATCAGTTCTACTCTAACATTTGAAGACATCAAATACACATTTATTTTCTTTCCAAAACATGTCAAAACATTTGGATGTGCATTTCTGCCAAATACAGTAGCCTATTCGAAATTCGATGGCCACTATTGGAATGTTATTCGAAAATCCGAAAAAAAGACGTGCGTTTGCTAACTGAGGGATTTCCACTGTCATCCCTTGAAACGTGTAGCCTAAATTCCGCCGACGTATCATAAAGAGTTCAATACTTATTTACAGTGGCCTTCCATCTACAGCACCAGGGGGAGCAATAGCTAGAAAATGCTGTCGAGTGTACACCTCTGAACGTCCAGCAGCACGTTCACTGGAAGAGGAGTCTGTGCGTCTGTGACAAGAAATATTTATCATTCCCTTCCCCTCCTTCCATTCTCGTGGCACGGCAAAGTAAACCCCACTGAACAGCTGTTCGCTAGTTGGGCTGCATTAGAACTAGTTAGCAATTGACATTGTTGACAGACAGTATCCCGATTCGCACGGCTACAGGGGGTGGCTTTTACCAAGTTTGTTTTACAAATCTGAAGCAACGCCATATGAAACGAACCCCAAATAGTTGCAGATTATAGTGAGCCAGATACAATCGCCTCAGCTAAGAGTGCTCAGCTAGTTTACTTCGCTTGTTAGCTTATCATTATTAGCGAGATATTGAAATAACCTGCCATTGTTGACACTGACTGACAGCTACAAGTAGGTTACCTTGCAGAAGTTTACGCTGGCCAAATCAGACGCAAATTGATGTGACATTATTCCCGAACAGTTACAGATGACAGTCCATGTTTACAAAACCATCACCAATTGCAGATTTACAGTGTCAGCGATTTATTTATGAATGCCCAATGCCCATTCCCGAAATGCACGAGATGCGTGGCTTCTCCCTGGCTGTGTGTGTGTCGTGTCGGCGGGGGGCGGGACGCTTTCAGACACACTCGCCTTACGAGTTGGAAATTAAAGATGAGCATGGTATCTAGACCTACCAGAGAAGTTAGAATACAGGGGAGCTACTGGGTTAATTTAATGTAACCCTGCAGTACTTTTCATTTGTCACTTAACACTGCCAGGGAGGCCAACACAGATTTTTTTTTTACTGGCTGGATTTTTTTTATTCGACAGGACTATTCTAAATTCGAAAGGAAAACGAATATTTGAACATTCGAATATTCGTGCACATCCATAAATAAACCATTATTTCAGCAATATTCAAAAATAGTGAAAAAACTAACTTTTGATCACTTTTGACTGAACTGTAATATTCGGTTTCGGTTTCGGTATTCGGCCAAGTGATTCATTATTTTTCGGTTTCGGTTTCGGCCACAAATTTTCATTTCGGTGCACCTCTAGTACTTTCCGATACTGACATTGAGCTAGGTGTAATGTTAATTTGAAATCATAACACTTGCATATTAGTTTTCAGGATGGGATTGTTACGTTTTTCTTGTCTTACTTAATTGGTTTCCTGTTCTTCCGACTTCCTTTTCTGACCAAATAGTCTACTATAGTCTACAATATGTGGTTTTGGTGTCGGATCGGTGTAGTATCGGTATCGGCAGATATCCAAATTCGGATTCGGATCGGAAGTGAAAAAATGTGCATCGGTGCATCCCTTCCACAAATACCAATCTCCCTGACTATGCAGCTCAGCTGACCTTACACATGTTTAGGCTGTCGAAAACCTACCTTCCATCTATGATTGTGGAAATGAATGTTTTCTACGATGACTTTGAAATTTTGTGAGGCAGTGTTCAGACTCTTGAACACTGATCTCCCCATGATTTAAAATGCAATGCCAGATTATCACTTCAATGTGTAGCCTATATGTTACATTCAGGGTTCCCACTCTAATTCAGATATAAAATTCCATGATTTTCCATGACTTCCCAGACCCAAAACACAGAATTTCCATGACCAGTTCCGTAAAAAAAATGACGCTTAAAAGTGTGAAAACTAAACATTATCTTCACCGACATCGAGCCATCGCTAGACTTCAGTCGCCTCATTGCATTATAGAATGATGCACATTACAGCGCGAAACCAAACCGTCTCTAGTGAGACATTGTAGTATAACCAGTAAGATATACCAAACAAAAAAGTGTATGCTTTTACACAACTGTTGAGAAAACTCCATGATATTCCATGACCGTGCATGCAAAATGGTAAAATTCCATGGTTTTCCATGACTGGAAAAACTTTTATGAAATTCCATGATATTCCAGAAATTCCATGACCCGTGGGAACCCTGTACATAAAAGACATGTAATTTTGTTCCGTTTTAGAAATCACAAGAGAAAAGAATACCTCCAGTGTCAGCGTTCCATGCTAGTGTTTACTCATGGCTTAGGTCAAGTAATGCAACTGCAGAATTCATCTTACGAGATGATGGCAGAATGTCTAAACATTTTAAATAAATAGCTATGCCTGCAGAGAGGTGCTTGTTTCGTGCACCGTCATTCAAAATAGTATGTCAAGCTGGTTAGCTAGGTACATCTATGCTTTGATTGGCCAATCTACGTAGGGAATGACAAGAAGTTGTAGGTGTATGCATGTCGCAGAGAGAAGGGACTGTTGTAAATGTTTGGCATTGGTAGGGGGCATTACAAAACTATTTTACAGGTCCAAAAAGGGGTCCCACCTAGGGATGCAAATCATTAATCGACTTTATATGAAGAGCAATAAAGGTATATTGATTCATATTCATTCAAGAGGTTGCTCGATCAAAATGTATTAATCGCGATTAATCACTAGAGGGCGATAGAGAGTGGACAATATAATATGAATACATGTATGTAGATGATAGCATTCATAAATGATTTGTAGCTGACGCTTTTTTTCATATCCAGAGTAGGGCTGCACGATATCAGAAAAAAAAAAGATACTCGATAACAGCATGCAATACCTCGATAATGATATTGAAACGATATTTAGAAATATAGCCTAGTGCTTTTCTTGTCACCAATTTGTCGGTCTGTGTGGGGGGCGTGGCTTTGGTAACGGCAGGCTTCTTGCACATTTGCTGACATTCAGCAAATGATTGGACTGCACAGAAATTATTTACTTGTTCACGATAATCAAGGCATTTTCTGATATGCATATTGCCACTTTTGATATCTCGAATTCGATACATTTTCGATATATTGTGCAGCCCTATTCTAAAGTGACTTACTATTATTTACAAGGTGTAATGGTTACAGTCCCTAGAGCAATGTCGGCTTAGGCGCTTCATTGCTTAATTGTAGCTGCCCCACAATAAAATTACTGATGTATTCAGTCTCAAGTGTACTGTAAATTGAGCGATCTTAAAAGTTCTGCAACTTTCTGCAAGTATCTGGCCATAACACATTTACTCCCAAGTCACGTAAAAATAAGTTTTTGCCTCCCAAGACGTAAAATTACGTTTTTATGTTTCTTTAATGGATTCTGAATCTACACATTCTAATGCATATTCTGTGTGATTTTCGTAATAATGTGATGAACAGAACTGACATAGATCATGTAAACACATACAAAGTCGAAACTCCTACAAAATCAGGATCTGGATATTTCATCATCTGTGCATTTTATTACACACAGTACTTGAGTTTTATTATAGCGAATCAAACTACTTCCTGATCACGTCACGTCACGTCTCAAGTTACTTTCCAGATAATCAAAAACATATGTCCTGTCAGTGCCTAGCTAGCTAGCCTATTCCTAAACATATGATGGAAGGATAAGGAGTTTTGCTGTCATCAAGATAGGTGTAAAATGGAAGGTTGTAATGAAAAACAACATGCACACAGCAGGAAGTAACCTAATTTTGGGTGAGTACTTTGGCACGTCTACTTTTATCTACAGAACGAAAACTGCCAGTCAAGTGACATTAGCTAGCTAGCATTTCAGATGATGTGGCTCTGAACAACAGCTTGACCAGGTGATTTTTGCATTGAAATAGTTAACTTGGAAGCCACTGGAGTTGTTATTCGGGCGTGAAAATGCCTGCCAACCTTGATTTTTTTTTGAGTAGCAACTTATCGCGGCGCGGCAATTCACGGCGCAACAAAAACATCCAAGTGAGAAAATGTGGCCAACGCAGCGCGATACCATTGCAAAGCAACGGGGCTGCCGGCGGGCCCATCTGAGAGGCTACTTTGTTTTGCATAGTCTGCCCTACACCTAGGGTTGCCAAATGTCAACGGGGAAAATATGGGACACTTCATTCAGGCAGGGGGTGTAGGGGTCCTCCCCCAGAAAATGTGCTTTTCTTAGATGCAATTTCCTGCATTTTAATGCATTTTAGCCTAACATTCCGTGTATCTGACAAATAGTTAATTTCACCAGATTATCTTGCTCTTCACAGTACTTTGAACAACCATACTTTATTAAACTTTCATGGAAGATGTTTTTTTTTGTTTCACACCATAACACCAATAAAATGCTATGATATAGTGTGCTGGAATTCAGGACTCTAAATTAACTTTATTGATCACCAGCCAATATGGCTCTTAATCTTACTAGTCAAACATATCACCAGCCTGGCTAGTAAGTGGCTATTAAGCTATCCTATGTACCAGCCAAACAGAGCATTTGGTCACTTGGGGGTGTTAAGGAGCTGGAATTGAGTATGAAATTGAAGCATTTGCTGATTATTTTTTGGCTGTAGAAGGTACATGTAGGGAAATGTATAATTTGATTATATAATACCGAGGCATTTCAGTGATTTTCATGAACAAAAAGTTGAATTGCAATGATTCTTACATCATCTCCCCCAATATTAATAAATGGTGATGTTGTAACCTACTGTGAAGAAGCATCAGCAGATTGTAGAGAAAAAGATAAAGACAGGTGTTATCTAGGCTAGGATAATATCAGATTAATATTATTACCTTGGGGGCTAACATCAAAATCACACTTGCATTCATTCAGTATATGCGTCATGTAGTGGCTCTACTGAGGGACGGGGGCTAATGGCCATTGCTCTTGGAACTTCCAAAGTAACGTTTGAGGGGGATGACAGTATTCCTATATGGTGTCATGGTAGGTTATGGATGTATTCCGAGCACAACCGTTAGAACTATCGCTTTATTTTCCCCAGTTAAAACGACCCCACACCTTTTTCATGAACAAATTCAAGCACTTTTCAAGCACCTTCAAGCACCAAATTTCCAGTTTTCCAGCACCTTTAATAGGTCGCGGCAAGGGGGTATGAGCGTCCTCCCCCAGAAAATGTTGTGCTTTTAAAATGCAATTTCCTGCATTGTAATCAATTTTAAGATGTCGAATGGCAAATCCCATCTGACATCACTTCCTCAGATTTTTGATGTACCTGAACAATTTATTTCTATTAAATGGTTTACTGAGTTTGACTTGACACAAAATTCAAGCATTTTCAAGCACTTCACCAAAACTCAAGCATTTTTACAACCTTGACAACACTTCACAACCTTGAAAACACAATTCAAGCATTTTCAAGGAATTCAAGCACTCGTGGCATCCCTGCACTGAATTTAGTTCGCCGCTAATCTGCTAATTTATAGCGCAGTCAGTCGACACATTTTCTCATTCGGAAGTAATCTCGTTTTGGTCCAATATAAAAACAAGCAACAACATATTGCCGTCAAATACGGCGAAACATTGGGTGTACCATTACGACAGACCTCGGCCTTTATTTATTTTCACAAGTTTACGGATTTAGCAACTGGACGCAATTCACTATTCCCATGGCTACCTTTCTCAAAGCCAATTTACCTTTGAAACGGTGATTTTGACGGTGCTCACTTGTAAAACTACAGCGACAGTACCAAGATGGATAATATATGATGACAGGAGGAGGAAGACATTTGTGTCAGAGATTATAGGAATATATTGTCCAGTCTCTGCTTGTATGTTTTCGAAGCAAACTTTCTATCGGCAGCTGATGCCTCGACTCGAGAGGAGCGCAGCACAACAAATGAAGACCTCTAAACTAGCGCTCTGATTGGACAATATTTCCCCCCCACACGTTGCTGGCCAATGGAAAGGCCAGCGCGAGACAGTTGCAAGCAGAGCCATATCTACGGCTCTGTCTGGTTGCAAGTCTACAGAGCAATTTATA
The DNA here is from genome assembly GCF_034702125.1 of Engraulis encrasicolus. Classification (NCBI taxonomy): domain Eukaryota; kingdom Metazoa; phylum Chordata; class Actinopteri; order Clupeiformes; family Engraulidae; genus Engraulis; species Engraulis encrasicolus. The sequence continues at coordinate 17,533,553 of NC_085866.1, read as the reverse complement.
AGGGCCCGTGAACACACTTTGGTATTGTTTTTTCCCGTATTTTGAAGAGACAGCGCCGTAGTTTGATGTCAAAATCTGTATCTGCTACACAAAATGCGTAATGGTCGGCAGGTATGCTTTCCATTAAAAGCAAATGGAATAATTTAACATCTTTCAGTTCAACACAATACAACTGTACCTGTAGTAAGTGTAACAAAAAGGCCTCAAGTCATTATCATTATGGTTTACATTCATCAGTGTTTTACAACACCCTCTAGTGATTTCTATTGGTAAGTGCAAGTATGTGTGTGTGTGTGTGTGTGTATGTGTGTGTGTGTGTGTGTGTGTGTGTGTGTGTGTGTGTGTGTGTGTATCTTACAGAGATGAGGGCTCGATAAGTCCTGTGTGTGTGTGTGTGTGTGTGTGTGTGTGTGTGTGTGTGTGTGTGTGTGTGTGTGTGTGTGTGTGTGTGTGTGTGTGTCTTACAGAGACTAGGGCTCACTAGGTGTGTGTGTGTGTGTGTGTGTGTCTTGCAGAGACTAGGGCTCACTAGGTGTGTGTGTGTGTGTGTGTGTGTGTGTGTGTGTGTGTATGTCTTACAGAGACTAGGGTTCACTGTGTGTGTGTGTGTGTGTGTGTGTGTGTGTGTGTGTGTGTGTGTGTGCGTGTGTCTTACAGAGATGAGGGCTCGGTAGATTCCTTTCTTCTGCAGCAGGTCAATCATCTCCAGCAGGGCCTTGACGCTCCACTCAGGAGCGTACGGAAGCCGCTTGGTCTCGGTGCACACACGCGGTGGCTGGAACCCTCCTGTTACATTACAATACATTATATTATATTATCCAAGTACACAAAATTAAGTCACTGCTTTGTCTTCTCAGGTGAATTTAATAACCAGAGTGCAACCTTTCGACTCTCAGGCCTTCATCAGGCAAAGTCACTTTGGGTCCAGACTTTATTTTCTCTACTTGGATTTATGCTTTGATTGTCCAGCACCAGACCCATCAGGTGGGATGTGCACACATCTACTCCTTTGAACAATACATTATATTTCACTTAGCAGACGCTTTTATTGAAATCGACTTGGTACTGGTAACACTTGGAACAATGTACCGGTATGGCTAGGTCACTTGCTCAAGGGGACTTAAGACATGGAGAACGCATACAATTAGAACTGCTCAATGATGGGAAAAATCAATCAGGATTATTTCAGTCAGTATTGATATCACAATTTTTGGAAAACTTTTTTTTTTTTTTTAAAGAAAAACAATTGTGCCAAACAATCCGTAATCTTCCCTCCCTTCAGGTGCGTGAGTGGAGAGCCATAGAGAAAAACACAGTGGTGTTCTGCATGAGTGTTGGGTAGCAAGTCCCCTCTGTGCTCACAATGGCTGAAGTGGGGGGAATGTATTGTGCATAGCATAGCCTACCTTTTGACAGTATAGACAATGACGAATAAATCGACTCGATATTATGAAATTTTGCAAGCAATATTGATATCACGATATAAATTTGAAATATTGCACAGCCCTACATACAATCCATACATACCTAACCGTACACATACTGCCCGGCGAGGAATGTCCAAAAGGAACTCAGGAAGACAGCGTAGTCTGAAAGAAGATGATTTGGGACAAATTATGATTATGATTATTAAAACTATTTAAACTTCGTTTTTTTCTTTAAGCCTAGCCTGTTGTAACATACTCTATTTATAACCTATTCTATTTCTATCAACCTGCAATAATCTTCTAACTGCATATGGGCTTTCAGATGTAACATAAAAGAATCAATTATGAACCAGGGTGAGATACAGTAAAGATAGGCTTGAAATTGCAGACCCCCCTTGCACATTTAGGTCTGCATGCTGGATGGTTTCCAAACAAGTAATACACCTACGCGTTGTGAGTGGTAACGTACCGTAATTAATAAATTAAAAACAGCATAGTTTGTGTCTCCAAATGACACACAACATACAGGTGAGTAGAACATGAGGTTATAATGTGAAATCAAGTGACCAATGTACAAAAATAATGTCTTAATGAGGAAAAACTCCTTTAATTTGTGGTGTCTTTGCATTTGTCTCATAGTGTTTGACTCACTTGTCTATGGGCACAGTATCATCAGAGCCGAAGTCCACATGTCTCACAAGCATCTTGATTTCTGGACTGACAGCTACAAATCCTATTAGTTCAGCCCGGTAGAAACTGCCATCACTGTATTCAGATAGACATGGTCCCCCTGAAAAAGATGGAGCCAGATTAAATAATTTTTTTGGGAAACAAAAAGATAGGGAATGAGTGGGTTAGAGACAGCCTGGTTTTGCCACACCACATTAATTACTTTGTAATTCATTTTAGGTCTGGATCTTCGGTGCCTTGGTGTTGTGAAGCTTGAGAATGGCTGCTATAGTCCATGCTTACTGGAATCGATAAGAGAACCGTTAGGTAAACTGCCAAACGATTCCATGGAATTGAAACACACGGAACCGGTTCTCAACATGAACTGGTTCTCGATTCCCAAGCCTATATACAGTATGTAGTGTAGTGGTCTGACGTGCATACCAATGGGAAAGTCGTTGAGGTGGGAGAGGGACGCCGTGTCCGCATTGACACATTCCATGAGCTCTTCAAGGGAGACATCATCCTCCTTTTGAAGGTTAATACTGAGGTATGCCTAAAACCACAACACACACACACACACACACACACACACACACACACACACACACACACACACACACACACACACACACACACACACAGGGCTCTAAATTAACACACGCCAACCCGCCAAACACGGGTGAAAATTAATTTTGGCGGGTGGAAAAAAATGCCTACCCGCCCCTTTGGCTAGTAGCGCCCGAGTTGCCTACAGTAAATTGTGAACGGTAAATGGCTGCTTGTATGACAACGATACGGCGAGATTTCCTACATTACCCATAAACACTCACGTCATGACCCCACCCCACCGTGAGCTTCTGAAGCAGCAGCCACTCCGTGCTGCTGTTGCGCGCGCCAGGACAGAAAGCATTTCAGAGCTCTTGTGCGCTCACACTTGTTTGACAGGCAACTCTCCCCTGCTCCTGTAGCTTTCTCCACCACTTTTAACGTCACTATTAGGCCTACTGTTACTATTGGCATTCACCGACACCGACACACCTTGCTCTAACAGGCTGCCTTTTAAGCTGCGAGGACCTGACCGAAGAGTTTCAATAACAGGAGTGTTGTGGAACGACATAGCGACAAAGGCAGAGGAGGAGAACGGGCTGTCAGAGTAGTGTGTTGTCTTCTGAAATGTTTCTAAGTCCTGGCGCAACTAAGTTGGAAAGCCCACGCCATCGGAAAGAAGGGCAGACCTTATGCCCGTGCGAGTAGGCTATGCGCTACGTATGCTATGGAAGTAACAAAGGAAGCGAACATTTCCGTGATATTATTTGCTTTTAGTTAAATATAGCGTAGGCTTGTTATTTCGTTGCGCATGGTAGAGAAGAGCTCCTGGAAGAAATAATGGTGCCTATAGCATCATACTGTAGGCCACATAAACACACAATAGGCACACACAACAACATCATATCCATTATTGCACAACGTGTGTGTGTGTGTGTGTGTGTGTGTGTGTGTGTGTGTGTGTGTGTGTTGACCTCTCCTCTCCTCTCCTCCTTTTCTTTTCCTCTCATCTCTTCTCCCTCCTTGGAGTGCGAGGTTTTGTAGGCCTAGTGTTTGGCTGTGTGTTTGGTTTAAAGGTCTGTTGTGTGTGTGTGTGGCTGGTGATTCATTGTTTTCAGAGGTAAAAATAAAGCAGAAGTTCAAAAAAGTATATATAATATGCTTATTACACACACACACACACACACACACACACACACACACACACACGCACACACGCACACACACACACACACGTTTTTTTGTTTGGTCATGGTTTTAACCACCCGGTAATGCAGAAACAAGTAAGGACGTAACATGTCATTTTCTGCAGTGAGTGGTCTAGTTGTTTTGCACATCTGGGCTGCATAGTGATCTTGTACCTTGTCGGGAGTGCACAGGTGTTTGATTTTCACAGCAACGCGCGTCCCTGTTTTGGGAAGAGGAGGATCAGGAAATGTCCCTCTCAATGGAGGGGTAGGAATTAGGCCCTGCAGAGCAAAAATGAGAGATGAAGTGAAATGGAAATATATTAACAGTATATTCAACAGCTGGGTCTTTCCATGTGAAATCAGACGCTGCTGGACCTGTTAGGAAAGACTCTCATTCAAGACTATTTCCAGTTTAGTAGTTTTCTTATCTGACTAAATAACCAAGCCAATTTTTTGTGAGCAGTTGAGGTCTGACAGTGTCAGCTACATGAGCTACATGTAACATTGCATTTTATCAATAACTTCTTTGCTATTATTCACTGCTTAGATATCTCTCTTGATTTGACCATTATTAACAAGGTTCAGAACTCCGGTAACAAATACACTATGGAGATAATATCCAATAAGTTACGTTTTAAGCAAAAATAAAAGCAAAATTCAGAGAAATGACCATGACTATCTAGTTGCAGTAGACTTCAACGACAAGGGGCATAACATCTCTGCCCTGCGCTTTTGTGAGATCAAGCAGGTTGATATGTATCTTGCTGTGCACATTCATATGGGACCACTCCGCCTCTGGCCATCCTACCTTGATGTCCAGTTGCCAGTCATCTAGATCAACCAGTTGACTACAGTTCTGCTCCTGGGCACACAAAAACCAGAAAAGAGTCAAATAAGAAAAAGGTTGGCTAGACTGGTCTTGCCATACCCTTGTACTAATTTCATCAGTACAGAGGTTCTGTAACAGCCACATTGAGAAACATTTAGTAGATGTGGGTGTATGAGGCTACAGTGTATGAATACATCATCATGAATAAATCATTTCTATTGTCATCACTGGATACCCTAGATTCTTAGATTTGAATTCGTATGCATTTCATACACTTACAACTCCTGTTTTAGCAAAGCAAAGATGCAACTCATGGATGACTTTTATTTCATGTCCATGTACCTCAAAGTCCATGGCTAACAGGTTAATGCAATTGGGATGATGTTGTGCCATGATCCTGCTCACGGGCATGCCATCCAAAAAGATCTCGACCACAGCACACTCGCGTGGCTCACCAGGTAAGTCCTGAGGGACAGTGAAGCACAAGAGGACAGCATGACACCAACCTACTGTATATGGGTGAAAGAATGTTTTTGTGTTCCTATGTTTTAGTAGGAAAGGTTAAAATTTGAAAATAGACTCACAACTTAAATAGTTAAATTAGAAACCAAGCACAATTTACATGAACCCACTGTATATAAACTACACTCCCCGGCCACTTTATTAGGTACACCTGCCCAAATGATCATTGAATTTTTGATCAGCCAATCACATGGTAACTTGATACGTTTAGGAATGTACACATAGTAAACACGATCTGCTGCAGTTCATACCAAGTATCAGAATGGGGGGAAATATTGATTTTAAGGGGAACTCTGAAATCAGGTGACAGTTCTGTTGCATACAAATGTCCCATTTCAGATTTAAATATTTAGTGGCAGAGGGTGCAATTGATCAGGTCTGAGTTAATTAGGTAATGATATTTACAATTGTGATTGATATTGCTTAATAATTGAAATTGAGTACTGCTTTTCGGCCTTGCCATTTAGACCTACTTATTGAATGGACAATGAATAAAAAACACAGGTGGAAAGGCTACGCCATTCACCTGACGGAAATAATGATGAACAACACACTAACCCAGCCAAAATCGTATGAATAATAAGTAGACATTTTGTTTATAATATTTACCAGCCAAAATCTCACACATTTTAAGTAGCCATGCACTCATTTTGTTGATACAATTTAGTTCAGATGTATCAAAAGGGGCAAAAGGGGGTTCAATACAGTACTAACAAGGTGTACCTAACAAAGCAGTCGGTGAGTGTTTATAGACTGATGCAGATACATATACATGTACTGTATGTGTTAATACCAATGTAATAATTTGTCTGTATATTACCATAATGTCAACATCAACGCTTCTGCCAACCAGTAACTCCTTCATCAATGCCACAGCATCGAGGTGCCAATCCTTCCCCACCTACACAAAGACCAGACCACACAGTCACATATTGTGTCAATGACATTTTTTTGGCTCAGACATCAGGGGGTACAGGCACAGTTAATGCCCATGAATTAATTAGTAATCGGAAATTAATATATTGAAATGAATATGCTTCTTAAATAATCCACTAAAACAAAAACAGAAAATCAGTTAACCCATACAATTGTTGCACCATTAACGCCATTGACCCATTTATGGAACATCCAAAGCAATTATCCAACGGCGGCTCTGCAAGAATTTGCTGGCATGAGAAAATACCAATGATAATACAACACTAGATGTTGTGTTGACTAATCCCGTGTAATGGAACGAATACATCAATTTGAGCATTCTAAATCACCAGACATAACATTCCATTGATTTTCAATGGGGTTTAATTTCTGGCAAATTAGAATGCCCATACCAACAAAGCACCAAAACGTGGTATGGAAATCTATGGGGTATAATGACGCAGTCAGGTCAGGTCTTACCCATGATTACGGTTTTGAGTAATGAACCAGGCTGGGAGTTTTTAAAAGCCTCAGGAATCTTTTGCAGGTGTTAAGAGATCATTTGTTGATTCAGATGATTAGGTGAATAGCTCGTCTAGAGAACCTTTTTAATAATGTGCTAATTTTTTGAGCGTGTAATTTTGGGTTTTCATGAGCTGTATGCCAAAATCATCAGTATTAACATAATAAAAGATCTGAAAAAAATCAGTTGGTGTGCAATGAATCTAAAATATATGAAAGTTTCCTTTTTATCATTACATTATGGAAATAATGAACTTAATCACATTATGCTATTTTTTTAAGAAGATATACTGTATATATATATATATATCTATGAGGACGGAGACACAAACACATACCGGTTTCCCTCTGCCTAATCGTAGGGGGACACATAGCTGTGCCACGTCCTCACATACCACCATGGGGTACACGTGACACACTGGGATGTTCTCAGCAAGGCCCACATCCACATACTGCACCTGTGAAAAAAACAGCACCATATTTAGGAAATAATTACACCATACACTGCCACACTACTGTACTTAGCAGAGTGAAGTTCTAGAAAGCACAGTGTTTTTTTTCTCTTTTTATTATTGTTCAACCTAACTGAATGGGCTCTGCGCACGCACACACACCTTCACTTGGCCTCCGCTGAGCTCCACAACACGGCCGCGGTGCCACAGCATGTCCGTGCCCTTGACGATACAGCCCTTGACATTGCGCCAGTTGTGGTGGTCGAGCACTGGGGTGGTCTTGATGTGCTGTTGCAGCCGCTTCTTCAGACGCTCCAACTCTGTCTCTACACGCGCACGCACGCACGCACGCACACACGTACACACCAAAACAGGCATATGCACCAAACAATATACGCACAAGGAACACCCAGTAATATTTTCAGAAAATTTTGAGAAGTACGTCAAGATTTATTTAGTTGGCGTGGTATGATAATTTACCCAAACACAAAAACATGTTAACAACTACTACTGCATGGACACACACACACACACACACACACACACACACACACACACACACACACACACACACACACACACACACACCAGGGGTGATAGTGAAAAAAAAATCCTGAGCCTGAACTTTTCCCCCTGCTCTAACGACAACGACAAGATACTGCATAGTGACGTAAGGTAGGCCTATTTTGATACATTATTCAAACATTTAATAGCCTGTGTATGACCATTATTCAAGCCTGATAGTAGAAGAAAACCCTGCACCTGTAACACTTTCTGAGATAAGAATAACCTAATGGCTAATTATTATCAATGTTTTTATTTTTGCAAACTCTGTCAAGCCTGAAATCAGGCATGGAGCCTGAATACTATCAGCCCTGCACACACACACACACACACACACACACACACACACACACACACACACACACACACACACACGCACACACACACACCTGCTTGTGAGGTCATGCTATAAATGACCCCGTCGTCTCCGATTGCCGTGATGGTGAGGCAGGTCATGCCAAGATGCTCTGGTGGCTGTGGGGGAGGGTAGTCTTCAGTGCTCGGGGCCACCTCTGCAGTGTGATCAACAGGGTGTGTGTCCTCCTCCTCCTCCTCCTCCTCTTCCTCTTCTTGGGAGAGGTCCCGGGACCCCTTGCGATTGTCCTCACGTGCTGTGGGAGCCTCGACTGCCTTTGCCTCGACAAACTCCTGAACACTCGCCTCTCTTTGGAATCCAGACCTACGGCAACAAACATTGAACACATATACTAAATGTTAATACAAAATAAGAGATAAGAAATAGCTATCCTTGCAGAAGAGGCCGATGAAAACCAATTGATTTCAGACACACACACACACACAGAGACACACACACACACACCTGTACTTGCGTTCTGGTAGTGCCAAACCTTCACTGATGAGGAAGTCGGCCATGCTGACATTCTGCCCTGCCCGATTAGGGCACAGCAGAGATACTCCCACTGGACTGGCAGGAGGCTGCTCCTGCATACACAGAAAACAGTAGCTTAGTGCAGTGTTTCCCAACCAGGGGTACGTGTACCACTAGGGGGTACTTGGAAAAAAAAAATATTTTAACAAATATGTGGAGCTTAGTTACATTGGGATGGAGAAAGCGATATAGAACTTGACTTAGGGGGTACTCATGGCACAACGAAAAGGCTTGGGGGTACACAAGACAAAAAAGGTTGGGAAACACTGGCTTAGTGGTCTCCAAATGGCGGCCCATGGGCCAGATCCGGCCCGGGCATGACAAACATTTGGCCCGCTATGAAGTTGGAACAAATGAAAACATGTGATATTTGAAGCTATACGGTCGGGCAATGTGTTTGGCCCTCAAGCTCATTTGCGCTACATAATTTGGCTCTTGAAGGAAAATACCACTGCAGTAGCTTATTGCATTCCATTCCCCGAGTTGAACGCTTCACTGTTGCTTGAAAAAAAAAAAAAAACCCTAATAAACACAACAACCTTACCATATCATCACATATGGTCTTTTGTAATATATTATTACATGGCTACTGATATTCTGGTAACAGCAAGTTCATAATAATCATTTCTTTTAAGACATATGGTAACACTTTACTTAAAGCCAACGTTATAAGCGCATTTATAACAAATTATAACGCACATTATAATTACTTACAACGTAGTAGGACTACACTCATAATGCTTCATGATGCTTTATATTAACAGTTATGAATAACTATGAATCTAGCTTATAATGCTTTATAAATCCAAGGGTGTCGTGAGTGCTCATGACTGGCTATAAACTACAGGCTGCCTGATGGGGCTGATAGTACATTATCAATTCAATTCTTTATTTACATCAGACTCAAAGTACATGGCCCATATCAAGACTACAGTCAAAACATTACATAGAGAAGTTAAGAAAAATAAGAAATAAAATAAGAAAATAAAATAAAATAAAATGAAAGATGGGAACACACCTATCAAACAAATAGGCACTCTCTCCAGTGTCGCCTAAGCTTGGAGGAGAACCTCACAGAACACTTTACTGGACTCACTAGGGTTATGAGTATCTATACCCCTCTATGCACAGACCTGGATGATAAACTGTCATAAGGGCTCATACGATGCTATAATGTTTCATGTGAGATCATGGGTCGTCAATGTGTGCTCTAAGTAAAGTGAAGTTCATATGGATGCATCTATAATGCACTGTATAATGCACATCTATAATGCATCATAATGTACTGTAAGCCCCATCAGGCAGCCTGTAGTTTATATCCAGTCATGAGCACTCATAATACCCTTGGATGTATAAAGTATTATAAGCTAGATTCATGGTTATTCATTACTGTTAACATAAAACATCATGAAACATCATGGGTGTAGTCGTAATGTGTTGTAAGTAATTATAATGTGCATTATAATTTGTTATAAATGCGCTCATAATGCGCTATAGATATGGGCTTCATAGAAAGTGTTACCAGACATATTATACTGATATTGTCTGCTTTACTGTATTAACACAGACCACACACACACACACAACACAACACAACACAACACACACCTTGACGGTCATCTGAGCCGTTGCTCCGGTCAGGTAAAAGGAGATCAGGTCACAAGATGTTGCTGTCCATTTAGACCCCCCAGCTGGTCTGTACAGGTACAAGAAATTAGACAGGAGGCCGCGGGGTGTCTCTACCCTGCCAATTCTGAATTCTGCTCTCTACAAATTCATTTGTGTTCCTTCTTAAAAACCCTCCACTGTAGCTCAGTTGAAAACAATTATGAAAAGAAAAGTCAAAAGCCAAAATTCCACCACAGCAATGTGAAAGACTCTTTGCCAGTTTCCGCTAACCTTATTCCGCTGAGACAACATTCGAGTACCAAGGAGCCAATCATCTGTGGGGGGAGGGGCCTTAAATTGTCTACGGGCACTGGAATCCTGGTCCCATAGTCACAGCACAGAACCTACAGACAAAGCAATAAAAACATCAGATGGCAGCAGACGATTTAATAAGGTAGAGAAGACGCGCTCACACTATCGCCTAAATAGGCTACTTAACAATTCTTAACTGGGTGCTGAATCCCACAAAAACTTGAATGAATAAATGAAGCAAAGGACAGCACTCTTCAGATTTCTTCTTTGTTTATTCGCCCACGAACGTTTCGGGCAGAGCCCTTCTTACGCTGAAGAAGGGCTCTGCCCGAAACGTTCGTGGGCGAATAGCAGACGTTTTAATCCCAGGCAAAGTGCAAATGACATCCCTCCATTCTTCAGAAAACAACCCTCCAATCGTATAATAATATAACAAAAAGGCACAGTGCATGCTTTAAACAGACCTCGACCAACTTGCTGGAGAGGATGCTGGATATTTTCCCTCGCTCCCAGACTCCTTGGACGAGGGCGGCACAAAACATTTCCACCTGGCTCAGTGACAGATAGGGGTTTGCAAAATGAGAAATCATAAAATGTTTCAATACATTATTCTGAACGCTTCCATCAGATTTGCAAAAGTGTATATTCTGTATTTGTGTGTTTTGCGCAATTTCAAAACAGCTTTTTAACCATTTAGTGCTAAATGAAAGGCTGGTTGCTAGGCCTGTGTGATAAGTGATAACTGATAAGTGATTACTCTCATCAAAAAACATAAGTGCATCGTTACTCTTAAATGATCAACAGTAGCCGGCAGCATGCTCAGTTGCGTTGCAAAGCCTGTCAATTATTTAACATCTGACTATTTAATGAAGCAGTATTAAATTGTAGGCCTATTGGATTAACAAAAAACCTTGAGGGGTCTGATTCGGACCATTTTATCTGCCAAAATCTGACCAGGTAAGACTGGGCTGTGATACAGACACTGTACTTTCATGATCGTTGGCCGATTGATCGGAGCATCTCTACTTAACATATTCAATACAAAATATTGCAGTGATAAGAGTTCATGATTTTCTTTTCATCGCCAAGTATCAAAGAAGAGAAGCTTTCTCAAGCAGTCAGTCACATGAAGCAGTCAGTGATAGCCAGTGATGCAGACAGTGATGCATTTCGTAAACAGGAGATGAACCCCTTGTGTAATGTGCCACCTTTCTTAAAAAACCTGCTCACAAAGACTATCCTTTCATCATTACTTGGGTATCACACATATTGAAATATTTGGGAGGTTTTCCCACCATTTTCAGCATTATATACAGTCAGTATTCTATCAAAAAATTATATAAAAATTGATAAAATTACAATAAAATAGATTTGGTCTTAAAAAGCATAATGTAACGTCATTGACCCACCTCCCAATCAACAGACACTGGGGATTTGGTGGCAAACTGTTGCTTAAGACGCTCCTGAATCCTAGAACATGATTGGCGAAACAGTGAAAAGTCAGTCAGTGACAATGAAAAAAGGAACAAAGGAATAAAACAATAACAATAAAAAAGCACAGGCGCTAAGCGTCAGCAGCCTAAGCCTCTGACCACGTAACTTATCTGCAACATAACTTTAAAGTTGCATAAACTATTATCAGAGTGATTGTATGGATATGACGAGAGAGTTTACTCGCGACTTTTCCTAGTGGCACTGCTCTCTAGGGGCGCCAGCGGAGGAGTGCAGACTCCATTCAGAATAAATGGGCTACACTTGCTCGACAGTGCCCCTGGGTGAACTGCAGGCATGGGTCGAATAGCGAGTGGGGCAGCTGTTTGTAGACCGGCTCAGTGCAATTATTTTGAGGACTAAAAATCCATACCTCTTCAGCTGGCGATCATACTGCAGGAGCTGCACAAAGATGCTGGCTGGAGAGGTGACCTGGCAGACCCTGACTTTAATGTCCTTCTGATTCACAGGGACTGTAATGGATGGAGTCAGCTGGATGCTGTCTCCGTCTCCCGAGCCAGGAGGTTTGCACTCTTCCTCAACAGCCAGGAGAGGGGGGTCCCATGACGGCACCTCTGGGGCCACCGAGGACAGGTGCTTTGGACTGCGCAAATGTGAAGCCATGATCTTAGTGAGTGGAAGTATGAAGGACTGTATTGTGCTGTCCTTCAGGCTGTTCTTTCAATCTCATGAGAGTGCTTCATTTCCTTCGATTTCTTTGGTTCATATTAGCAGACCAGCCTAAAAATATTGTGGTCGTCAGAGATTTTTTTTACCCTAATTTTTCTGTTGTATTTTTCTTACCAAACTACAAAGCTATAACAGTATGAAATGCTTCATCCAATACTACTTGTAATGCCACAGCTCTGCCAAACCTCTCACACCTCTCAAAGCTCTGTATACGGTACACTGCACAGGTTACGTGGCAATTCTACAATTCATTTCAAACACACTTTCATGACAGGCCCTATAAAAAACTATAGGCGATATAAAAACGAAGGGCACTATAAAAACAAATTATTATTGTTGTTATTATTATTTTACTTGTTTTTTCTTATTATTAGGGGCCAAGCAGCGAAGCTGGCGAAGGCCCCTATAGTGTTAGCTGGTATTCTTACGATTATTAGGGGCCAAGCAGCGAAGCTGGCGAAGGCCCCTTGAGTGTTTCTAGTTCAGGGGTACTCAATTAAAAGTCCCCGAGAGCCAGTTTTTCTAAATTCCTCCCAATAAAGGGCCGGACCGGGCCTTTTTTTTAATGACATAATTATCTGTTAGCCTATATTTGCAGACTACATTCATAAATATTTATTTCTTAGTGAGAAAACCAATAACCCTGAAGATAACACTTTTCAAACAAATGTTGCTTATTATGACTTTGTTTATGCAGCTCTCACATGCATAATGAGAATCAGATGCAATAATGGACCCAACAAAGAGGACACATAGATAGGAGAACACCAGGTTTTGTCAACAAGAAAATGGCAGATTTGATGCAATGTTGACTAAATACAAAAGCCAATAATACATTGTCAAGTGGCTCATAACTTTGTTTGCAGTTTTATGAGGGTCTTAGCATTCCAGACGAACTATTTGGGGACTGTTTAAAAGTGTGAAAAGTTTATTAAGCAATTCGTTTTTAATAGGCTACCAATATTTAGCTGCCAGCAGAGCTCAAACACAGTTTGCCTTCATTTGTGTTAGCAACTAGCTACAGCTACTGCTAAACCAATTCGAAGTCCTAACACACTGTTTGCAATCAAATGTGGACCATTACTTTCAAAAAAGAGGCATAGAGAACTTTGTGAATAATTTAATTACAGGCTCTGACACAGTCCTTCCCTTGTAGTCTACCTCACAACCTCTAATGCCACCGTCGTTGGTGCTTCTGTCCAGAGCCTGCAGTGACTGACAAACAGGGAGAGAAACTGCCTGAGGGGGCGGGGCACGGCACGCTTCTTCATAGCGTCTGTGGCGCGATTTCAAAATAAGAGCCGACAGCGCGATCGGACCAAAAAAAACAATTTTACAATTTTTCAAAATTATTCGAGGGCCACAAATAGATGCCCCGCGGGCCACAAATGGCCCGCGGGCCGCTATTTGAGTATGGGGGTTCTAGGTTTTCTTCTCTATTATTATTCTTCAACATCTTTCCTCTCCCTTAGCAAGTCTATGGCAGCCCATAGAACCGTACATAGGAAAATGCTGTAAATTGGCACACACATTCGGGCCCGGCTCAGCATTACCCACAGCAATTTATAGGTCCCCAGCCCCAACACTCTAGCGCCACCAGCAGGTCAAAGTTGCAGGTACATTTCTGCTTGTAACTTTTGAACCGCTGGGCCAATTTTCATAAACTTGGTATCCCTGGAATCCTTGGGCCAAGACGAATCCAACGCACCCTATGACGTCATTTTCCGCCAGGATAGTTTTCCCGCCATTTTGAATTTTATGAAATTCAATAAAAATGCTATTTCTCCCACAATTTCTGACCAATTCGCCCGAAACTCGGTATATAGTATCTCTGGACTGAGTCCAATATGGGGTCTCAAGGAATATTGGATATCTTATATCGTTTAGCCGTGACAGCAAATCAAAATTGACGTAAAAGTGGCAAAACAGGAACTGAGGTCATATCTCAGCAACCGTTTGTCGAATTAGGCTAGGATTTTGTACACAAATAGCAGTCCATCCCATGACCTACCACAAAAAAAATCAGATCCATAGCTCAAACTCTGTAGCGCCACCAACAGGTCAAAATTATAGCTACCTTTTTGCCTGTAGCTTTTACACCATATGCCGAATTTCAAAAATAATACTATCACTAGAATCCTTGGGTCAAGCCAAATCCAGCGCACTATATGACTTCATGTCAACCGGAAGAAAAAAATCCGCCATTTTGAATTTTGTGAAATTCAATAAAAATGCTACTTGTCCCACAATTTTGGTCAGAATGCCCTGCAAAAAGGTACACTTAATATTGGGACTGATATGCTCTAGGATATTCAAAGAATTTTTGACACCTCTTATCGTTTGCTGGTGACAGCCAATCAAAATTGTTATAAAGGTGGCAAAACAGGAAGTGAGGTCATATCTACGCAACCGTTAGTCAGATTCTGTTTGGATTTTTTACACACATACTAGTCCATCCCATGACCTCCCACAAAAAAAATCCAGATCCCCAGCTCAACCTCTCTAGCGCCACCAACAGGTAGCAGGAATTGAGGTCCTATCTCGGCAGCCCTTTAACGGATTCAAACTAAACTTGGTTCACGTGATCACACTCCCCTCCAAGCAATGCACACCAACATTGGCGAGATTTTGGCCAAAGGGGGCGCTGCAGTTCCTTCTGTTGCCGTGGCGACTTTGGCAAGTTTACTGCTTGGCCCCGCATTGCTGCTTGCAGCTATATTTATGTCACCTTTCCTCTCCTTAGCAAGTCTATGGCAGCCCATAGAACCGTAGGTAGGAAAATGCTGTAAATTGGCACACACATTCGGGGCAGACTCAGCATCACCCACAGCGATTAATAGGTCCCCAGTCCCAACACTCTAGCGCCACCAGCAGGTCAAAGTTGCAGGTACATTTCTGCTTGTAACTTTTGAACCGCTGGGCCAATTTTCAAAAACTTGGTATCCCTGGAATCCTTGGGCCAAGACAAATCCAACACACCCTATGACGTCATTTTCCGCCAGGATAGTTTTCCCGCCATTTTGAATTTTGTAAAATTCAATAAAAATGCTATTTTTCCCGCAATTTTTGACCAATTCGCCCGAAACTTGGTATATAGTATCTCTGGACTGAGCTACACATGGGGTCTCAAGGAATATTGGATATCTTATATCGTTTTGCCGTGACAGCCAATCAAAATTGTCGTAAAAGTGGTGAAACAGGAAGTGAGGTCATATCTCAGCAACCGTTTGTTGAATTAGGTTGGGTTTTTTTACACACATAGATGTCCATCTTATGACCTACTGAAAAAAGATTCAGATCCCCAGCTCAAACTCTGTAGTGCCACCAGCAGGTCAGAATTTTAGCAACATTTTGGCCTGTAGCTTTTAAACCATATGCACGATGTAAAATATATTATCATCACTAGAATCCTTGGGCCAAGCCGAATCCAACGCACTATATGACGTTATGTCAACGCAGAAGGGAAATTCCGCCATTTTGAATTTTGTAAAATTCACTGTAAGTCTATGGTAGCCCATAGAACCATACATAGAAAAATGCTGTAAATTGGCACACATATTTGAGGCAGCATCAACATTACCCACAGCGAGTTGTAGGTCCCCAGCCCCAATACTCTAGCGCCACCAGCAGGTGAAAGTCGCAGGTACATTTCTGCTTGTAACTTTTGAACCACTAGGCCAATTTTCATAAACCTGGTAAACCTGGAATCCTTGGGCCAAGACAAATCCAACGCACCATATGACGTCATTTTCTGCCTGCATAGTTTTCCCGCCATTTTGAATTTTGTAAAATTCAATAAAAATGCAATTTTTCCCGCAATTTTTGACCATTTCGCCCGAAATTCGGTATATTGTATCTCTGCATTGACGTTTGTATGGGGTCTCAAGGAATATTAGATATCTCTCATCGTTTAGCCGTGACAGTCAATCAAAATTGTTGTAAAAGTGGCAAAACAGGAAGTGAGGTCATATCTCAGCAACCCTTTGTCGGTTTCGGCTAGGATTTTTTACACATATAGATGTCCATCCTATGACCTACTGAAAAAAAATTCAGACCCCCAGCTCAAACTCTGTAGCGCCACCAACAGGTCAAAATTTTAGCTACATTTTTGCCTGTAGCTTTTAAACCATGTGCACAATGTAAAATATATTATTATCACTAGAATCCTTGGGCCAAGCCGAATCCAACGCACTATATAACGTTATGTAAACACAGAAAGGAAATTCCGCCATTTTGAATTTTGTAAAATTCAATAAAATGCTACTTGTCACACAATTTTTGTCAGAATGACCAGCAAAAAGGTACACATCATCTTCAGACTGATAGGCATTAGGGTATCCAAAGAATGCTTGATACCTCTTATCGTTTGGAGGTGACAGCCAATCAAAATTGTCGTAAAAGTGGCAAAACAGGAAGTGAGGTCATATTTCAGCAGTTTGTCAGATTCTTTTAGCTATTTTTTGCACACATACTAGTCAATCCCATGACCTCCCACAAAAAAAAATCCAGATTCCCAGCTCAAACTCTCTAGCGCCACCAACAGGTAACAGGAAGTGAGCTTATATTTGTCAGCCCTTTAAGGGATTCAAAATAAACTTGGTTCATGTGAGCACACTCCCCTCCAAGGAATGCACACCAACATTGGCGAGATTTGGGCCAAAGGGGGCACTGCAGTTCCTTCTGTTGCCGTGGCGACTTTGGCAAGTTTACTGCTTGGCCCCGCATTGCTGCTTGCAGCTATATTTTCTTATTATTATTTATTGCAGAACCTTTGCCCAAGACAAATTTCCTGCGGGACAAATGAAAATAATCTTGAATCTTGCATCTTGACTCATCTTCACTGAACATTTACCTTTTGGCCAGTCCCTCAGTGATCAGAATGTGTGCAATACTCTTGGATTCCGTCTTGCTGTCCCCCTCAAACAGGCAGAGTGGTAGAGGCCCATATGCGGATGTGAACTCTATGTGCAAAAAATATACAACATACAGAATACATTACTATGACACTACAACTTGACAACTGAATCAGTTTAAGGGGTTTTAACTAACCTAGTGTAAGGGGTGTACTGTATGTAAATCGAATGCATATAGGGTTCAAATCTACCATTGAGCAATCCTTCCATTACATTTTTTCGCTAACAGGCTTTTCACTTGCATGAAATCTCTTCTACGAAAGCAGCCTTCACTTTAATCAGTGCTTAAGTTTGATACAAATCGTGCACAGGCATAAAATTACACAGCTATGCTTTTTTTCTCCATACATACCCATGCATAAGGGTAGGTCCCATTCTCACCAACCATTGCACAGGACCTAACCTGTCTCAAATCATGAACTTTTGCACTTCGGGCACTATGTTTCAGTGTGTAGGGCGCTCACACAGAACATTTCGGTTGAGCCAGGGCCCTGAAAGCGCCTGGATGATCCCCTAACAAGGACGAAAAACGCAGTGCTTGAACGATGGACACTGCGCGCACTAAACGGTCGCCATGTTGACAATGAAACTGAAGAAACGTGACGTTCAATTCAGTAGAAGAGTTTGGTCAACAGTCTCACCTAATTCTGTAAGTAATGTTGCTGAGACACCAACTTTTCAAACAGGGTTTTCGCTATATTAATTTCACTTCGGCGGGCCGCCGCACTTACACTGTGTCCCGCCACACCTCGGAAAAATTTGAGCCCTGTGTCAGGGTTCTAGCTAGCGCAAACTTGCGTTACGGCCCGTTACGCTAGGATTTTTGACTGCTTATTTTAAATACAGCATAACAGCGTCCTGTCTGTATTGTTGGGGTGAAAGAAATGTAAACACAAGCACGAGACGCTGTGCAATGTAAACAGTAGCAAGACGATATTTCGGCGAGCTAATGCTATGCTCAGCTGTCACTTCCAGCGAAGGCACAGTGCATAGTGCTCAAACTTTTCCACAACACTATGCACTGAAGACCTCTGTGCACTAACCGTCAGTGCATTGACACAAGTGCGTGATTTGAGACATAGGGCTAATACAGTATCAGTACAAACTAACATTAGGAAAAGAAAACACACTCACTCTTCATCACGACTGTAACTGGTTTCCTGTCAGCCAAGTCTCTGAAGCGTTTGATGCTTGCATCACTCCAGTAATCTCCATTACTTTCTATATCAGCTAGACGGCACCACACAGCCTGGAATGCCAAGAGGGACAAGGGGTAAACACACTTACATTTACACAGTATAGTGCCTTCCTGACGGTTAGTGTCGTCTGGTTGTAAAAGCACAATGCATAGTATACTGGATGTATAGAGCATCAACGATCATGTTCATTCACAATATTTTGAGTATATCTTGAGCCAATTGAAGCCCAATGACACGTTTTGAAAAAGTATAATGTATTATTATTCACTTTGGGTCATAAAAGTTGCTAAAAACACGAGTGGAAACAGATACCCAAACGCAGGATATCTGCCGTAATACTGCAAAATTGCTTCAATCTGTGAGATAAAATAAATTAGCATGAACATATTGTGGCTGCAGCCATAAAGGCTGGCATGATTTTTCTTTTTGCACATTTCATGTTTGCACAAATAAAGATGTTTTATTTATATTTTGTACTTGAAAATATTGCACATTTTGTATGACGATTATGACTATTAAAATTATGTTTTATTATGGAGAAAGATTGTACATTGAATGTGGAATGCACTCAAACTCCCACGATGCATTGTAGATGATGATGTCACTTCCTCTTCAAAGTTAATGAATGAAGGCTACTACTAGCGTTGATGTTTTTGGCATGGAGAAAGGGTAGCGTTTGTTTTGAGCTCCCGCAACTTAACTTCAAGTGTATCTGAAGCACAAGGCTTCATCAAGTTTACTGTGAGCTGAAAGTTTGAAGTCAACATTTTCCTCTTGGTCTATAACCCGGCAAAGTGGTATGTTGTATTTTATTTTATCTACTATTTTTATAACATTGGAGTCTGTGTGTGTGTTTATGGATATATGAGTAATGTTGTTATGTGTTTGTCTGTGTTTGTGTCAGTTCTACGGTGTACAATAAAGAAACACATCAGTACGAGAACCTGGTCTTGGCGTTAATACCGAGGGGAGAAACACATATGAAACCCTAGGTACAATACTTGATAAACAAATATCAATCAGATACATGAATTAGTAAAAGTATGATGTAGTTTTGTACAGAACTACTAAGCATACTTTTTTTTTTTTTTTTTTTTTTTTACAAAGCAGCGTTTGCCCATTATGACGGTCATCTTTGACTGCTTGTCCCCAGCTGTCGGTCTGATTTTCAGCATGGCAGTAGACCTAGCATCGGAGTAGGACAAATCTTCAACACTCGCTGTTTTCGTGGGTTTCTCGCCTGTTTAAAACCCACCTCCTCAACCAATCATGGTAGGCAATTCTCTTAGTGTAATACAGTCTGTTGTGCTCTCTCGTCATTTCACTTTATTGAGGCTTAAAAGAAATGCTGAATTGTTACTTCCGCCAAGGAGGTACGTTTTTTCGGTCACGTTGGTTTGCTTGTTTGTCTGTCTGTCTGTCAGCTGGATAAAACAAAAAGTTATGAATGGATTTTGATAAAATTTTGTGGTGAAGTGACTAAGTCATTTTGGTGGTGATCCGGATCCCGATCCGGATTAAATTTTTAAACACCATTCACCATTGCGGGATAGGGCGAATTGTTAACTCCATGGCCTTGGCGGCGGTTCGCACTCTCTGAGTGCTTTCAGTTGAACCATTGTATTTGTACAATTAATAAAGCACATGCCAAATGATCCTCACCATGGCAGGCAGAGACAGGAACTCATCTTTGATGACCCTGAGATCGTTTACTGGTACCAGTTGTAAGCTGCCGATGTCCACAAACTGCACCTCTGCCATTTGTGTTCCATGGAAACCTGCAACTCCGGAACACACATGGGACATGTCCATCAACAAATCTAAAAATACAATCAAGGGGGCGCTGTGGCGCAGCGTGCTAAGCCCCCCACATTTGGGCTTGCATGCCCACGGGGACCCCGGTTCGAGTCCGGCCGGGGTCATTTCCCGATCCCACCCCGTCTCTCTGTCCCACTCGCTTCCTGTCAACATCTCAGACTGTCCTATCTAATAAAGGCATAAAAGCCCCTAAAAATATATATATAAAAATACAAACATAACTCTGCATGTGTTCATCATACATGCAATTTTCAAAATGTTTGTGTATGCACATGTACATGCATGCACGCAAATACAGATACCAGACCCTGCCGTGGCTCTTACTACACTGATAGGTCGGCAAACCTTCCCCATCTCTCTCTCTCCCCACAAGGTTCCTGTCATTCTCTCACTGCCCTGTCCCGAAATAAATAAAGTCATAAAAAGACAACAAAAATACAGACACACCTGTGATGCGTGCTCTGTACCACACGTCCTTCTCATATGGGGCCACGCATGCCTGCTCCAGCATGGGGCGAGCAAGCTGTAGACACACGTCCTCTGACTGTTCCTTGTACAAGGCCTGCAGCTTAGCAGTCAGGAGGGGGAACTCCATGTTCTCAGTCTGAAGACAAACAAAAGTGTTTTTTTTACATTACATTACACTTAGCTGACGTTTTTTTTTAATCCAAAGCGACTTAGTTGTTTAGGGACAGGGTATTAGTAACAGGCCCTAGAACAATGTGGGGTTAGGTGCCTTGCTCAAGGCCACTTCAGCCATGGATGAAGGTGCTGGTATTGGCAGGATTTGAACCTGCAACCTTCTGATCTCAATGCCAGCGCTGTAACCATTGACCCATGGTTTACTGGGTATCGGTTAAGACACGGCCCCTGTTATAATCAGAACGGCAAGGACAATGCAAAGACAAAGCTGAAATGTATCACTAACGGCTAATGTGTAATGTCCCAGGAGTGCAGTTCTATGGCAGTCATTTTTAGCCACTTTTACATCATTCTACTGATGTAACTTGGCACATTATGAGGCTACTTGCACGGCCCTTTGCGCATGTTTGCACGTGTGGTGAAAGGGGAACGCTCACCAGCTGAATGAAGAAGTCAGCGGGTGTGTTGATGTGTGAAACGATGGCGCAGAACTCCGTCTTCGGTTTGGGAGAGACAGGAGGGTAGTACTGCAACGGCTTACAGCTGGTAGCAGTAGCAGCCACCTCACAATAGAACCTATTCAAACACAACACACAGAATATACATTACAGCCGTGGTTCTCGACCTTTTTTTGAATGAACGTCCCCTGGAACTCATCATAAGCCTCCTAATGCCCCCTTTGACCTCTTCATTAGCCTATAAAACATCAAGCAATGTATGGATTGACAGGACTCAGGAGCAGACATCCGCTTTTGCATGCATGCAAGATCTGGCTACTATTAATGCCAAAGCTGTCTACACTTTGATAAGTCAAACGTTATGGATACATTTTGGTCTTGCCACAAGTGAGATAGTCTGGAGACCATGTATGCAATTTCTCGTAGGAAATGTGTGTCTTACAATTACAGATAGCTGTTTATTGGACGTTAAGAGTGCATCATTTGGCATATGTACTGTACGTAGCCAATAGTAAATCATGCCAGTTGCATTCAAACAAACCGTAAGCTTCCAATTGTCAAGTAGTAAAACGTTTGACCGGTAGTGTGTCCATTTATCGTCAACTTCGTGTGATGAGGCCCTACCGTGGCTCTATCGGTAGGGCACTCGTCTGCTACGTGGCTGAGCCGGGTTCGATTCCCGGCCCGGGTTCTTTGCCGAGCCCTCCCTGTCTCGCTCTCAAAAATGTTTCCTGTCTCTCTCTCAAACTGTCCTGTCACTAATAAAGTCTAAAAGACAAAACATTTTTTAACATTTAACATTTAGTGCAATGAGGCAGAGTGCATATTCCATATACCTGGCAAACTCCATATAGACCATGTGGTCTCTGAGCGAAGCAGGCATGCGGTTGTTGGCGTGGTCCATAGGGGACTTCTTCAGGTCCACCAGCAGCGTCTTCTTGTCTTCTCTGAACACCTGCATTCGGACAGCTGACGCATGCGTCACCGATCTGAACTCATTTATGCTTTCAATGCTCCAGCCCCTCATCTGCCAGCAATTGGGAGCACACACACACACACACACACACACACACACACACACACACACACACACACACACACACACACACACACACACACACACACACACACACACACACACACACACACACACACACACACACACACACACACAGAAGTTATCTACAACCGTGCATTTATAACACAAACACAAGAGGCTGACTGTTACGTGCTGGGAGTACTTACAGGCTGATGGGGTGGAGTTCAAATAATACCCATCATAAAGCTAAAAGTGTGCGGTTATAACATCTTGTTTGCTTCATTTCAAATCCATTGGGTTGATGTATAGTACCAAAAAGATAAAAATTAGCAAATGTCTAAATATGCATGGCTCTAATTGTATGTGTCAAACAGAAAGTCAGATATGTTGAATGTTGGACAACTTGAAAGTGTTTGCCTCCAAACAGTATACAGGAATCACAAAAATATGGTTTATGCCTCCGTCCACCAAAAATTATGGCATTACTGTAAAGGTGCACTGTGTAGGATGGTGGTCAGAGTAGGTATTGCAACTATGCTGCTCATTGAAACTGTGCTGTCTACTGTCATATTTTATCTTTTCATGAATATTAACAAAATGATGAACTTACTTAAATGTACGTATGTTTTGCAACTAAAAATGTATTTTTCTGGAAATTCAAAATGGCGGACAATGAAGAAGATCCCCCTTTTCATGTATGACAAGTGCAATTTTCCAAGTCATAATGAATACTTAGAATTTGATGGTGGTGGTAAATATTCCTCTAAATATGAATTCTGCAAAGAAACTGCTAAAAACATTAGACAGTGCACCTTTACAGTAACACAAAATTGCAGGAGACAAGGTGGTGGTCGGGGCAAAATCATAATACGTAATATAATGTCCTTGACCACCTGCATTTCGGGGACATAAGTTACTATCTTTCCTATGACTGGACAATCTATGGTAAATCGAGACTATGGGTATGACACGATAGACCATCTTACCTGGGCAGGCACAATCCCGTTGAGACAACAGCGAATCGCTTGTGGCGGCCATCGACCTAACTCTATTCGAGCAGCGTGATCAGGCTTCCTCAGAGACTCACTCAAGTGCTGCTGCGAATCACTGATAGATAGATAGATAGATAGATAGATAGATAGATAGATAGATAGATAGATAGATAGATAGATAGATAGATAGATAGATAGATAGATAGATAGATAGATAGATAGATAGATAGATAGATAGATAGATAGATAGATAGATTAGTTACATACATTCATAAAGCAAGTGGGAGGAATACGTTAGTACACCCTATAGAATTTCTTACATTTTAGTATAAATTGGTCATGAAATATGGTCTGATCTTCACTACAATCTCAAGCAGAAACATCGTCTACTTGCACTTATACCACCCAAACAATTGAATGCTATCATATATTTATTGGCCATAAGATGCAATATTCACAGGACAGCAGGGAATAAGTAAGTACACCCTTGCATTCAATAGGTAGTTGGCACTACTTTAGCTGCAATAACCTGAACCAGACATTTCCTGTAGTTGCAGATAGACAAAACAACAAGAACAAATATTGTACCTTTCCTCTTTCGTACAAACTACCGCACTTCAGCAGCCAGGGTTTGTTTGGAGTAAACAGGTTTCTTGAGGCATGCCATATCACTTGAATTGGGTTGAGAGATGTCATCTCAAATGTCAGGGCCTCGGCCGGCCTATTCCACAGTGTGTATTCCATTGTCCTGAAGGCATTCTAAACTTGATTTGCTTCTGAAATATGGATTGTTGTCCTGTGTCAGCATCCCAGTATCAGCACCCATCCATTTTGCACTTCAAATGTGTAACAGGCTACATCAGGATTTTTCTGTAAAAATGTCTCAATGAACTCTTGAGTTCATTGTTCCACTGATGGTATCAAACTGACAAGGGCCTAAGGCACCAAGCTAACCCCATGTGATGATGCTACTGCCACCCTACATTGAGTGCGTATACATGCAGTTCAGTAATCTCGAATATGATCAGGATATTAAGTATCCCGAATTTGCGTTTGAGCATATAAACACTTCAGCATCTTATTCGGGATACTGAGAAATCGGGATATGCTAGGTGGAGTATTCCGAAAGAAGCCGGGAAACTGACGCATGTACATAGGAATACAGGGGGTTCACATAGAACGCTGTTGCTGGTATTCAGGCTACACTCATTTGAAGAGAATTCTATAACAGCCAAGAATGTAGACTGGGATATAACGTTCTGTGCTCATATAAACACCTTATCCCGAATATGATCATAACCAGGATATGCCTCATATTCGGGATACTGAACTGCATATAAACGCACTCATTGTGTGTTCCCCCAAACAAATGCACTTTGTACAAATAATATACAGCAGCATTTTGGCAGCAAGAGCTTCCTCTGAGCTGTTATCTCATGAAGCCAATTCTTTTTCTTTTTTCTTTTTTTAATTATTTTGTCCGCAGTGTAGATATAGAATAGAGATGATGGCATGGTGCAGTGAATTCTGTAAATCCTCAGATGACATTCATTATGTCTGACCTTATTGAGGACTCTGTGCTTTGCTCTTGGAGCACTTTTTGCTGGGCGATCACAATGTGGGACAGAAGCAACACTGCTGAACACTTTGGAACCCATTTGTAAAGGTCTTGGAGAGATGTTTTTTTGCAAGTGTGCAATAGTCTTGTTTGTCTGAACTTCTCAAAATAATTTTGAAGGATCCTTAGCCAAGGGTGTACTTACTTAGTCCTCCCACTCTTCAGAGGGTTTAAATCTTATGGTCAATAAAATATGATACCATGCAATTGTTAGAGTGGTATTAGCTAAAGCAGACACTGTTCCTTATTGTAATTTTGGGGAAGATTGGTACACAATGTGAATGTGAAATGTGAAAAAAGGATTTTCTAACATTTCCCTCCCACTGATAGATATATCAACAGGATGTGGTGAAGAAGAAGAAGAAGAAGAAGAAGAAGAAGAAGAAGAAGAAGAAGAAGAAGAAGAAGAAGAAGAAGAAGAAGAAGAAGAAGAAGAAGAAGAAGAAGAAGAAGAAGAAGAAGAAGAAGAAGAAGAAGAAGAAAACGAATTAACACCTTGGAATTAAAAGGGCCTTCTGAAAGCCATGGTCAGTGAAAAAAACGTCGAGCTTGGCGACCTCTGTAGCTCTGCACTGTCTCACAGTCTCCATTGTGTCCGCAGTCCGACCCCGGTGCACATCAAGCACATCCACTCTGCTCCATCCACCATGTGAATTGTATGCGAACAGCAAGTCACCTACACAAGCACAACAATAAATCAGGGCTTTAGAGAGAATTCAGGGTGAGAGAGAGAGCTCACCATTCCAAAAGGTACAAATGACTGAATGTTTCAAAGTGCGTGAGTGACTTAAACATACTCAGAAGTTACTCTCTCACTTGCAACAAGGATATGGAACCCACCCATTTGGAATGAAAGTAAATGGAGCGAGTCAAGCGGAATCCTGTTTCCGTTTGACACATTCTCTGGATTTCAAAGATTTGTATGGGTGTTGGAAGACCACTAGTTTTCGGCAGGTAGCAAAAGTTACTTTAGGTTTTTTGCAAAAGTAGGTGGTAGACTACAAAGTGAGTCTCACATAGGTGATATTCATTGTGAGCAGAAGCTTAAAGCCAGGCATACACTGCAATATTTTCAGTCGTGGTTATTAAGCTCCTGCTCACACTGCACAAGGAAATTTCACGATTTAAAAGTTCATATCTCACGACTCACGTCCTCACAATATACGAGCCGACGGTCGGATGCGAGCAGAACGGTCCGACTGTGCGACACGACACACGAGTTTCCTGGGGCTGCAGAGGAGGGAACTTGCACACCTGAGGTGGAGATGAGGACGCGATCAAGTGCGAATCGCACGGCCCTATTAACTTGTTCATGTGTAGTGTCAAATCGGGTCGTAGCACTGCTTTAACTGTGCAATTTAGTCATGAGGCACGACCAGGATTTCAAACGGTTTCGATTTTCTTGCGACCCTGCGATTGCAGGATCGTAAGGCGAAATCGCTTGTCGTTACCCCATGTACACTGCACGATGCGAGACTCACGATTGACCTGCGATTGAGCAAGATATCTAGCCTGGTCCTGACCATCACATAATACTACCATTTCATTTCGTATTTATGGTCTGGCATTTGTTTGCTCTGAAGCGATTGTAGGAAGCAGGAAGTTTGCACTCAGTTATGGTTTGAAATTATTGGACACCTCTCACCCAATCGCTGGCAGTTACTCAACAACAACATAGCGCAGACCAATGGCTCTGGCGCAGATGTGTACGTCATTGTCACGAGTGTCCTCCCCCTTTCGCCCCCACGTGGTGGGCGTATTTGATTATTGGCTGTTTTCTGGGGGGGCGTTGCGATCAAAATTCTACTGCTCCAGACACTCCACAGAGAAGCACGGCCAGACTACAGTAGTGGAGCCAATCCTTTGGCGGAAGTACGTAGGATGGCTCGCGAGGCTACAAGATATCGGCCCGACTCCCAAAAAGTCGTGCGAGTGCCAAATCGGGGCAAAAGTCGCACAGTGTAAGCCCGGCTTTAGTCAGGCAGCCAGCCCTACCACGGCCACTACTGCTGAAGTGGCTGAGCCCCTCTTGTGCAGTCCAAATAATTAATTAATAAGTATTTTTGCACACACACAACTAACAAATTGCTTGAAAAGTTAAGTCGACAATCACACCATTGGTTATCATTTATTTTGAGATGTAATCCACAAGGAAAGGCTACATGGATCTGAAGATAGGTCTGATCTATTCTATTGACCTTAAGATCAAAAGAAGTTTGATAAAGCTTGACCATGTCCGCTCACCTTTGGTGATGGTGTCCTCAGGAGAGAAAAGGCCTTTGTTCCCAAAGCAGAAGGAGTTGATCACCCGGCGTAACTGGTCTGCCCTGCCTTCCTCCGACACGTAGCGGACATAGAAGTGACCTGGATTGACCACATGACTGACAACAACCCAAAAAAGACGCACTAGAAAAACAATGATAAACATGGTCAAAATGCTGTATCTTTGAAAAGATAATATCCTGAACAATTTTAGTCTGTTTAAAATCATTCACCTGGTCATTTTTTTTTGTAAACATTTTACCGTCTCAAAATCACCCAAATATTCAACTTAATATGTGACTGTGAAAATGTAAGATATGTCCAGAAAAAAATCCCTCCTTTTAGGATTTTTACATATACTGTATGTTGCACATATAAAAGGATATTCGGTCTATGCATGTGATGTATAAACAATTGTTGAATCATGACAGTATAAGAAAAAAAAAGGGTCGCAACCTGACTTTTTAAGGCTAATTGCGTGGCAACCCTGATTTTCTCCATTCTGTGCTTTTAAAATACACACAAAGACACCATTAAGTCTACAAATTCACATAAAACGTTGAACACCTTTGTCTTTACTGTCTGGATGCTTTTCCAAAATTGGAGGGCGACTCTTCTTCCTATCCTTCTGCTTAGGCATGGGGGACTGCTGTATAGGGTTGTGCTGTACAGGAGTTGGACACAACCCTAGGAATGCACATACAATGTAGAAAAACAGTACAATATTCAACATTGTATTGCATTGCATTGTAGTAACTGCTTATACCAGGGGTGAGGAACCCGTCTCTGAATCTCAGAAATTACAATTAACCCTATCCAGACTGGGGGCGCTAAAAGTGCCCAAACCAGCTTCGATGTTGTAAAATTCCTTAACGACTTACGCTATGACTACGAAACTTGGGACTTTTCCTAAAATTTAGTTGGCTACAATTTAGTGCCAAAAGATTAAGTTTATCATTTTTTGACGTTGTCTGTCATGGCAATGGTTTTCTGACAGGTATGTCCGACCAAAAATCACTTATACAAGTATCCTCAGTGTACCTTCACATACTATTTATAGTATAGTTATTCCATAACATTTGCACAACTTAAACTAATCTAATGTCAGCTTCATTAATTATAATTAATTTGTGCTAATTTGATGGCGTCATCACATTTATAATCAAATGGCGAACTTTATCTATACCATTGCACATTTCACCTCAAGTTCATTGATTCTTTTTATTTCTCATTGCTTATGAGTGTTATGTATATCATGCCCTGCAAATTTGCTGATATATCCTCTTGCAGAGGACTTACTGCTTGGTGCATTGTTTTAAGAAACTGAAGCCACTTTGCATATCTATGACGCCATTTTGTGACATAATTTTTCATATTTTATGAAATATGAATAGGTATTTCCTTTAGCATCAGAGTACCTTGTGAACATTTAAGTGGTCTGAAGCACAAAATAGCCCTCGAATTAAAAAGGTTCCCCACCCCTGGCTTATACTGTATAAACATCAGATGTTACCACATTTCCTTCCATTTCCATACCTACTGAGCTGTCCTCAATAATTTCCTCAATTATGACATTGGGACCAGAGTTCGACCGAGTATTTGGAAGCCCCCGGTACCCCTGCACCAAATCAGAGGTAGGGAGCGAAGAGGCCGTCTTTGGACCAGACGAGTTACTTTGAGAATCCGCTGGACTTTTGGAAGACCTTCTTGATATTCTCTCTGCACTCTCCATTGGCGCACTGCAGAGAAACAGAAATGCATCTCTCTAGAGATTTAGCAGGTTTAACATTTCAGAGAATATATACAATTGAGTGCTTTTTTTTTTTTAAGAGAGGCTGCCATCACTCAGTGGACACATTGGCTTGGGCACAATGGCACAGTAAAAAAAAAATTAACCATTTTCATTGGAGCAAATTTCATTTGTTCATGTACGTATTATGGGTGGGCGATATCTCAATATTTCCAATATGAGTCAATGACATTTTTTGGGCTCAGACATCAGGTGGTACTAGTGATAATTGGTAGTATTAGTAATTGGTCATTAATATACTGCAATGAGTATGTGTCTTAGATAATGCACTAAAAAAAACATTTAAAGGGACACTGTGTGAGATTTTTAGTTGTCCATTTCCAGAATTCATGCTGCCCATTCACTAATGTTACCTTTTTCATGAATACTTACCATCACCATCAAATTCTAACTATTCATTATGACTGGAAAAATTGCACTTTTCATACATGAAAAGGGGGATCTTCTCCATGGTCCGCCATTTTGAATTTCCAAAAATAGCCATTTTTAGCTGCAAAAATGACTCTACTTGGATCATACTAGGAAATATTTGTTTATTACTTAGTAAACTTCCATGTGAAGATCAAATTTGGCAATAGAAAGTGAAAGTGAAAGCCCATTGGGAAACGCCAACTCCCATTGTCATTGTGACACAGCACTCCACAGCACACAAGTGAACACTGCACACTGCACACAACGAAATTGCATTTATGCCTCACCCGTGCAGGGGGGCAGCCCTCAGTGGCGCCCCATGGGGAGCAGTGCGGTGGGACGGTACCATGCTCAGGGTACCTCAGTCATGGAGGAGGATGGAGGAGAGCACTGGTTGATTACTCCCCCCACCAACCTGGCGGGTCGGGAGTCGAACCGGCAACCTCTGGGATGCAAGTCTGACACCCTAACCGCTCACCCATGACTGCCCTTAGTTTCAATGAGCAGCATAGTTGCAGTACCTTTTTTGACCATTTCCTGCACAGTGCCCCTTTAATGCATACAACAGTGGCATTAGCTGTGGTTGCACCACCCTGACGTGTGCTACTACTAAAACGTCATAGACCCACATATCGAGGTGAAAAACCACCTTGAGATAGATTTCAATTGAACTTTCACCTTGATATAGAGCTCAATGTCACCAAAACCAAAGCATTAGTGGTAGGCTAGTCTAAAAACAGCAAAAAGCTGTACTGGGGTATACTCATGAACGGCCATCCGGGTACTTTGCTTTTAAATTTCCGTTACGCCCCTTTATGGGTGAAAACAAACCGAATGTCTCATTGACTTACATGCTACATCGGCTAGCCTAAATGAACACATTCCATGCTTCAGCCACGGCTGTTTGGCTATATTATTTGAACAGCCGGCAACACAACACGTTTTCGGCATGTTGCGCGTGAACAACGCTAGTCTACCGGTCCCTATCTTTCGTTTATTAAACCCCAACATCACCAATTGACTTGCATGGGTTGTTGTCCCCCACAAATGGGCGTAACGCACATGGAAAACGTCACGCCGTTCATGAGTATAATGAAGCGCGAAGGCAGTGTGGGCGGGATAAATGGTTGACTGTCAAATTGCCTCTGCACACAACGCCACGCAATAGTAGTAGAGTAGTAGAGTAACTTTATTGATCCCCAGGAGGAAATTCAAGTCCAGGGGGAAATTCAGGTAGGATGGAGCATACAAAGACATGAGTCTCACCTAGTACTGTTGCCCTGGGTGATGCTGAGACTCTGTTCCAGCTTCTCTTCGTCAAGACAGCAGCTGCAAGCACACAATATGCATTAAGTGTGTGTGTGTGTGTGTGTGTGTGTGTGTGTGTGTGAGAGAGAGAGAGCATATGTGTATGTGTGAGAGAGAGAGAGCATGCGTGTTGTTGGTACTCAAGAGTGTGCTATACTTTTACTGTAATGTACAATTATATGTACTGTATAAGGTCTTTGTGGAATTTTTGTATTTCTGTATTTATTTAAGATGACAGACACCTTAATTTCCTTCGGGATTACTAAAAGTACTCTACTCTAAGTATGATGTTTTTTGCATCACACTTTAGCATCACATTTATAACCGACCAATTTACATTATCATTATGAGTCATTTACTACCACAGATTCTTTAACAAAACAAAAAAAACCTAAATCCTAAAATCTCAATTTGAAAAATAAGGTAAATAAAAATGTGAAAATCTTACAAAAAAAAAACCCTTCTGGGGCGTGTGTTACGAAGAGGGGTTACTGCTATCAAGGTAACCTTAAGAGTAACTTGGTCAGGACTTAACTTCCTGATTGACCCATACTACAAAAGATGGATATGTTTGAACCGAGGTATGTTGCCGTGGCAAATTACTCTCCATCTCAAAAAACGAATCGTGGCAGGTTATGTTCAAGGATAACTTGGGTACCCAAGGGTAACCCAGGTACATGATACAAGGTGTATGTTTATGTGCATATGAACATGTTTGGGGACTTACCTGAGCCCTGAGCACTTGTTTAGACAGCTCAGATCAAACATCTGCATCTCAACAGGAGCAAGCAGAGCTTCTATGACCTAGATTACAAACAGATAATAAAAAACACCATCCCTGTAACGATACGACAACACCGAAAGCGACAAATATGCCGGAAGTACAGTACTTGACTTTGAATAGAAGAGCAGGCGGCAGGGCAAGAGGTGCAAAGCGACAAGGGTGACAAGAGAGAAGTTTAACTTCCGCAAACTTTATGGTAATAAACTATGGTAGATAGTACAGTGACAGCCACAGCAGACAATTGGAATGTCAGAACGTGTTGTACTGTTCTACTATGACACTTAAAGGATAACTTCAGTCCATTTCAACATGCAGTTGTTATGCTCACACTACCCTGGACTTGTCAGGACCTGTTTTTTTCACCCTTTTCCGAGATCCTGGTCATTGTAATGGGGGCAGCTGTTTGTTTCCATTTAAAAAAAAACATTTGTATTTATTCCCAAAAACATCCAAAAGGTTATGCAACATCAGTAGACAACTTGCAAACAGCGGCACCTTTTGGGAAATATTTGGAGTAGGCTCATATTATCTTATGTACTTTTTTAACAATGTAAACAAACGCTGCCCCCATTAGAATAGCTCATATCTCGGAAAGGGCTGAGCCGAAAAATGTGGCATCATCGGGTACTGACAAGTCAAGGGTAGCGTGAGCAATACAACAGCATATTGAAATTGACTGAAGAGGTCCTTTAAGCTACTTCTGCCATTGCTTGTCTGAAGGCAATGCCCTCTGGGCTTCGTTTAGCTTTTGATGCTTTCAGTGTGTTCGTACGTTAAGCTTGACAAAGCCATACATTAACAGTTTAATTTATAAAGCATGTTTCAAACAATGAAAACTGACCAAAATGCTAACACTGTACAGCACCTCTGTCAGTTTCCCCTGGTTTAAATGCACTTCATAAATTAAATCAACTTATTGTTCACTTGGGAATATAAACACCTATTTTATGGTACTGGAGCGGAGAAAGGCTCACCAGCAAAACTTTAAAAGCATGTTGTCATCTGTTTCTTTGTTCACCAATATTTATCTATTTGTTTCTTTTCAGAGCACTGAGTCTTGAAAAGCACTAAATACCGTAATTGTGATATTATGGTCAACTCCTCCTCCTTTTTAGACTGGTGTGAAAGCTACCCAGTAGATACAGCTATAATTGATGTGAACTGCTATTGTTGTCTGAAAGAAACAGATGCTATACTGCTACTATAGCTTTGTAAAATTACTGTGACTGGGCATCATCTACTGTATGTCGAATTCATTTTGTAGAGTCCATCTTGTAGTTTTAAGCTGGGAACCCTCAGAAAATGACTTTGTAATGTGCAATATCATCTTGTATGTCATGCGCAGGTAAGATAATAGTAATCGCTGGGTAAGATAATAGTTTCCCATTTTCGGTATAGTGCATGGTATAAATCATGAATATACGTACAGTATACTGTTTTAATAAAACAAACCATAAATCTATCTATGTTTAATGCCTGAAGTTCAACTACAAATTCTACTACAAATTCCATGCAACTGAATTTGAAGTAAATATTGCTATTGTTTCAGGCTCAGTGCACTAGCACATAGTGCATTAGGGTACCTTCTCTGCATCGCTATACTCTTGGAGCAGAGGTGATGTTAAGTTTTTGGCCTTCACAATAGCACTCTCGATACTTCTCTTCTTTTCTTCAAGCTTCTGCAGCATGGCATGGCTTTCTGAGAACCAACGTTCCAGCTGATCTAGCTCTGCCACCAATGTCATCTTCCTACAACACAAATACAAAAGAACACAACCACCCAGTATGGACAATGATTATGGTGGCTGTGTTAAATGCAAGGACTATTACACTCATTGAGCTGACATGAGAAGGTTTATAAATATTCAGCTCTTATATAAAATTTGAAAAAATCAATTGCAACACAGGCAGATGTGGCACTCAAATCTCCTTGAATGTGACACATTCAATGTACAGTCCTGGTTATGTTTACATGTTTACGTTCATCAGTCATCACATCCTAAATTCCTTAGGCCGTTCCTACCTTTTCTGAACTAGGCCCGCTGCTTTTTTGGTCATCTCCGTAATCTCTGACATCAGGCGGCTCTTTTCTTTTATCATTTGACTCTGCAGTTCATTTACCAAAGCCTGCACGCAAAAGGCACAAGATACAAATTTACTATTGAGGTACTACACATAGTGTGGGCACAAATGTGAGGCAGTGTCATTTCTACATCCAGTACGTAACACATTTCTCGTAAGCAATACTGCCCTACAAAGGCAAAGTACAGTAACTACATTTTGTACCTAAATTGAGTTTAAACGGAAAATGGTCTTCATTACACCCCTTTTGTCTTGTGACAAAGCCTTGTGGTCCAAACATGTCACGTTTTAGAGATATTGGTATGTCAAGTCTGCAGTAAATACAATAGCCAACCTAATACCAAACTTTGAAGGCATTTTCCCCAGATTCAATGTTGGCATAGTTACTGCACATTGCTTTTGTAGGGCAGAATAAACCATGAGAGGATGCCTTATTATACTCATTTTACAACAAAGGCATGTGTCATTGGAACCTGTTCGGCATTAATCCCGTTCAGCAGTGATTCACTGATTTTGTTCAGGTTGATTGTGTTACCAAATTAAGAATGAAAATAAGATACACGTACATTCAATAACTCTACAGAGTGGATTTATTAACCAATTACAATCTAGGAACCAAGTAAGCAGTATTAGCAAAATATGACATGCTACCTCGTAAACACTCTGCAACTCGCTCTGCTTTTTAATGGCTTCACCAAGGGCATCATCCAATGCTCTCCTCAAAGTCGCATCCTGAAAGACACCAACACTCATCACATACAGGACTGCATTCAAAGTATGTAATGTGTATGGTGGGTTCATGGTGTGTGCCTGAGATAGGAGACAATGAATGGCATGAGGGTTGTGTGTCTATTTCTGTCAATACACCATAACATACAGCCTGGCCAAAAGAAAGTCCCAACTAAAAAAACTGTCACGTACATAATAGTTGTTGGACCGACTGTAGCTTTCATTACGATGCACATTTGGTGTCGTATTGTTCTCAGTAAACTTCTGCAACATATTTCTTTCCAGTGTTGCATTAAGGGGTAACTTCTGCCAAATGTTTAGATATTGAGTGATCAGCAATAGATGGAAATTAATCCGGGTTTTTTTTAGCCAGACAGACAGTGTATGTAAGAATTACTTTACCTTCTCCTTTTGGGGTGATACAGCACCAGTGATGTTTTCCGTATTGGCATTCTGTCTTTCTTCTCGGCTATTAGAGAAATGCCCACAAAACTATGTCAAGAATCATGGCATAATGGCACTTGGGAAACTAGTAATCAGAATTTGAAATAATAACAATAATAATATGTATTGTTTAGAGTGCAAACAAGAGTGTGCAACTATTTGGGATGATACAGGATTGGACAGAAATATCTGTTTCATAAGGTAAGACAGCTGATGCTTTGTTACCTTGTTTGAGAGAAAGATAAAGCCCTCTCAAATGTGTATTAGTTCGCTGGAGTAAGCTTATTAGCAATTGCCATTGGCAGTAGTCAATGTTACATGGATAGCTGAGAAAAGCAGCAGCTGCCTAATTACCATCCAAACTAGTTTGTTTTTGCCCAATCCAATCCATTATTCTATATGTTTGCAGACCTATTTCTATGACTACAAAACCCCTTAACCACTGCCATATTAATTAATATATATATATATATATATATAAATTATTAATATATATAATAATAAATATTACAAATGTATTGGTAAAATGAAATGACCAACTTGACACCATATTGGCCATTCTTGACAACTATTAGACCGTTATTATAACAGCTCACCATTGGTCACGGCTTTGTAGGTAGACCAGAGGGTCCCGTTATTGAAAATGAGGCATATTATAGAACCATACAGTGTTGTCAATGAAGCTATTCTTTTTGTAGGTGCAAAATAATGTAGCCTAACACCCTTGTGCACGTTGCCACTGACCTCAGCTGTCATGCACAACTCTCAGTTCCCACTTTGCTTACCTCCTCCTAATTTTGGCAGTGTAAACAAGCCCGATGGTCTTGCTGTCTACCTGCAGCCCGTCAAGTCCTTCTCCATTCACGGAAGTGGTCATCTGAAACAGATAATGTTAGATATACATCTTATTTGCTTCAACTTCTTACATTGAGTTTTGATAATAAAGCACACTTTAGCATTCAAAAGGAGAAAAAAAATCAGAGTTGAGCCTGATTCTTAAAGGTAGAGTATGTAATGTTTTTAAACTTTTTAGTAGTTTACTTCTAGAAGTCATTCTGCCTACAAATGCTACGAATCTTTGTCATGAGTGTGAGGATTGATCGCAACTGGGCAGCAAATTCAACGACCATGACAAGACTTGCTTGGTCTTGTGAAGGCAGGGATAAAAGGCTAAAAATATCATACAGTGCACCTATAAGATCTCCACGTATTGTACAGGCATGTATCTGTCTGAAAACTAGTTCAAATCTAGATCAACTGTTTGAAGTGCTGTAAGGTTTTAGAAGGGCTGATTGCTTTCATCACCTTGCAATCCGGGCACATGATTGTGTTCGATGGCGAGACCAACAGAACGTTCAGACAGACGGCGCAATATACATGGCCGCAATGGAGCAGGTGCGGGAGGTTTTCCGCCTCCTCCTCCCCTGTAAAAACATAGTAACTTTCAGATACACGAACACCCCACCCAACATGTTCCACGCACAAAACTAAAAGAAAGCATTAGTGTTGCCCCTTGTCCAGGCTTTTCCTGATTGTCCAGGAAAAAAATACGTTTAGGACAATGAATGACCATTGCGTACAAGCAAAAAGGTCGATTGCGTTTGAAATGTCCTGGATTTATCTCAGAACGAGGTGGCACTGGCAACCCTAGACAGCAGCCCGTTACGGTGGGGAAATACCCGTAGTTCTAATAGCCAAGGCTCTCTACATAAATAGAAAATGCTGGTGAAAATTAAGTTTGTACCCACGTTGGTAATGAGAAGGCTACACGCGTAGGCCTACGTTTGGCTTGTAACATGTCTAGAAGCCTAATTTGGCTAGTCAGGGGTAACGTTAATTTAAGCCCCGTGTATAACCATGTGCCTCACACGGTTATAATACTTTCAGTAGTGATATTCGGATAGCAATATCCAAACTTAATTTACAGTGATAATATTCATCAGTCACAATTTGCAAACCAACGAAAGCTAACAACTGGCTAACAATGCTGCTAGCAAAGACCAGCTCAGCCGGTAGGCCTAGAAGTCGGTGGAAAATATGTGCACAAATAAACATTAGCACAAAAGTGAGCCATTGCCATGAGCCATTAATGACATACCAGCTAAAGTGTACACCTGACGACATATCTTGCATGTTGTTTCATCAAGACTTTCAGACATCTTGGTTTAAGCGACGAGCCAGCCAACCTGTCCTACTGACTGAACAGCATCAATCGACGCCGCTGACCTCTGGACCATGTGTTGTTGGAATGGACAGATGCAGAGAAAGAGCCATAGGCTCTCTAGCGCTAGTTCTACAGGTAGTTCTGATGTAGAGCTATGGACCAGCCAAAAACTACTCTCAATGTCCAAAACCCCCCTACCTCCCATTTCTAAATGTCAGACCATATTTTTTACAGAAGTTTAATGTTAACCACAGGAAAGGTAGGGTAGATTCAGGTTGAGTGGGACATCAGGTTGAGTGGGACACTTAAGGTTATTGGTCAAATAAAGGGTCATTTTTTTGCCCAATCACAGATATAGTGGATTATTGCCGAATATCTAGTGGACAAGAAACAATGATTTGATTGGTCTGACATCACAAAGATGATCCTTTTTTTTGTAGTTCAAGTTGTGTCACCTCTTGAACCTGACAGAATTCACACCGTGCAAGTGATTGGGTATTTCTGCACCCTAAGGGTGATAACTCTGTCCTTTATAGGGTAAGAATATATATTTTAGCTTTTAATGGATCATAATGTGAGTGTTATTATAAATCACCATCATTTAAAATGAAACATTATTTATTTTTTATGAAAATTGCACTTAAAACACTGTCCCACTCAACATGAAAATGTTAGGTTGAGTGGGACAGGGCATTTCAGGTTGAGTGGGACAGTGCTTTTATTCATGTTAATATGTCTAATTCAGAAATTTCTTCATTTTTTTTTCCTTAATATTGTATTAATCAATATTTTCAATCAATATATATCAATATCAATATCAAAATTCCTTGTAATTTATTGTTGTCTGCAAAAAAACCTGGGCCTATGCAGTCACCCTCCACAGCCAGACATGTATACCATGAAATCCCCCAAATCTCAGGTTTGTACAAAATTACTGCCATCCTAAGCATTTGAAAACGCCAAAATGTAATTACTAAATGTATCTCTTATGAAGTGATGGCAAACCAGATAAGATTTTGCTCACAAAATGCTGTTTTGTTTAGAAAATTCACATGTCGAAAAGTTGCGCAACTACAATTGCACAAACCATAGGTCAGCCATCTTGAAAAGTGGACCATCTTGAAAGTGTTTAACTCCAAAATTTTACCACTTTATTTACATTTTATACTGTGATAGCACACCAAGTTTGGTGCAAATATGTGCCCCACTTCAAAAGTTATAGTGGTAAAATGAAATATCTGCTGCAGTGGTGGATATGGGGTGGATGTACCGACAGTGGGCATGGTGGTGGTGGCGGATAGGCCTTAACCATAATATCCATGAGTCTCCAAATGTGTGATTTTTATATTACTTGGTGACAATACATTCTGATAAATGTTTTCATATGCTATAAAACAAAATTTTCAATTGCCCCTATAAGTCAAATTTGATCACAAAATATTGTCCCACTCAACCTGACAAAGTGTCCCACTCAACCTGAAAGATTCGATTTTGTTAAGGGGCTGTCAGCTGGTCTTCAAGGGGTAAAAAAGTGTTTTATTAGTTAATTAATTGAAATCATTTCCTCTTTGATTTATTCACAGCAACCTATTTAATGATAATATAGAGGCATTGGAAACATTCCGATGAATTTAGATGGTTTAAACAGCATGTTATTAAAAAGTGTCCCACTCTACCTGAATCTACCCTATATTACAGTAATAGTAAGAGTAATTCATTGTATTACCCATTGAAGGAAATATTGTTACCAACAATGTAGGCCTATGCAAAGGTTATGAAAGCACATATTCAAGGTTTTATGCAAACAGTCCTTTCTGTGTGTGACCCCTCTGCAGTACCTCCGTGACTCCCTTAGGGGTCATGACCCCTAGTTTGGGAACCACTGGCCTACTCTATATAGTAGTTCTATCTAGAGTAGAGGTGGGCAAACTCAGACCCGGGGGCCACATGCGCCCGCTGAGACACTATGGCCCACAGAGCCTTCCAAGAACTTTTAATTAGGCCTACATATTCATACAGTCCCTAAAATTTCTTAAAATGGCTATCTAAAACAGGGGTCTTGCGAACTTTAGATTAACCAAGGACATACGTAGGCCCTAGCTACATTCCATTACAATGTGCGGGAATGACATGTCATTACAACATTTCTTATTAATACTGACACAGGAAAGTTGTCTGCAACATCTTTCACTTTGGTCAATATTCTACACACAATCTGGCCCTTTGGCCAAAAAATTCCCAACCTTGGTGTGAGTGGTGGTGAACTAGTTGGATAGGAGACAGAGCTGGAGTCACCCACCTGTGAATTGTGACCTCTGCAGGTGCATCCCCATTTACTGCATGGTTACCCCAATGAATAGCAGCCTTTTATCAGTAAAGAAACACGAGCACTATCAGATAAGGCAAATGTTCAACTTGTTACATTAGCAAAATACATTGACAAACTAGAAATGCACTCAGAGAGTGTAGACCTCCGCCAAGGAAGCAGCCTCCGATATCATTTTAATGTTATGCAGTTTCACATGAAATGTGACGTTTTGTACAGCAATTTCAGAAATTACTTTTGCAATACATTTGATTTATACAGTTGAGGACGATATTATTAGCCCCCCTCCTGAAATTAGACATCTTTCTTGATTTCTCAGTGAGAAGGACCATTATGAACAATTTCTGTTATTCTGGAAACAAATACACTGATGGAGATAATGTCCAATGAGTTGAATTTGGATTTTTCCATTTTCACAATGAGTTTAAACAAAAAAGGGTAAAAATGGCACATTTATTAGCCCCCTCATCATTAATAGTCAATAGAGTGCCATTTATGAACCAAAACTGACATCAGGCACTTGAATTAGTTGTTCACTATGTTGGCACATGCCCTACCAGGGATTTTTTGCAAATAGTTAAAGTGATCCAAATTGCATGGATGTTGAGGATGGACATTCATTTTCAGCACTCCTCAAAGACTATCTAAAGGATTGAGATCTGAATCACAACATGATCATGGTTTTAGTAACCTTGAAGAACATTTGAAAAATTTTGGATCAAAGTTTTGGGTTATTATCTTATTGGAAGATCCAGTGAAGATCTTAGCTTCCTCTATGATCATATTTTTGGATGTTCACCCTCCACATTCTATCATAATCTTCTGTTTTTATGGTGTCATACACCTAAACAAGGGTTCCTGTGGCTGAGGCTGCCACAGAATGATGCTTCCACCACCATATTTAATTCTGGAAACCATGTTATGAAGTTTTAAGGACTACCCCTTTCTTCACTTGACAGAAGCAGAATTCATGCATCAAAGAAGGTGAAATTGAATCTCATCAGATGAAAGCAGAGACTTTCAAAACTCATTTTTGACTTTCAAATGTTCATAGGCAAAACTCCATAACACTCTGATATGCACCACCTTTAGTAAAGTTTCCACAGTTACACATAGTGGTGGGGGCATCAAGTTTTTAGACTGCTATTCAGCCTCAGACACAGGGAGTCTGGGTCTGGATCTGGATTGCTGGGTCCTCCAACAACATTGTAACCCAAAGTAAACATTTAAAATAGTTCAGAGGTTCTTCAAGGACACTAAAACCATGATACTGGAATGACCTGCTCAACGTCCAGTCCTCAATCCCACTGAGAGTCTGTGGCAAATGTCTATGCTCAGCATCCATGCAATTTGGACCAGCTAGAACACTTTGCAGTGAAGAAATGGGCCACAGTGGGGCATAAGCAACCTAGGTAACAACTGATCAAAGTGTCTGTTGTCAGTTTTGGGTTCATACGGCGTCATATTGACTATTAATGATTCTAAGTACTTTGTCCTTGTCATTTTTGCCCTTTTTTGCTTAAGCTCATTGTAACGATAGAAAAATGCAAATTCAACTCATTGGACATTATCTCCATCAGTGTATTTGTTTCCAGAATAACAGAAACGGCTCATAATGATCATTCTCACTGAAAAATCAAGAGAAATTTCAGGAGGGAGGCTAATAATATCGTCCTCAACTGTATTTTCAGGGGAACTTCGATAGCTCGCAAAAGGGTCTCGGGGCGAGGCGAGTTGAGCCCGAAGTGCTACGTGCACACCATACTCGATCACACAGATCGAATCACAATCGTGGAGCGGGGTGTTAACAGGTATGATCGTGCGCAACAACACAGTAGCACAACATCCGCTTTCAATATGATTGGTTGAAGTACCGGTAGTACGTCATTCAAAATGACACAAACATTGAATTCTCCAATCAGGTTCGAGATTTTTTTTTTCAATACACCCCCGCCTTGTCAGAGCTATAGACAAACGCTGAAGTTCCAGATGGATCTGCATGTGAACAAGGTTAAGTGAAGGTGGGGTCTGTT
This sequence comes from Engraulis encrasicolus, assembly GCF_034702125.1. Taxonomy (NCBI): domain Eukaryota; kingdom Metazoa; phylum Chordata; class Actinopteri; order Clupeiformes; family Engraulidae; genus Engraulis; species Engraulis encrasicolus. The sequence goes on along the minus strand of NC_085866.1, from coordinate 17,491,892 downwards.
GTAAAGGTGGCCACCTTCAATATACCATGCCCAAAGTGTAGGGGGAAATCCTGGTTTGTGTCCATAGTATGGCCTTGGAGGACGTTAGCAAATTTGAAGTGGCCCTTCGAATGAAAAAGGTTCCTCACCCCCTGCTCAGTACCAACAGGCGTCTCCAGGCCGTCGAGCCAAGAGCGGAGGAGGTGAGGCAGGAGGACATGGGGAGGACATGGGGCTACACGTACCTGTGCCACCCAGTGGCTGGTAGAGATGGAAGAACATGTGAAACTGGGGGACTGTTGCCTGTGTTACTGCTGTCACTGTTACTGGATTTAACTCTCGGTTTAAGACCAGGGAAAATACACTTGTTCAACCTTTAAGACTGGCTGCATCTATGTGCATTTACCTTCAACTGTGTTGACAATTCTGTTTATTCTTTTGACCTGTTAGATCTGGGTGAAATAGAGTGCGGCCACTAGGTGGTGCCATTGTTGCCCTGGAAGTCTGAGGTTGAACTGGACCAGCTCCACTTTCTGGTTTATGGCCATACAATTCTTACAGCTGGAATATGCTTGATGTAGCCAATGTAATACATTGTATTTAATTGCTCAAGATGTAAAACTGGTATAATGTGTTGTGTTTAGAGTAGGCCTAAGTAAAATCTCTGGGTACACCTCACAGTATTATAAGCTACAGTAAAATGCAATAACATCACTTAATGTCTTTCTGCCTTTTGTGATACTTTGTGAAATTTATAATAATGTGTAAGAAAATAAATTGAAACATGATAACTTGGTGATCATTTATCATTATTTTTTATCAAGCAACCTGCAATAGTTCTGGCAGATCACGTAGTCAACACGTCCTTTTGCCTATTGGCTGCCGAAGACCCAACCTATACAGCTCTCCACGAATCGGCTGCGCTTTGGTTAATCAGCTGCTGCTCACAACTGGATGCTGACCTTTGGCACGCTTCATTTAAACTAACGAAATTGTTTTCCTGTCATTTCGTTTTTGCTATTTGAGTTGCTCCCACCACCTTCCCTGCTCCACCTGACTAGGCTAATCATTGCCAAACAATTTCATACTGTTGTAATTGTTGCTTGCTCTGTTCTAGGGGGGACGTTGCCTTTACAGCGAAATGGAAGGCAATCCACCTGAGGATGCTGCTGTTCCCTGTATTGGCTTCCATGGAGCTCATGGAGAAGCAGGGGAACTTCCTCCGAGCAGAGCCAAACAGAAATGTCTGCATTCAGAAATAAAGCCTCTGAAATGTATCTCTGTTTCCCGTCTCATTTTTGACGAGAGAGGATCTGACAGAAATGTATTTATTCCAAGGAAGCTTTTTGATAGAACATTTTTAATTGACATTTGGCAGCTTCCCAGCACCACAGTACTGTAGTATTATGTACATTTTAGTACACGGTAGATAAATACTCTCTACAAACTTATATACTTACTACGGCAGGGCTGATTGTTCATTATCTTTTCTTTTTGTCCTATTCTATTGTTATACTATTTTATTTTTGATCTCATACACATTGTGGTCTGATTGTTAATTATCTTTTGTTTTTGTCCCAATCTATTGTTATACTTCTTTTGATCTCATACACAGACACAGACACACAGGCACACACACACACACACGCACACACACGCACACACACACACACACACACACTGACACAAGCACACACACACACACACACACACACACACACACACACACACACACACACACACACACACACACACACACACACACAGACACAAGCACACACACACACACACACACACACACACACACGAGCACACACACACACACACACACACACACACACACACACACACACACACACACACAACAACAACAACAACAACAACAACAACAACAACAACAACAACAGCAACATAATATGGCAACATATTAGACAATCAAGTTTTAAAATCTTTGATATTTTACTTTATTATTTGTATTATTATTTTATTTTTATTTTTTTTGTTTTACAAAGTGTTCTGAGACCATGGTGTATGATATTTACCTTCGCCAGAAGGTTATGTTTTGCCCGCCGTGTATTTATTTGTGAATATGTCTGTCT